>NC_134687.1:326269221-326597659 GCF_050947455.1 Rhinoderma darwinii | reverse complement strand
AAACTTCTCCTTGCGACGGGTGCCTTCCACTGCATCTTCTGCGCATGCGCCGAGAAGCGCCGAGATGTGCGTTCACGAGCAAATGACATCCTCTGCTCAGGGCGCAGAGGATGTCATTACGCATGCGCGGCCACCGCTAAAGGTAAATAGCGGTGGCCGGGAACCTAGGCAACGAGCAGGATACAAAGAGGGACCGACCGCAACTTCAATCAAGAATAGCAAGAAAACGACATCGCTGGACGACGGACAGGTAATTAGAATTCTTCTTATTTTTACATGGGGGAGCTAACTAGCTACATTTATCAACTTGGGACAACCCCTTTAAGGCCTAAAATAGGCTGGTCACTAAGGGGTTAAATGAGTGCCGTAAAATGCTTTATTTGATGCTGCAAAGGGAATGAACACTAGCCACCGGGTACCCCTGCCGATAACAACTGGTCAAGGAGAGAACCTAACAGCAGAACCTCCTTTGATCATCATATCGCCATGGAATCCTTTTAACAAAAAAGATTTGTTCACACTGGATGAAACACTTTAAAGAGGCTCTGTCACCAGATTATAAGTGCCCTGTCTCCTACATAATCTGATCGGCGCTGTAATGTAGAGAACAACATCATTTTTTAGCAAGTTATGAACTATTTCAGATTTATGCTAATTAGTTTCTAAATGACCAACTGGGCATGTATTTACTTTTGACCAAGTGGGCGTTGTGAAGAGAAGTGTATGACTCTTACCAATCAGCGACCAATCAGCGTAATACACTTCTCATTGTTCCAGCCCATTGTTACAGTGTGATTGTGCAGTGAAAGAAGCTGGGCTGGAACAATGAGAAGTGTATGACGCTGATTGGTCACTGACTGGTCAGCGTAGGAGATAGGGGATTTATAATCTGGTGACAGAGCCTCTTTAAAGTGTTTCATCCAGTGTGAACAAATCTTTTTTGTTAAAAGGATTCCATGGTGATATGATGATCACAGGAGGTCCTGCTGTTAGGTTCTCTCCTTGACCAGTTGTTATCGGCAGGGGTACCCGGTGGCTAGTGTTCATTCCCTTTGCAGTATCAAATAAAGCATTTTGCTGCACTCATTTAATGGAGAACAAGGTTTGAGAAGGAAGGAGATTTATTATATCTCTATTAGATGCATGAAGCACTGCCTGGGAGAAGAGTGATACAGAAGCTATAGTAATAGATAACTCCCTCATGCTGCATTGTGATTAGAGTGAAAAGGGTGCAGGGAGGCGCCTGCGTTGGGAAGTAACGTATGTTCTGTACAATATTTGAGGTGGAGCATGATCCGTATGCCAGGGGAAGAACTGTGGGAATCAATTATCTAAGGGAATGACACACACAGAGCTCTATAAACCTCTATTACTAACATGGCCTACCAATAAAGAAACAAAAATGGTGCAAATAATAAATATAAGGAGATGAGGTTAGGTGGGTTTTACAGGCACTATTGAGCTTTTTTTTTTTGCATGGAATATGACTTATGACTATTATTTGGATCATTATCTTGCTGCATAATTCAGTTATGCTTCAGCTTATAGACAGACAAATGGATATCCACATACAACATTTCTTTTACAGAGCAGAATTCACAGTTTAATAAAAATAAAGGTTGATTTTTTTATTTTTCCATCGATATAGCCGTATGAGGGCTTGTTTTTTGCCGGACAAGTTGTAGTTCTTCATGGCACCATTTATTGTACCGCATAATGTACTGGGAAGCTGAAAGAAAATTATTTGTGGGATGAAATGGGCAAAAAACAGCGATTATGCCATTTTTTGGAGGGTTTTGTTTTCACAGCGTCCATCAGATCGGTAAAAACGATATATTCATCTTATTCTACAGGTTGATACGATTACGGCGATACCAAATCTAGATGTTGTGTTTTACCACTTTTAAAAAAATAATAATATTTGCTAAATTAAAAAAATCTTTTGTGTTGCCATGTTCTAAGAGCCATAACGTTTACATTTTTCCATCAATTTAGCAATGTGAGGGCTTAAATTTTGCAGGACAAGCGGTAGTTTTCACAAATACCATATTGGGGTACATGCGACTTTTTGATCACATTTTATTTCATTTTTTGGAGCCCTAAGGTCACCAAAAAAAAGAAATTTGCGAGTTTTATATATTTTTTTTACGGCATTCACCGAACGGGTTAAACAATGCTATCTTGCGATAGTTCTGACTTTTACGGACGCGGCAAAACCACTTATGTTAATTCTTATTTTTTTAACATTGATTTAGGGAAAAAATTTGGAAAGGTTTTTTTTGGAGCTTTCAATACTTTTTCTTTTTGGAACATAGAAAAAAACTTTATTTAACTGTTTTTTTTTTCATTAGTCTCCCTAGGGGACTTGAAGCAGCGATCGTTGGATCGCTTGCATGACATACTGCAATACTAATGTATTGCAGTATATCGTGATTCTGATAGTCTCCTTTGAAGCCCTGCCAGAGGCAGAGCTTCAAAGGAGTACAAAGATGGCAGACCTGGGGAAGCATAAACACTAATCTACTAAAAGAAAGGCCACACCTTTGTTATGGTACTTGGTAGCTCGGCGCTGGGGGCAGCAGTGAATCCCTCCTGACCAAGAGTTGGTCCCTAATTTCAATATCGGTGTTGGGAGAATCAAATGTATCCTCTGGTGCCGATGTGTCCTCGCTCGTCCGACACGATGCAGGACCTGGGGCAGGAAGTGAGTGACGTCACAGCGTGATCTCTCGAGAACACGCTGTGTGTCTGTGCACTGCCAGAAGCTGGGCGTTGTGAAGAGAAGTGGATGATACTTCTATTCACAACGCCCAGCTAGTAAAAGAAGTAAAAACGCCCAGATGTAACGAACACAATACACACCCAGTTGGACATAACTTTAAACACGCCCAGTTGTACTTTAGAAAGCCTCATTTACATAAATATAAAAATGGTCATAACTTGGCCAAAAATGCTTGTTTTTAAAAAAACAAAAACTTTACTCTTATCTACATTGCAGCGCCGATCTGCTGCAATAGGAGATAGGGGTTGCAAAATCTGGTGACAGAGCCTCTTTACATTAGCCTCTTTAGATTACAGTAACGTTTTTATTTTTAAAAAACAAGCATTTTTGGCCAAGTTATGACCATTTTTGTAGTTATGCAAATGAGGCTTGCATAAGTCCAAGTGGGTGTGTTTAAAAGTAAAAGTCCAAGTGGGCGTGTATTAGGTGCGTACATCGGGGCGTTTTTAATACTTTTACTAGCTGGGCGCTCTGATGAGAAGTATCATCCACTTCTCTTCAGAACGCCCAGCTTCTGGCAGTGCAGACACAGCGTGTTCTCGAGAGATCACGCTGTGACGTCACTCACAGGTCCTGCATCGTGTCAGACGAGCGAGGACACCGGCACCAGAGGCTTCAGTTGATTCTGCAGCAGCATCGGCGTTAGCAGGTAAGTCGATGTAGCTACTTACCTGCAAACGCCGATGCTGCTGCAGAATCATCTGTAGCCTCTGGTGCCGGTGTCCTCGCTCGTCTGACACGATGCAGGACCTGTGAGTGACGACACAGCGTGATCTCTCGAGAACACGCTGTGTCTGCACTGCCAGAAGCTGGGCGTTCTGAAGAGAAGTGGATGATACTTCTCATCAGAGCGCCCAGCTAGTAAAAGTATTAAAAACGCCCCGATGTACGCATATAATACACGCCCACTTGGACTTTTACTTTTAAACACACCCACTTGGACTTTTGCAAGCCTCATTTGCATAACTACAAAAATGGTCATAACTTGGCCAAAAATGCTCGTTTTTTTAAAAATAAAAACGTTACTGTAATCTGCTGCAATAGCAGATAGGGGTTGCAAAATCTGGTGACAGAGCCTCTTTAAGTATCCAATGTTTTCTGATTATTTTTTATTCTTTTTCTAAAAAAAAAGAAAATGTTATGTCAGACTTCTTACTACACATTAGAGTTTTTATAACATGTTTCACTCCCTTGTCTTGCAATAAACTAGATTATGTGTAAATCATTATTTTCACTGAATGATTTATGCTAATTTATCTGCATTCTAGGTTTGCATTAATTAAAATGTTTTGGTAAGTAAATCTCATGGGTGTATTTAACTCTTGGACAGCTTCAGTGGAGCATAGCAATTATTGTCAGGAGCAAATGCTATTTTCTGAAACAAATTTGGGGCCTTGTAATTATTTTATCAAAAACATGCCACTATTAATATTAAAATGCACCACTGACTTAGTGTGAACCGTTTACATCTGAAACATTTTAACAGCTTTTTTTTCATGTAGAAAAGCTGTTACTAAGGCCTCATGCCCACTTCAGTTATTTTCTTCAGGGTGCTATCCATTTTTTCAACTGATCGCACCCTGACCCATTAATTTCAATGGGGCCATGCACACTTCCGTTGTTTTGACGGTTCCGTTCGTCCGTTCCGTCAAAAGTAGAGCATGTCCTACTTTTGTCCATCATTCAGTGACTGTGGGGCACATTGAAGTCTATGGGTCCGTCAAAATAACGGACGGCACACGGAAGGCATCCGTGTGCCGTCCGTTTTTGACGGATCCACTGCCAAGAAACGGCCGTGCGTGCCAAAGTTCACAGCTTTCAACACACAAGATGGATGTAGACAGACTGATCACAATGGTGCATGAGCACCCAGAACTGTGGGAAACGCGGTCAGAATCCTACCACAACCGCTACGAAAAGGATGCTGCGTGGGAGGAACTTTCAAAGGAACTGTTGCATCGTCGTTGGGAGCAGGGAACTCGTGCGCAGCATCAGAAAATAAGTAAATACACACATTGCACTTTGCTGTAATCCATTATTTATGACCTATTTTGAGATTATGCCATTAATATATGCTTGTTTGTGGTGAAACTTTACGAACCCACGCAAATTTTTTGTTAAAATGAGCTGCTGTGCATGTGCGCGCGCTGCAGCCATTTCAATGATTACCGGCTCATTACTGTGCTTTGCCAACACAATTGTAGGTGTGGTATACGGTATTTGCAGCTACAAGTATGTCAGAGGGTAAACGGAATACTCGCACAATCGCCACGGCCCATTCAGCTGATCCGCGTGGGTGCATCAAGTTTGACCACCACCGATCATACATATGGCCTGTATAATGCATTAATAACCAAATTTTCCCAATATTTTTTTATTTTTATTTTTTAAAGTACACAAAGTTAAAACACAGTGGAGGTCTTGTCGGGACCAATTTCGCCGTGAGCTGAACCAAGTTGGGAAAAGCGGGGAGGCTATATGTTCACCCAGCAGCTGATGTTCCTGAAGGATGTCATGGAACTTCGACCGTAAGTTATGATTTTGGCAATTTTTTTTAACTTTACTGCAATTTGTTCCTAAAAAATGTAATCCATCCCCTAAGGAGCGATTCTCGTCGCAGCTGCGTGTCTGCTTCTAGTGCTTCAGTACAGGACAACAGGGCTCTTATTGATTCAAGAGTCCTGGAGTACTGAACAGAAGCACCACTGAAAATCCAGAGGAGACCTACCTTCGGGGTCTTACCCCTCATCTTAGTCAGCTACCTCCGGAACATCGGCTTAGAGTCCGGGGAGCAATGATCGTGATGCTCCAGGCAGCAATGCCACCCAACGATCCCAGGGCCATCTTACGGGCAGTCGACTTGTGGCGTCTCCACAATGAAGAACCCATCAATTGTGGAGTACCATTACCAAACCCGATCACTCCTGCACCGCCGCCTACATGGACTCCACAATATAGGCCTACGTACGAGTCATCACCTAACCTGTTCAGCCAGGATAGAAACCTGAACGTGCGTCCCGATTACTATGGCCCCTCATTAAACGGGCCAAATTACACGGGGAACGTGGCATACCCCTACCCAGGCCATCGTCGTGGCCACAATACGTCTCACAGACATTCCACAGGTGGACCTTCCACCTCTGCTGCTGGACCATTAGCAAATGAACTTTTCGAGCTTTCATTTGAGATATTTTCTCTTGTTTGTTGGCACCATGTTGGTGCATATGCTAACCATGTTGGTTATTTTGTATTTTCAGCTAAATAGTTGGTTGAGTTTAAAAAAAAATACAAAAATAATAATAATTGTGTCTTTATTGATTGGGTACGTAGCATAATTGGGTGTAACTTTACACGTCAGATGTTAGTGTTCATATACTATGACCAATTGAGCATGGTGTGCTTACCGTCACAATCAGGCCGATCATCTGTTGTTTAGCTCCGTTATCCACTGCACAGTGGATGTAACTACCAGTATCTGACAACCCTGCTATTAAAACAAGATCAGCATTTTCTTGACGATACTCCGGTCCCCCAATATTGTGTGATAGAGAAATAAATATATTTTTAATTTTATTAAAATTTTCAGCAAAGCCTAGAGCGTCGATCATACCCGATGATGCAGGGTGGTCATTGAACGCATAATGAGGTATTTGTTTATATTTTTGCAAAAATATATTTTTTGGGGTCGTACAAAAGTTAAGCGCTGTCTGGCAAGACCAAGTACTGCCATTTTTTTTAGCTGTATCAGGGTGACATGGCGGGTTTATTGAAAGGGGGCATTTACGTTAATCCTAGCTGTATCAGGGTGACATAGGGTTTTTTTTGGGAAGGGGGCATTTAAGTTACCTTAAGGTGATGATTAGTCGTTCTTCAGGAGAAATGCAGCGCCTCATATATGTGTCCTGGAAAGTGATTCCAGGACGCACGGCCTCCAGCAGACAATCAAAGGTGCTGATTGACATACGGCAGAATTTTTTTGGGTAGAGGGTGTGGAAATGCCCTTTAGAAGCCCATTGGGATACAATGAGATGAACCCAATACTTCCTTCTCCTCCTCGGTTCTTCTTTAAGCATAGCAGATTGCTGTCCAAAGCGCCGAGAAACAAGCCTGGCTAAAAGGACACGATCAACTGGTTTGGAGCACATCTTTTCTATCCAAAAATCACAAGAAACCAAAGCAAGACAAGCAGAGTAATCTAAAACTGTTCTCTATGCTCTGAAAGCTACAGAAAACAGCGCCAAAACGATCATGTGACAATCCTATGGGTGTTCCCTGTGTCATGTGACAAGTTAATTTTAATACCTTCCATTTTTTTATTGGACCGTTTAGAACGAAAGACAAACGGCAGCACAACGTCCATTTAAAACAGAACAACGGAATGGACACAGAGTGACAACGGAAAGCACACGGAAGTCATAACGGACTCACGGATCCATTCTAAACGGACGTGAAAACGGTAAAGGATGTGTGCATGAGGCCTAAATCTATGTCTGGTCACAATAATGGAGAATATGTCATTTACAATAGTGAGTAACAAATAAATAAGCTTAGGTGGTTTTTCACATTCTGCTCATTGCAGATAAATGTTAAAAATTATATATATATATATATATATATATATATATATATAAAACTTACTTCGAAATCTCTTGAAATTCGCTCGTCAAGGTTTGAATTACTCTATAAAAAAATGTCTTACTTCAAAAAGTGTGGCTCTATCCTTAATGGGCACAACACATTGTATTAGCAATTAATTACACAGTTGCGTAGGACTGTTTTAGGACCGTTGTAGGTTAAAAACTCAGATATTTTTACAAATTATGTTCAACTGCCACTCATCATATCATGCTACATGATTTATAGGACAGGATGCTGTTACTTGAATCAGAAGAGGTGGATTTGTTTGCTCAAAGTTAAAGTCAAGAACATATATATCATAGAGGCAGCTAATGCATCTGCTATAGAACCCTTGGAGAGAGGAAGCGTTGTTGGAGATGATCTTGTGTTTTTATGAAATTAAGAAATGAACTGAAAATTCAAACATTTTGTTTAACTCCTAGGCGCACCACGACGCAACTGTACGTCCGGGTGGCCAGTGTCTTAGCTCACCAGGAAGTACAGTTACTGCACGGTTCACTGTGCACACTGTAGGTGACAGTGTGCACTGGGAATGGGGAGGTCAGCTGTCCCCAACAGCTGACACTCCCCAGTCACCGGCATTGGACCCATAATCGACATCATTTCTGCAGATAAAGTGTTAAAAACCATTCCGCAACTTGTAATTAGTCCCGAAACTGTTACTATAGACCCCCCTGCTCCATTTGACCGGCACTGGACCAATAGCAGTGGTCCATTGCCGGCGATTGCCGTGATTGGTGGGTCTGTTCAGACCCACCAACCACAGTGCATTCTTAGCCAGGGGTGGGTAAAAAATACCCCCCACCGACAGCTAACACTCCCCAGTCACCGGCATTGGACCTGTAAACTTGGTCCAGTACCGGTGATGGATGTAATCGGTGGATCTGTACAGATCCACCAATTGCATCGCTTCTGCAAATAAAGTGTTGAAAACTGTTTCTGGACTTGAAATTAGTCCAGGAACAGTTACTATGGACCCCCCCCCCTGCCCCATGTGACCGGCCATGGACCAATGTCAGTGGTCCATTGCCGGCGATTGCTGTGATTGATGGGTCTGTTCAGACCCACCAATCACAGTGCGTTTTTCACCCAGGGCGGGTGAAAAATACCGGACACAGGCTCTGATCTCTTTGTTGGTGAAGAGAAGTTGGAGAGATCAGAGCCTGTGTCGTGTTGTGTGCCCCACACAAAGTTAAAATCAGAATTAACCCCTAATTTCCCACTCCCCTGTTCCTAGTGTGTGGCCACACACACCTGCCAATGTATAAGGGAGATTTTCTTTTTTTTTTCATCCAAAATAATTTAGTTATTAGGTAGTTGTCTAGATCGTCTACGTTTATTTGTCACGTCAGTTAGTCAGCGTCAATCCGTAGCGTAGGCTGTCAGCTAGAAACCAATCCGTAGCGTCAGTTGTCAGCGTCAATCCATAGCGTCAATCTGTAGCGTCACTTGTCAGTTAGTGTCAATCCGTCACTGTCAGTCTCGTCACTTGTCAGTCAGCGTTCGAGTCAGTTAGCAAGTGGGACTAAATGTTATTAAAAAAAACAAAACCCCCAAAAAATTGTTTGTTTGTGTTTAGTATTTTCCGTGAAAAAATTAAAGAAAAACAAAAAAAACTTAGTGTGTCAGTGTTAGCAAGCGTTAGTTAGTGTTTTAGTGTGAAAAATCTTTGTTATACAATAGTTTGTTACAGCTACGTGTGTATAAATGACATATATATTTACACATAAATTAATAAAATTCCTGCGAAGCGTTACACCGCTAAAGAGGCGTATGCCATGATCACATCTGATACGGACGCAGCGAGTGGTGAGGAACCAGAGTTCTTTCTCTCGTCCTCCTCCTTTAGTGACAGTGAACCTCCTCGTAGTCGCAGGAGGGTTAGTGGCCAGGTTCTGGAAAAGGAGAGAAAAATCCAGCGCTGTGTTGATTTTAAAAAGGAAATATATTCCCAATTTTATTACAAAAACAATTTAAAAAACACACGGAGACGCAGTCTCAAAGTGTATGTGGTAGTGGGCTGTATAGCCTTAGCCTACGCGTTTCGAGCAAACATGTTGCTCTTAGTCATGGCAAAAGAATGTGAATGTCCCTAGTGCTGTGTCTGCTTAATATGCAAAGGTGGTGATTGAACAAGGATCGGAATTGGCTAGCATTAATTGGTAATTAATTCTGCAAGTGGAATCTTTAGCTGATGTGGTAAGTATGGGCGGAGAGTGTTTTCGTTACACTGTGCAACCACCTTTGGCTGCACAGTGAATCGGCTCAGGTTATTGATAATCCACTTATTAGTTGATACAGGGATAAAACATTATTAGTATATTTTTAGTTATTGAACCGTGCTTATTGGGCCATGTTTAATACGATAATAATTGTATTTGCAATTAATACCTAATGCTGCATATAGAAGCAGTCATCCGGTAAAGCAAAGACGAAGCATATAAGGGCAGACACAAGTAAAACATTCAAGATATACAACAGACAAAATAAAGATAAAAAAATATATGCAAATCATGATCTAATAATATAAATCCAAATAAATCTGAAACAAATGTAGATAAAGATAAATACAGAGGAAAATCTGTATGTAAGTAGTATTTAGACACAGAATTGCATTGGCAAGTGTTTAAAATAAAAAAAGGGGGAGAAAAACTCCCTACTAGTATGACCGAACGTACTTAAAACTAAGAATTCTCAAACATATATATGAGATATGGGAATTATATTTCTTCCATAAATATACTTGTATTCTATTTGGAAAGTCGGGACATGCACGATTCTACTTGAGTTGGAATATCTGGCCAATGTATCTCCCTTTTTGTAAATATGGTTTAAAAGCCTAGGAAATAAACCTATATGCCAGCTCACCAGATTTCTTGATTTTACAAAAGAGAACTGACGAACATCTAGAACAACTGGAAAGATCAATTGCAGACATCAAAAAAATCAAAATTCCATCTGGACAGCCAAGATTACAAGAATAATGAGGTCTATACTTGGAATAAAGTCAACTACCACAAACGTGGCAACAAATCCATCCTCAAAAACCGCAATTATCCATGCAGACATAACTCCAGCTCGCACAGGGTCAGTTTCAGCTCTACGGAGTTGGAAACCACGGACGGAGCTGAGGAGGAGTCTGATCAAGATATTCCACAAGGTGCTCGTAAACCCAGGTCCAACTACGATACCAACCCAGGTCCGTCAAAAAACGGGGGAAGAGGGGGGGCAAGAAACACAAGCACCCCGGACACCATACAGCCACGGAGATTAAGGAACCACAGATAACGAATCATCTAGACGTGGTCAATCTATCCTCAGTGTCTCTTTCCCTTGCCAAGGTCCTCACATTAGGACTTAATTTTGTGCCCAACCAAGAATTTGACATCTTTAAAACTCTCCTGGATATAAACAAATTTGTCCGTAATCTTACGGTTAAAAGGCATTTCCTCACATCACAGACTGAAAATACAACGCAACCAGAGGTGATATCTACTACATCTGGTGATAACCATTACAGACAACTTATGTTCCAAGAACAGAAGACTCTATTACATCTGGAAGATCTTGCTGATGAATATGCCACAGACGCCATCAGTAATCAGTCAAGCAAGTTCTTAACAAAGAATCCTCACTACTATCCGCTGCAGTCTCGTACAGAGTCCATGGACAAATTCCAACAAGTCATGGAAAGGGAGTTACATAGAATTAAAGATCAGACAAGAAAATTTAATCCCAAATACAATCTCACTCTGGCCGAAAAACAGGCAATAAAATCTCTACAGGATAATGAAGACCTCATCATAAGGATGGCAGATAAAGGAGGTTCTATCACCGTCATGGACAAGGACATGTATATCGACCAGATTAACAAATTGCTAAGTGATTCAAACACATACTAAGTTACACTACAATCCAACTAATGTTTTTTCTTTGGAGTTGAAGAATTTATTAGACAAAGGTCTCAATGGGGGCATACTTACTAGCAAACAATATGACTACATGCTGGTGGAATCTCCCATAATACCCATACTTCATGCTTTATCCAAGACGCACAAGGGTATCAATCCCCCTCCTATGAGACCTATAGTCTCGGGTATAGGCTCTCTCACTGAGAGAACGTCTGAATGGCTGGATTCTCTTCTACAGCCACTCGTTTCTAGAGTACCTGGCCATTTAAGAGATACGAAAGATGTCTTATCAATTTTCTGCAATAAAATTTGGAACCACAATTATACATGGCTTACTTGTGATGTGGTCTCCCTGTACACCAGCATTCCCCATCCAGTTGCCATCAAAGCCCTCATTCATCACCTCTCCAAATACAGTTCATTTGATGAAATGTTACAGAATTTTTTGATAGAAATAACCAACTTTCTAATGACACACAACTATTTCAACTTTGCAGGTACTTTCTATTTACAACAAAGAGGGGTGTCCATGGGAGCTAAATTTTCCCCATCCCTGGCCAATTTGGTCATGGCGTGGTGGGAAGAGTATTTCCTTTTCTCTCCCACCAATTTGTGTGCAGACTATATACACTGGTATGGCAGATACATTGATGACCTCCTATTTATCTGGGAGGGGGATGTATCTGCCATACCTAAATTTCTTGCGTTTCTAAATGATAATGACCTCAATCTCAGATTTACTCACTCTTATAACAACACTACCATCAATTTTCTTGATATAAAATTTACATCTACTACAGGTTCCTATATTGACTCAGAAATTTTTCACAAACCCATTTCGGGAAACACTATACTGCATGCCACTAGTTGTCATCCAAAACATACCATCACGGCAATACCAGTAGGTGAATTAACACGTGCCAAAAGGAACTGCAGCACAGAGATTGGTTATCTTAAAGAAGAATCTGAGGCATGTCATAGACTAAAAGCCAGAGGATATAAAAACTGGACATTAGATAGGGCTAAAAAAATAGTCAGTACCAAAACTAGAGATTCCCTCCTGGTTACCGACAAAAATACTAAATTTTCTAAGTTGGATACAATGAATTTCAACATGCCAACTTTAGTATTACAATTCAGTAATCAGTTCAATTTCATCAAAAACATGGTTCTAAAATATATCCCCCTTTTGTTTGAAGATTCTAAACTAGAACAGGTTTTGCAAAATGGTTGTAGAGTTGTATCTCGGAGGGCAACCACCCTAGGCAACATGCTGTCTCCTTCACTTCTAGTATGTAACAATCCCAAACCTACTTGGTTAACACAGAAGGGTTATTTTAAATGTGGAACACATCCTTGCAAAACATGCAACATATCAAAAATTACAAAACAATTTTCTAATTCTACGGAGAATATTAACTTCCCAATCAAATCATACATTAATTGCAATAGTACTAACGTGGTCTATATCATCGAATGCACCACATGCAATTTAAAATATGTGGGATGCATGACAAGAAAATTTAAAATACGCATCCTAGAACACTTAGGTTATATAAGAAATCCCAATATAACCAATATCTCCAATGCCGCCAGACATTTCATATCTTGCCATAACAGATGTATAAATTCCTTCCGTACATATGCAATAGAAAAAACTAGAGGAACAATGAGAGGAGGGGATCTTAAACACCTTCTCCTGACCCGAGAAGCTTTCTGGATATATAATCTTCAGACACGTTTTCCTGCAGGCTTAAACCTCAAAAAAGAGCTTATGTTTCATTATTAAACACATTATATTATCATTTAACTCTGCATAGCCCAAGTAGTTTCCAACCAAAGATATCCAAAACTACAAAGTTCCAAACATCAAGCTAGACAAAACAACAACTTTTTTCTACACTCGACCATGCGTATAATAACCACAAGCATGTATAAAACAAATTGAATGGACATTCTATATTTTTCCTAGTTACTATGTATACTAATAACGGTTATAAATATGTATAAATAACAATTATCGGATGTACATATTTCCAGTTACAATGGTTAAAGCATAGAATATGAAATATATTACGGTCTAGAGAATTGATAGAAGAACCACACAATTACAGGACATAATTAATTTATTATTGGGTCCATATTCCCTTTGGGGCATTTCATTATCAATCTTCAAACACAACCAGATGGTTAATGGCACTCATCTATACTTTTCGGTGCATACTTATAGTTATCCTTGCATTTTATCATCTGTTTATATTTACACTTGCAAATACTTCATTTCTTATTTTTTTACATTGTCAAAATACCCGGGATATCCAGTTTAAGTGTAACCTTAATAAATCAAAGATTAAAGACAGGAGAAGGAAGAAAAAAAAATATATATAAAAAAAAATAATAATTGGGTCAATTGAGGTCCAGCTGTGTCCTCTGGTGTTCCCAAGAGGGGAGTCTCCTGGTATAAGTGTTGACAACATTCAATTAAAAATTATAATAAGAGATAAAATTTCTATATGAACAATTATTGCAAGTATTATATTTATACACTTAAATACCCCTTCAGTTTTTATACATATACTATCAGCACCAAAACCATGGGGATTCTTGGGTGTTGTATGCACCTATATCCGGAGTTTGTTCCACCATACTATCACCAAAAAAAAATTTTTTTTTTGGGCTTTTAAACCATATTTACAAAAAGGGAGATACATTGGCCAGATATTGCAACTCAAGTGGAATCGTGCATGTCCAGACTTTCCAAATAGAATACAAGTATATTTATGGAAGAAATATAATTCCCATATCTCATATATATGTTTGAGAATTCTTAGTTTTAAGTACGTTCGGTCATACTAGTAGGGAGTTTTTCTCCCCCTTTTTTTATTTTAAACACTCGCCAATGCAATTCTGTGTCTAAATACTACTTACATACAGATTTTCCGCTGTATTTATCTTTATCTACATTTGTTTCAGATTTATTTGGATTTATATTATTAGATCATGATTTGCATATATTTTTTTATCTTTATTTTGTCTGTTGTATATCTTGAATGTTTTACTTGTGTCTGCCCTTATATGCTTCGTCTTTGCTTTACCGGATGACTGCTTCTATATGCAGCATTAGGTATTAATTGCAAATACAATTATTATCGTATTAAACATGGCCCAATAGGCACGGTTCAATAACTAAAAATATACTAATAATGTTTTATCCCTGTATCAACTAATAAGTGGACTATCAATAACCTGAGCCGATTCACTGTGCAGCCAAAGGTGGTTGCACAGTATAACGAAAACACTCTCCGCCCATACTTACCACATCAGCTAAAGATTCCACCTGCAGAATTAATTACCAATTAATGCTAGCCAATTCCGATCCTTGTTCAATCACCACCTTTGCATATTAAGCAGACACAGCACTAGGGACATTCACATTCTTTTGCCATGACTAAGAGCAACATGTTTGCTCGAAACGCGTAGGCTAAGGCTATACAGCCCACTACCACATACACTTTGAGACTGCGTCTCCGTGTGTTTTTTAAATTGTTTTTGTAATAAAATTGGGAATATATTTCCTTTTTAAAATCAACACAGCGCTGGATTTTTCTCTCCTTTTCCTGATACTTCTACCGCTGGCCGTTGCGGGGATCCGTGCGAGGTGTCTGGAGACGCAACTACTGGTGAGCTGGAGGTTTCCTCCTTTTTCTTTTCTACATGGCCAGGTTCTGCCTGACCCTGAAACTGCCAGCAGTGATTGGTCACCACCAACCAATTACACCCCCCAAATCCCATAATTTACTGCTGCGGCAGGAATTCATGTACAGACGGAAGGACTGCCTGTAATTGGATATTTCAAATTGTTCTGTACAGACAATTTGATAGTGCTTATGGTGGACCAAACCAACATCTACGCCCACCAATTTATAGCCGAACACCCAAACTCCTTTTATGCCCAGCCCAATCATTGGCAACCAACTAATTGTGCAGATATGCAAAAATATTGGAGGTTACTCCTCAACATGGGTCTCACTAAAAAACTCAAAGTGAGATCCTACTGGTTCACGGACATTCTCTATCATTGTCCACTGCAATACAATGACCAGACCCCACTTTGAGGCAATCCAAAAATGTCTGCACTTTAGTGACAACTCCCTATGCACCCTCCCCCCCAGGATGACCCCAATTCCGACATACTTTTTAAAATTAGGCCCCTCATAAACATGTTTTCCCAAAAATGTCACGAAATCTACACCCCCGACAAAGAGATTTCAGTTGATGAATCCCTGGTGCACTTCAAGGGTAGGCTGAAGTTTCACCAATATTTGCCCAATAAGCGCGCCAGGTACGGGATCAAGGTCTACAAGCTGTGTGAGTCTGAGACTGGATACACACATGCTTTCCGGATCTATGAGGGGAAGGACAGGACAATACAGCCCCCAAATTGTCCCCCCGTCCTGTCCACAACAGGGAAGAAAGTGTGGGACCTCCTGCACCCACTGTTAGATCAGGGGTACAAATTGTACTTGGACAACTGGTACACAAGTGTACCCCTGTTCGAATGTCTAAAAGACAAAACAACTGTGGCATGTGGGACGGTCCGAAAAAACCAGCGGCACCTTCCCAAGACCCTCATCGGCCAATCCCTGCAAATTGGAAAAAGCAGGGCATTGCTGCAGGATGGGGTCCTGTGTCTGAAATACCGGGATAAAAAAGATGTATGTATGCATGTTGACATCTATGCATGACACCGGCTGCACCCCTGTCCCCACACATGGATTCACAACGTCCACGATGAAGCCTACATACATTCAGTCATATAATAAATTCATGGGGGGGGGGGGTTGACCTGAATGACCAGGTGATAAAACCATATAGTGCCATGCGGAAAAGCAAAATTAGGTACAAAAAGTTGGCAGGGTACTTTGTACAGATGGCACTGTACAATTCATGTTTAATTTTCCACAAAGCTGGCCACCCGGGTACCTAATTGGAATACCGAGAAAAAAATATAAAATTAATTTTGCTTGGAGACGAGTTGGGGGAAACATCTGTTGCTTCAAGTAGTTCTTGTCATATCGTTCCTGGGCAGCACTTTCCAAGTGAAGTGCCTGCAACACCAAAAGAACGGAGGGCACAAAAAAGGTGCCATGTCTGTGCAAAAAGGGGTATCCGTAAGGATACCATATATCAGTGCGACACCTGTTCATCATAACCCAGACTCTGTATGAAGGACTGCTTCCACATCTTCCACACCTCCCTGGATTAAAAAATGTATACTTTTGAAATGCCCACCCCTCCCTTTATCATTCTGGTCTTTTACCCATTTTTAAAATTGGGGACACTAAAAAAACGTTTAACAAAACTAAAAACCCTCATTATACCCCTAGATTAATATCTAATACTATAACAAATGTGTATGATCTGCACAATTTTTTAGGCCTATGCTTGTGGCTAAAAATCATCCAAGTAAAAATAAGGCCTCAAAATCCTTGTGGCGCTTCTTCACTTCCAGGGACTGCTATGTGTCCAGACAACGTATTTAGACCACTTTGGGGGTATTTCTGAAGTTAGAAGAAATATCCCAATAAATATTGAGGCGCTTTACTTCACTTATATGCTGTGTCTGAAAAATCAGCTAAAAAAAATGGCGCATTTGTAAAAAATGTAACATTTTATTTTTAAAGCCAGAAAAACTATGGGGTCATAAAAGTGATCACACCCCTACATAAATTATTTAAGGGGTACAGTTTCAAAAATGGGGTCACTTCACTGTACTGGAACCTCAGAAGCTCTGCAAAGGCAACATGGCACCTGAAGGCCATTCCAGCAAAATCTGTGCTACAAATTGCGCTCCTTCTCTTCTGAGCCCTGCCGTGGATCTAAACAGCAGTTTATTACCACATATGGGGTATTGCCGTAATCGGGAGAAATTGCTTTACAAATGTTGGGATGCTTTTTCTCTTTTATTCCTTGTACAAATTAAAAAATTCTATGTTTTTTCAGAAAAAAGTCATCTTTTCATCTTCACAATCTATTTCCACTAAATTCTGCAAAAAACCTGTGGGGTCAAAATCCTAACTATACCACTAGAAAAATTCCTTGACGGGTGTAGTTTCCAAAATGGGGTCACTTTTGGGGGATTTCCACTGTTTTCATCCCTCAAGGGTGTTGCAAACACGACATGGAACCGACAACCATTCCAGGAAAATCTGCAATCAAAAATCCAAATGGTAGGGTCACGGTTGATATTAATAACCAGAGTCCCCAACGCCCGAGAATCTGGAAGCTGAACCCTTTCTGGCTGACTTTGGTTGATGGGCAAGGTTTCATTGCCCAAAGACTAGAGGACTATTTTCAAATTAATTGTGGCTCTTCTTCTGTTCCCTATGTATGGGATGCAATGAAGGAGTATTTGAGAGGCCTTTTTATGCAGGCAATTAGCAGGCACAAAACAGCTACTAGGGTGGAGGATCCGAGATTACATGAAGAAATGAGTAAGGCAGAAGCAGAATTTATTTTAAATCCTACTGTGGTGCAGCAAATGAGTTTGCGAAGAGCACAAGAGGCACTTAATTTACATCTGTTAGCTGTAGCGAGCAGAAAACGGCAGTTTTTTGCACAGAATACCTTTGAAGAAGGAGAAAAGGCTGGTCATATGCTAGCAGTGGTAGCAAAGGCACAACAGGGGGTAACACATATCACTGCTTTAAAAATGGCGGAGGGCCATTTAGTTACAGAGAACTTGGAAGTTGTAAAAGTTTTGAGAGACTTTTATTCAGACCTATATACCTCCAAGGTGCATCCATCTACATCTGATATTTATACATTCTTAAATAAAGCAGAGCTCCCTAAGCTGTCAGGAAGCGCCAAGGCACTTCTGGATTCTCCACTCACGTTGGAGGAACTGGAAGAAGCGGTCAAACAGATGGCTAATGATAAGGCACCTGGGGCGGACGGGCTACCAGTTGAAATTTATAAAAAATACTCTGAGGTGCTCTTGCCCAAATTATTAGAAGTATTTCATTATTCATTGGATTGTGGTTCTTTGCCAGCTTCTATGCAAGAAGCCATTATTGTGGTCTTGCTGAAACTCGGGAAAGATCCTCAATTAGCTGATTCTTATCGACCGATTTCATTATTAACATCTGACGTTAAGATTCTGGCAAAGGCATTAGCTTTGCGGTTGAATGGTGTTATTTCTACCATTATACACCCAGATCAGACCGGTTTTATGCCTGCTAGGTCGACAGCCATGAATTTGATACGTTTGTTTTTAAATCTTCAGCTGAGGGCAGACAATGTAGGCGAAAGAGCCATTTTTTTCACTGGACGCTGCCAAAGCGTTTGACAGTGTGGAATGGCAATATCTTTGGTGCACCTTGGAGGCTATGGGTTTTGGACCATCTTTTATAGCATGGATTAAGGTCCTGTATTCTTGCCCTACAGCCAGAATACAGGCAAATGGAGGATTGTCTCCCCGGTTTTCTCTTGAAAGAGGGACTAGACAGGGATGCCCATTATCGCCCCTCCTGTTTGCCGTGGCAGTAGAGCCCTTGGCAGCGCGCATACGTGTGTCAGACGATATTAAGGGCTTCTTGTATGGCTCGGTGCAAGAAAAGGTAGCGCTTTATGCAGATGATATGCTTCTATACTTGGGGGATGTGGGTAGCTCTCTGGCAGAAACAATATCCCTAATTGAGAAATTTGGGCATTGTCTGGGTTTAAAATAAATTGGGATAAATCCCATCTGCTCCCTGTGGATTCAATGTGCTCTATACCAGGGGTGCATGGGGTACCTGTAGGACGCGTTAAACATCTTAAAAATTTAGGGATCAAGATCTCGACCTCCCCTTCTGAATATGTTGCTCTCAATTTGCAACCCCTTCTGGTCAAATTTAAAATGAAAATAATGGCCTGGTGTAAATTACATCTGACAGTTGTGGGTAGGGTCAATCTTATTAAGATGATCCTAATGCCACAATTATTGTATATTTTACATAACTCCCCTGTATGGATCTCATTACGCAACTTTTATTATGTTAATGCACTTTTTAGGGACCTAATATGGCGGAAGGTTCGCTCAAGAATTAGATTAGAAATTCTACAGCGCGCAAAGCATGATGGTCGTTTGGCCCTACCCAACCCTTGGATATATTTTCTTGCCTCCCAATGTCAGCACTTTAAGGGGTGGGGGGAAATTATATCAAAGGGATCCAGTGGATCGATTCAACAGGCACAGTTTGTACCATCTGTTTTATTCTCACTTTTGGAGGCAGGTCACTCTATGTTGGCGGGCAGGAATACACACACATAAACACTAATGCGTAAAGTATGGGATAAGGTTTGAGCTATTAGAGATATGGGGGTTTGCACAATTTTGACACCTTTATGGGGGAATAAGGCACTTCCGGAATTCTTCTCTCTTGAAGGATTTGAGGGTTGGAAAGCAAGAGGCATCCTTTATGTCTCACAGTTGCTCCAGGAGGATGTATTTAAAACTTATCAACAGATCCAAGAGGAGTTTGAATTACCTCGAAATTCCCTCTATCAATACTTACAGATAAGACATGCTTTTGATGCCCAGAAGAAGGCGGTGGATTTGGCAATACACGCAGATGGGGTGTTGTCTGTTTTACATACCGGGAGTGTTACATCGGGGGTTATTTCACATATTTATCAGTTGTTGATCAGTAAATTTTTTGATAAATACCCCCTGATGGCTTCTAAAAAATGGGAAAGAGATATGGGTCCCATCTCTGAGAACAATGGATAGATATTATGAAAGCAGTTCCGAATATTTCTCTTAGTGAGGCTGGGCGCCTTTCTCAATTATATATTATCCATAGAGTATACAGGACTCCTAAATTTATTTTTCATATTGGGGTAAGGAGTGATTCGAAATGCCGCAGATGCGCGGAAGAGGGGGCTGACCATATGCATATGTTGTGGTCCTGCCGACAGTTAACCACGTACTGGATGGATGTACTGAAGGGGATTCAGGAGGCCTATGGACCTGTGTTGCAAGGGACTCCTATGGAGTGCGTTTTGGGATGTATTATGGACACCCCACCCTCTACTTTGGAGTGGTTGGCTATTGTAAGGTTGCTATATATAGCTAGAAAACTAATTGCACTACATTGGATACAAGGCGCCCCGCCGACTAGGAGCGAATTCATTGCAAAAGTGAATAAAATGATTGTATTGGAAAAGGTTGTCTATGTAAAGCGCAAAACGCTTAAAAAAATTTAATCCATATGGGGACCATGGGTAGGGGTAATGGAATCTGTATTATAAAATGTATTCAGGGACTCTGTATGACCGCCAGCCTTTACACGGTATTGGGGTTATGTATATAGATGTGGGATAAGGAGAAGGGGGGAAATAGAGAGGATTAAATATCTGCCATATATTATATATGTTTTGTATTATACATGCTTGTAGATGATTAAGCTACTTGACATTTGGAAAATGATCTGTCCCATGTACCTTGTATTTTGTGAATAATGTATTCGATTATTGGTACAATTTCTATCTCATATACTATCTAATTTGGAATTTTGTGACGGTGCCTGGGGGGAGGGTTTGGGATAGGGTTTGTTTAATATGTTTTGTACTGTATAATTTTGAAACTTCAATAAAAAATTCCAGCAGTTTATTACCACATATGGGGTATTGCCGTAATCAAGACAAACTGCTTTACAAATGTTAGGGTGTTTTCTTGCCTTTAGTTCCTTGTAAAAATTAAAAAATTCTATGTTTTTTCAGAAAAAAATTTCATCTTCACAGACTAATTCAATTTAATTTAGCAAAATAGATAAAGGGTCAAAATGCTAACTATACCCGTAGATAAATTCTTTGAGGGGTGTAGTTTCCAAAATGGGGTCACTTTTGGGGGGTTTCCACTGCTTTGGCACCACAAGAGCTCTTCAAACCTGACAGGGTGACAAAAATATATTCTAAAAAAAAAGGAGGCCCCAAAATCCACTAGGTGCTCCTTTGTTTCTGAGGCCTGTGTTTCAGTCCATTAGCACACTAGGGCCACATGTGAGATATTTCTAAAAAAATAGAAAAATGGAGACCTCCAGCTCACCTTGTATAACAGATTTAGATCATCTGGCACGGATCCTCGTGTCGGCACACGATAGGTAGACAATGGTAGAAACAGAAGGATTTGGATCCAGCGTAGATTTGTGAAGTAAAATGGAACAACGTTCCAAGTTTAATGAAAAAATTTCTATTAAAAAAGAGAAAAAATCACCAGGATGAAAGCTTGAGAATGTGCAGTCCTGGTAGTGTGAGGGAAAGATATCTGTAGTAGGTGAAGCCTACGCGTTTCAAACGCTACACGCGTCCTTAGTCATGGCTGACTAAGGACGCGTGTAGCGTTTGAAACGCGTAGGCTTCACCTACTACAGATATCTTTCCCTCACACTACCAGGACTGCACATTCTCAAGCTTTCATCCTGGTGATTTTTTCTCTTTTTTAATAGAAATTTTTTCATTAAACTTGGAACGTTGTTCCATTTTACTTCACAAATCTACGCTGGATCCAAATCCTTCTGTTTCTACCATATTTCTAAAAACTTTAGAATCGGGGCAATAAATATTGAGTTGTGTTTCCTTCTGTTTTACAGAAAAAAATGTATTACAAATGAATTTACGCCTAAAAAATAAAATTCTAAAATTTCACCTCTACATTGATTTAATTCCTGTGAAACGCCTAAACGGTTAAGAGACTTTGAGAATGCTATTTTGAATACTTTGAGGGGTGAAGTTTTTAAAATGGAGTGATTTATAGCGACTTTCTAATATATATAAGGCCCTCAAAGTCACTTCAGAACTGAACTGGTCCCTGAAAAAATAGCCTTTTGTAATTTTCTTGAAAATGTGAGAAATTGTTGCTAAAGTTCTAATTGTAACGCCCTAGAAAATTAAAAGTATGTTCAAAAATGATGCAAACATAAAGTATACATATGAGAAATGTTAATTAGTAACTATTTTGTGTGGTATTACTATCTGTTTTACAAGCAGATACAATTAAATTTAGAAAAATGCTATTTTTTGCAAATTTTCTCTAAACGTTGGTGTTTTTCACAAATGAATATTAAATTTGTCGACCAAATTTTTTCACTAACAATGTACAATATGCCACGAGAAAACAATCTCACAATCGCTTGGATAGGTATAAGGGTATGTGCACACAACAACACCAAATACGTCAGAAATTACAGAGCTGTTTTCATGAGAAAACAGCTCCAGAATTTCAGCCGTTTTTACAAGTGCACGCGTTTTGTGTGGCATCTTTTACGGACGTAATTGGAGCTGGTTTTCATTGGAATCAATGAAAAACGGCTCCAATTACGTCCCAAGAAGTGTCCTGCACTTCTTTGACGCGGCCGTAATTTTACGCACCGTCTTTTGACAGCGACGCATAAAATGACAGCTCGTCTGCACAAAATATCGTAAGACCCATTGCAAGCAATGGGCAGATGTTTGCCGACATATTGGAGCAGTATTTTCAGGCGTAATTCGAGGCATAAAACGCCTCCATTACGTCTGAAAAGTGGTCGTGTGCACATACCCTAAGCGTTCCAAAGATATTACAACATAAAGTAACACGTCAGATTTTAAAAAATTGGCTGTGTCACAAAGCCAAAACAGGCTGCGTCCTAAAGGGGTTAAAATGAATAATCATTGAATCCAGAGCAAAATATAAAGAATTTGCTTACCACTTTCCAACTTCAGTGTTCTTTTTTAGTAACCATAAGTAAATTCATAATTATTGCCTAACAATAGGTGCAGTCAGTTCAAAATACATACATCATTTTGTTGGTGAATTCCCTTGACATGTGCTGCTTTTTTAGAATTTTATTCCCAAAAATTCTCTGGAAATCAGCAGCTGTATAAAACAGGATGCTATTTTGGCTTCCTTTTCATAAAGATGAGGTGTGCAATGAAAGATTTCTATAAAAGAGAAGAAAGATAAGGGCTCTATAGAATGAGTTTAATCTTCCACATATCTGGATCCAATTTGCTAAGCAATTTCTAAAATTTTTCTCACGGTTATACTCATTTTTCTTTGCTCTGAGGGGATTTAAAAACAGTATTAGGAGGCTAACCCTTATATTATGTAATTTTCTATATATATGGACAATAATGAAATGTAAATTTTAAACCATGATAAATTTTAACAGTAAAAGGTCTTTACAATTTAATAGTTTGTTTAAAGAGGTTCTACACCTATATGTATTGTTTTTAGAAATGTGGTTAATGTGGTAGTAAGAGATTAGGATAAGGTCTTGTAAAGTCTCATTGCCCCTTCTCTCCCCACTTAAGACCTGAATAATCTGAGACTGGTTGCTAGGGACATGCTGCTTGACAACCCATAGAAAAGATAGTGGTTGGGGCGTGGCCGGATGTCTGCCTGAGTAGACGTGATTCACAGCGCTCCTGAGCTCCCTGACTCCTTATCCTGTTGGAATCCCTGCCATCCTGCATCCTAAGTTGCCCAAAAGGGCAAGACAAGTGATTCTATCACCCCTGTATCCCTATCTGTTGGTAGTTTCGGGGTGTCGTGTTGTGGGGCCTTCCTGGAGCAAGGTGCTGGTCAGCCGGCGGCACTTCCGATTAAGCGCGAGGCAGGCGGAAGTGAAGGGCTGTCTGCTGGAGTATCGTCCTGTGTCGGTCGCGGCAAACGGAGGCTGGTGTCGGTGATTGCTAGCGGCAGGACGGAGGATCAGCTGAGAGGCATAGCTGCGCTGCTGTGTGTGGTGGGTGTCCCGTTGCAGCCAGGAGGATCCTTCCAGAGAGAGCTTCCCAGGTACTTCATTGGACTGAGATAGCTGTGCAGGCACGCTACTTACCCTGCACTGGGCCTAGCGCTGAGTCTCTAGGATACCACGCACTTTTAACTTGTGGACTCGCTCCCTTTCGTGTATCTGACACACGGCCAGCTCATCCATACCCTGCAGCCCTCTGTTTGCATCATGGGAGGCAGTAATGCTGGGAAAAAGGGGAAAACGAGGTCCAGGCAGGGTAGCTATATTCCCACATCGGATGAAGAATCCCTAGATGATATGGAGGATGGAGCCTCTGGCTCGGCCCTAGCCAAAATCAAGGCTAATGCAGTAAAGAGGCTGGAGCAATTTACTAGGCCTGAACAGCCCCCTGCTTCTCCGGACCCATCTTTATTCCTGTTTGAGGGCTCGCTGAGTCCTCCAAGGCCAATATCACCACAGGACTTACCTGTTTCTTCCTCTCATGTGGATACGAAATTTGCTGAATAAATCACCTCCTGTCAATCCTTGCTGGTTACTAAGGTTGATGAACTGCGTCAAGATTTTGTTATCCTGAGGCATGATGTACAAAAAGTGCGGGAACGCACTGCTGAAACAGAGCGCAGGATATCGGAGGTGGAGGATACTTTACACCCTATTCCAGCTCAGATAGCTGATTTGAGGAGACAAATGGAGACTTCGGTCGAACAGGCTGATGATTTTTAGAACAGACTGCGTCGGAATAACATCCGCATAGTGGGGCTGCCGGAAAAGTCAGAGGGTACAGATACAGTTTCTTTCCTGGAAAGATGGCTGAAGGAGACCTTTGATGCTACTGTGTTTTCAGCATTTTTCACGATTGAACGGGCTTACCGGGTCCCTGCTAGGCCCGGGCCGTCGGGAGGCCCTCCTCGGCCTATGCTGGCGCGACTGCTGCATTTTAGGGGCAGAGATGCTATTCTTCAAGCAGCAAAGCGTAAAGGTTCTATCTTATATGACTCTCAGCGGATCTCCATTTATCCTGATTTTTCGGTCACGATCCGGAAGCAGCGTGTGCGTTTTACAGAGGTCAGGAAGAAGCTCCAAGAAAAGGGGTACAAGTATGCGATGTTATACCCTGCTAAACTGCGGGTGATTGATGGGCCCACTGCGAGATTTTTTTCTTTTCCAAATGAGGCCTTGGACTGGGCGGCTGCTGCTCCCCGAGCCCCAGGATTGAACTTCCCCCCCTGATTGCTGCATTCTCCTGTTGGGGAAATCTCTGATGTCTGCTTTGATGATTTTTCTCTCTCTTTCCTTGAAAAGTATTTAATGTACTGATTCTGTTGCTAAATACATGTTATACTTGCACTGTTACTTAGGAGAGATGATGTGATCTGACTGTGATGTACTGCTTAACCATTTTGTCACTTGTCTTTCACTGTTTAATTTTTATTCTTCTGTACGTTTTCCCCTATTAGTAGGGTCAGGTCTCAGGGCTGTGCTGCTATTGTAGCTGTTAGCTTAGTCAGGGACCACTGTTCTCAGTTGTAGTTCAGTTACTGGGTACAGGTCTGCACTAGAAGTCTGGTGCTAGACAGGGATTGTTGGGGTCTGTTTTACTGTATCTCAATGTACTGTTATATGTGGTATGTAATGATTGTGTGTGTGAATGTTTGTGTATTCTTCTCCTCTCCATTCCCATCATATATTGGCTCTGGGTCTCCTGCTGTTTTTTGTTCTTCAGGCGTACCATGGCTCTAATTAAGATCTTGAGCTGCAATGTCCGTGGGCTTAATTCAAAATTTAAACGGTCTCTTGTGTTCAATTTCCTGAAAAAGCACTCGCCCCATGTTATTTGCTTACAAGAGACACATTTAACTGGACAAAAAATGTTGGCCCTTAAACGAGCTTGGATAGCTAGAGGGTATCACTCCTCATATTCTAGGGGGTGTCTGTTCTGATAGCCAAGAGTGTGCGCCTGGAGGTGTTGAAGGTAGCATGTGACCATTTTGGGCGCTATGTCATCATACACTGTTCATATTTTACTATAGTCAATATTTACCTGGGTCATATTTTACTATAGTCAATATGTATGTTCCCCTGCCCCTGGATCCCGCACTACTGGACTTGATAGCCCAGAAATTATCAGAGTTCCCTGCTGGCCCAGTGTTATGTGTGGGCGACTTCAATGCAGTCCCTGACATATCAATGGATCGTACTGGAGGCTCGGATCAGTCTTCTGTCCACCTCAACTCCTGGTCCTCAATGCTTCATCTGACAGATGTCTGGCGCTGGAAATACCCGTTGGAAAAAAAATACTCCTATTACTCATCTACCCATAAAACATTTCCTAGAATTGACCTTGCTCTGGCGTCACAGGACCTTTTGCCCGCAGTAACTGCTATAGATATCACTCCACAAGGAATCTCGGATCATTCAGCTCTCATTTTGTCATTTTCGGTTGGTCCCCCAGCTGTTTGGTGATTTTTATGCTGAATTATATAGCTCCAGATGTAGTGGGCATCCGGAGGATATAGAACGCTTTTTAGATGACCTCCCCCTATGGCGCTTGACTGATGCGCAGGCAAGGGAGTTGGACAGCCCGCTTACAGAGGATGATATCACTGATGCGATTCAGTTGTTGCCATCTCGTAAAACCCCCGGACTTGATGGCCTGGGGGCTGATTGGTATAAGGATAGCTGTGAGGTTGTTGTGCCCAGGCTTAAGGAAGTCTATTCTGCTGCTCTTAAGATGGGGGTTCTGCCGGGATCTATGAGAGAGGCCCTAGTTGTGGTGTTATTGAAGCCTGGGAAGGATCCGACTCTTCCAGATTCCTATCGGTCCATTTCGCTAATTAATTCAGATGCCAAGATACTTGCCAAGATATTAGCTACCAGATTAAATAAAGTTATATTATCCCTCATTCATCCTGACCAAACAGGCTTTATGCCTGGGAAGGGTACGGATATTAATGTGCACAGGTTGTTTCTTAAAATTAATGCTGCACAATATGATACCTCCCCTGGGTTTGTTCTCTCTCTGGATACATATAAAGCCTTTGATTCGGTTGAATGGAGGTATCTTTGGATACTGCTTTCCCGTTTAAATTTTGGTCCAAGATTTATCGCTCTTGTCCGCCTGTTATACGAACAGCCTGTCGCTAGGGTGAGAACAAATCTGGATGTCTCTAAACCCTTCTCTTTGGGTCGAGGTACGCGCCAGGGTTGTCCACTTTCCCCTTTGTTTTTTGCTCTCGCGATTGAGCCTCTGGCGCTGGCAGTTAGGAGTTCCTCTTCTATTATTGGTATTCCTCGTGGTTCACTAGTTGAGAAAATATCCCTATATGCAGATGATACTTTGGTGTACTTGGCGGATGATGGTCCTTCGTTGGCTTTGCTCTTACAGCTGATTGACACTTTTGGGGCATTCTCAGGTTTGTCTGTTAATTGGTCTAAGTCGATTATGTTTCCTCTTTGTGCGGAGTATCGCTCCCGGCAGGGGCTCCCTGTCCCGTTGCAGCTCGTGTCTCAATTTACGTATCTTGGGATGCGCATCTCACTAAATTTGTTACGCTTTCATGAGCTTAACCTATGTCCCTTGGTGGCCTCTACTGAGAAGCAGCTAAACACCTGGAGGAACCTCCCCCTCTCCTTGTATGGTAGGATGGATAAATCTTTTCAAAATGATATACAGTGAAGGAAATAAGTATTTGATCCCTTGCTGATTTTGTAAGTTTGCCCACTGTCAAAGACATGAACAGTCTAGAATTTTTAGGCTAGGTTAATTTTACCAGTGAGAGATAGATTATATATATATATATATATATATATATATAAAAAAAAAAAAAAAAAAAAAAGAAAATCACATAGTCAAAATTATATATATTTATTTGCATTGTGCACAGAGAAATAAGTATTTGATCCCCTACCAACCATTAAGAGTTCAGCCTCCTCCAGACCAGTTACACGCTCCAAATCAACTTGGTGCCTGCATTAAAGACAGCTGTCTTAAATGGTCACCTGTATAAAAGACTCCTGTCCACAGACTCAATTAATCAGTCTGACTCTAACCTCTACAACATGGGCAAGACCAAAGAGCTTTCTAAGGATGTCAGGGACAAGATCATAGACCTGCACAAGGCTGGAATGGGCTACAAAACCATAAGTAAGACGCTGGGTGAGAAGGAGACAACTGTTGGTGCAATAGTAAGAAAATGGAAGACATACAAAATGACTGTCAATCGACATCGATCTGGGGCTCCATGCTAAATCTCACCTCGTGGGGTATCCTTGATCCTGAGGAAGGTGAGAGCTCAGCCGAAAACTACACGGGGGGAACTTGTTATTGATCTCAAGGCAGCTGGGACCACAGTCACCAAGAAAACCATTGGTAACACATTACGCCGTAATGGATTAAAATCCTGCAGTGCCCGCAAGGGTCCCTCTGCTCAAGAAGGCACATGTACAGGCCCGTCTGAAGTTTGCAAATGAACATCTTGATGATTCTGAGAGTGATTGGGAGAAGGTGCTGTGGTCAGATGAGACTAAAATTGAGCTCTTTGGCATTAACTCAACTCGCCGTGTTTGGAGGAAGAGAAATGCTGCCTATGACCCAAAGAACACCGTCCCCACTGTCAAGCATGGAGGTGGAAACATTATGTTTTGGAGGTGTTTCTCTGCTAAGGGCACAGGACTACTTCACCGCATCAATGGGAGAATGGATGGAGCCATGTACCGTCAAATCCTGAGTGACAACCTCCTTCCCTCCACCAGGACATTAAAAATGGCTCGTGGCTGGGTCTTCCAGCATGACAAAGACCCGAAACATACAGCCAAGGCAACAAAGGAGTGGCTCAAAAAGAAGCACATTAAGGTCATGGAGTGGCCTAGCCAGTCTCCAGACCTTAATCCCATCGAAAACTTATGGACGGAGCTGAAGATCCAAGTTGCCAAGCGACAGCCTCGAAATCTTAATGATTTACAGATGATCTGCAGAGAGGAGTGGGCCAAAATTCCATCTAACATGTGTGCAAACCTCATCATCAACTACAAAAAACGTCTGACTGCTGTGCTTGCCAACAAGGGTTTTGCCACCAAGTACTAAGTCTTGTTTGCCAAAGGGATCAAATACTTATTTCTCTGTGCACAATGCAAATAAATATATATAATTTTGACAATGTGATTTTCTGTATTTTTTTTATATAATCTATCTCTCACTGGTAAAATTAACCTAGCCTAAAAATTCTAGACTGTTCATGTCTTTGACAGTGGGCAAACTTACAAAATCATAAAGGGATCAAATACTTATTTCCTTCACTGTATCTGCCTAAATTTCTTTACCTCCTACATATTTGTCCAATTATTTTGCCCAAAACATTTTTTGGCCACCTGGATGGGATTCTACGTGGGTTCTACTGGCAAGGGGGCACACCACGGTTTAGTCTCAGTCTTCTGCAGGAAGGAGTATGGGGGGGGATGGCGGCACCCAACCTTTACCTATATTATTTGGCTTCGCAGCTGGTGCTGGCTCACTGGTGGATTGATATTGACCTAAGTAATGCGGCCACGGCGCTAGCTGGAGCACTCATGACCTCCTATGAGAGTCTTACCAACCTCTTATATAGGTTTAAATCTTCGTGTCGGGCGCCATTACCGGTAAAAACTATTGCTAATGCCTGGAGGAAGGCACAGTTATTAATAAGAGATGCTGCAGATTCTTCTGTTTCCCCTAGGACTCCGTTATGGAACAATCCATGGCTGCCTCACCTGGTGTCCCTGCCGGGAGCGATGATGTGGGCTGGGGTAGGGGTTCGGTTTTTAGGCCAAATATACTCTGTGGACAGTTGTTTTGTTTCCTTCTCTGAGCTAGAGGAGAGGTTTGGGGTCTCGAGGAAGGGGTTTTATCATTATCTCCAATTGAGACATGCCTGCTCGGCCCAGTTTGGATCTGTCATGCCAGCTTTGGGGTTTTCCAGATTGGAGGACCTGCGCGGCACCCCGGACCTTCCTAAGACCCTTACTCAGACATATGCCTTGTTGCTGTCCTCTGTAAAACGACCATTTGATAGGGCATTCCTGGGGTGGAAGAGAGATATCCCTGATTTGTCGGAGGAGGAGTGGAGGGAGGTAGAGCTTTCCTTCTTTGATTCAGTGGTTAGTGCTCGAGATTTTTTAATACAGTCACGGTTCTTGCACAGAATCTACTATACTCCGGTTAGACTTCAGAGAATTTGGGGCATCTGGGTCGGACAGCTGTTTTACGTGTCAGTTGGATGTTGGCACATACCTTCACTGTGTATGGTCCTGCCCTAGGATTTCACTATTCTGGTCAAGGGTTGTAGAGTTTCTGCATGATAACTTTGAGTTTCCCCGGGTTCTCTCCCCTCAGGTGTGCCTCCTGGGCATTATGAATGAGTTAGTACAAGGATATTATGACAAAATATTTTTTCGATTTGTTTTGTTCTGTGCGAGGAAAATTATGATTATGGAATGGAAGGCCACGGTGTGTCCTAGTCTAGAACATTGGTTGCAATTTGTAAATAAGTATATACCCTTGTATCAGAAGTTATACATTGGCAGAGGGTGCCACGACAAATTTGGGAAGATATGGGCTAGGTGGATGGAGATATCAGACACTGCTGTCTAAATTCCCATGTGTGAATGATGTGTGAATGGTTGTCTGTCTTGTCTGTTTTGGGCAATATTGAAAGTCACATGCTGATCCTGTTCTCCTTGCAAAAAACGAATATGCTCATGTGATCCGTTAAGTTTACATGCTGGCTTTTGCATTGTAACTGTATTATTCTCTGTGATATTTGTTATTGCCAACTAGAGTGGTTGGTCAGTAAGCTATGTTTGTTTTTGTGTGCAATTTTGCACTTTTGTACATTTGTATTTTGAGAAAAGTTAATAAAGAAAACCTTTTAAAAAAAAAAAAAAAAAAAAGATTGTGGTTGTCGGGCAGTATATATCTATAAGCTTGCTGACCAGAAGACATAATGTCAGCTGCAGACCGACTTGGGACCCCATGTGGCGCGTGAAATCACTCCTTCTAGACGTAAAAGGGGAACTATCAGTGTTGCAGTGCTTAGATATTACCCCTGGTGGTGAGTTTACTGGCATTTCTGCTGTTGTTCCTTGTGTTTTCCTAAACATGCGCTAAACGTAGCCTATTGACCCTCCTGAAAGCTTGTTCCTATGTGTGATTTAACTGATCCCCTAGGTTGCTCACCCATCCCTAATTGAATTCAGGTGTTTCATTTAGTCCCATTGCCACAGGTTTATAAAGTCCAGCACCTAGCCATTCAGTCTGCCTTTACATACATTTGTGCAAGAGTGGGTCGTTCTCACTGAAGTCCAGTGTGGTACTATAATAGGATGCCACCGTTGTAATAAGTTAGTTTGTGAAATTTCTTCCCTCCTAGATGTTCCACCATCAACTGTGAGTGGTATTATTAGAAAGTAGAAGCGTTTAGGAACCACAGGAAGCGGCAGACCATGTAAAGTTACACAGCAGGGTCGTCGAGTGCTGAGGCAAACCTCCTCTGGCATTAACATCAGTACAAAAAGGAGCTTCATGGCATGGGTTTCCATGGCGAGCAGCTGCATGCAAGCCTTACATCACCAAGAACAATTTTTATTTTTTTTGCAGAGATTCATATTTAATTATTATATTTTTTTTACAACACAGAAGGTTTTACCAGAGAAACGCATCTAAATATTTATTGGCCAGATTCTGCAGTTTTTAGAAATATCTCACATGTGGCCCTAGTGTGCTAATGGATTAAAGCGCAGGCCTCAGAATCAAAGGAGACCCAAGAGGATTTTGGGGCCTTCTTTTTATTAGAATATATTTTAGGCACCATGTCAGATTTGAAGAGGTCTTGTGATGCCAAAACAATGGAAACACCCCAAAAATGACCCAATTTTGGAAACTACACCACAAGGAATTCACCTAGGGGTGTAGTGAGCATTTTGACCCCACAGGTGTTTCATAGATTTTATTCGAATTTGGACGTGAAAATGAAAAATGTTAATTTTTCCCAGTAAGATGTAGTTTTAATCTAAAAAAAACAAACAATGTCCACAAGGAATAAAGAAAAAAAAGCCCCCTATTATTTGTAAAGCAACTTCTCTGGAATACGGAAATACCCCGTATGTGGTCATAAACTGCTGTTTGGGCACACGGCAGGGTTCAGAAGAGAAGGAGCGCCATTTGGCTTTTGGAGTACAGATTTTGCTATATTGATTTCATGGCACCATGTCGCTTTTGCAAAGCCCCTAAGGTTCCAGTACAGGGGAAAATACCCAAAAGTGACTCCATTAACGAAACTAAACCCCTTGAGGAATTCATCTAGAGGTATAGTAAGCATTTTGACCCCACAGGTGTTTCATAGATTTTACTAGAATTGGCCAATAAAAATAAAAAAATAAACATTTTCTTCAATAAGACATAGCTTTAGCTGAAAATTGTAAATTTTCTCAAAAACTAAGGAAAAAAAAAACCCCAGCATTTATAAAGCAGCTTCTCTGGAGCATGGATATACCCCATATGTGGGCATAAACTGCTGTTTGGGCACATGGCAAGGAACAGAAGAGAAGGCGTGCCATTTGGCTTTTTGAGCACAGATTTTGCTGGATTGGTTTCTTGACACCACGTCGCATTTGCAAAGCCCCTAAGGTACCAGTACAGTGTAAACTACCCAAAAGTGACTCCATTTACAAAACTACACCCCTGAGGAATTCCTCTAGGAGTGTAGCGAGCATCTTGACCCTCACAGGTGTTTCATAAATTTTATAAGAATTGGGCAGTGAAAATAAAAAAAATCCTTTTTCTTTAATAAGACGTAGCTTTAGCTTAAAATGTTTCATTTTCTCAACAAATAAAGGAAAATAAAAATCCCAACATTTGTAAAGCAATTTCTCCCGAGTACGGCAATACCCCATATGTGGTCATAAACTGCTGTATGGGCACAAGGCAGGGCTCAGAAGGGAAAGAGAGCCATTTGTTTTTTTTGGAATGCAGATTTTGCTGGATTGTTTTCTGGGCGCTATGTCGCATTTGCAGAGTCCCTGTGGAACCAAAACAGTGGAAACCCCCCCCCCCCCCAGGAGTGACCCTATTTTGGAAAACTACAGCCCTCAAGTTATTCAGCTAGGGGTGTAGTGAGCATGTTAACCCCGCAGATGTTTTGCAGAAATTAGTGTGCACTAGATGTTGCAAAGTGAAAATTTTATTTTTTCCATAGATATGCCAATATGTGGTGCCCAGCTTGTGCCACCATAACAAGACAGCTCTCTAATTATTATGCTGTGTTTCCAGGTTTTAAAAACACTCTACATGTGGCCCTAAGTTTCTGCCTGGACATTTGACCAGGCTCAGGAGTGAAAGGATGAGTTCACACAGAGTTTTTTGCAGGCAGAAAATTCTGTCTCAAAATTACGTTTGGAATTTTGAGGCAGACTTTCATCTGCCTGCACGCCGTTTGCCACGTTTTTTGCTGCGTTTTTCGCTCGCGCCCATTGAGTGCCATGGGCAAAAACACAGCGAAATACGCTTTCTCTGTTTCCCATTGATGTCAATGGGAGGACAGAAGCGTAGATGCCTGAAGATAGGGCCTGTAGCTTCATTTTACCGCAAGCGGTTTTTACCGCTCGGGGTAAAAAAATGCGTCCACCTCCCATTGAAATCAATGGGACGCATTTTGGGCCATTTTTTGGCGTGTTTTCCGACGAGGTTTCCGCATCGAAATAAAAAAAAAAAAAAAACTCTGTGTGAACAGGGCCAAAGAGTACAATGCGAAATTGAGGCCTAATTTGGCAATTTATAAAGTATTTGTTCAAAATTGCAAGGCTCTGATGTGAAATAATAAAAGAAACCCCTGAGAAGTTACCCCATTTTGGAAACTACACCCCACAAGGCATTTATTAAGGGGTGTAGTGAGCATTTTCACCCAACAGGTCTTTTACATAAATGATTGCGTTGTGGATGGTGCAAAGTAAAAATTTTAATTTTTTCACTAGATATGCCATTTCAGTGGCAAATATATCATGCCCAGCTGTTTGGGCACACTGTAGGGCTCAGATATTTCAAACTGTATTTCAGTTTATAATGTGGGGCACATGTAAGCTGGGCAGAGTACATCAGGGGCATAGTCAGGTGGTATAATAATGGGCTAAAAAAAAAATCCATAGACGTGTGTTGCGCTGTGAAGCAATCCTTTCTGCACAGGCCAGTATCTCACTGATAAATTATTGTCCTTACTTATCCCTTTTTTGGTCCACACTTTTGCGGTTTGGGGAATTTTGCTGGGAAAGTGTTGCCTGGTATAATACGGGCACCCTTGCTCCCAGCAAATATGTTTGGGCCATCCCCCTGGTTCCCTAATTTTAGGGCCTTGATAAATCGCCTCTTGAAACAGAAGAAATGTTTCCCTCGAAAAATTCCCCCGCTTCTCCGCAACATAATGTGCATGATGCGGAGGGAAAATTCTGCACCGCAGCCTAATTTCCACACAGTTATTTTCCGCAACGTCTGAACTAAGTTTCCTAAAAATGTATAGAAACAAATGTAAAACACGGCTGCTGCAGAATTCCACTGCGGACTGTCTGCAGCGGAATTCAACAGCAATCTGCCACGTCTGAACGTGGCCTTAGTTTAGGATGGAATTGGTCAAAACCAATGTTTCAGAGATATTCTGTTATAGTAAGAGCTGGAATGCCTAGCAGAGCACATACACTCATGAGACTTCAGGGCCGTCCTATCTCTGAAAAAATTCCACAGAATGTAAAAAAACATCAAACCAGACATGTGTAGTGTGCTGCAAAACGCGTAACAAGAGTGGTAAAGCAAATGGAAGAGAAACCACAACCTACTCAGGCCCTATGCACATGAATGTACATGGAACCCATTCAGTTCTATTGGCTACGGACACCTTTCCTTTTCTTTACAGAGGGATGTCCGTGTTCAAAAAATTATAGAACATGTCCTGTTTTTGGCCGTAATTATGGCACGGACTATTTACGGAAGCGTTGCTATGCGACGTGAAGGGGATTCCCCAGATTGCAGGCCACATCCTTTTGTATAGTTTGAAGACGACTGAAGATGACAGAATTTTTATCATGGCCCTCACAAAAGTTCAAGTGGAGAGACTAATCTTATTAATTGAAGAACACCCAGTGATATGGGATAAAAGGTCTCAAGACTATAAAGACATCATCCAGAAAGAGCGGCATGGACGGAGGTGGTTATGGCGCTCCACCCGGAAGAATGGAATGTTGCGTCAAAGAAGGATCAGCAAAAAATGGGTAAGTTCACCCTCCTCCCGTTTAAATTATATGTAATTTATATGTTTATTTATTAATTACATTTTCTAATTTATTTTAACAGTGTCCAATACCAAATCATGCTGGAACACCTGCCACGACCGATATCGGAGGGAGTTAATGTCCAAGGGCTGGAGCGGTGATGGTCAAAAAAACAAGAGACCCTATATGTACACCCAACAGCTGCGCTTTTTAAGCTACGTGATAGAGGTTGGGACGGAAGTATATCATGTTGTCAATTTTTTATTTAATTTTAAAGCGATATGTTCTGTCCCTGAGATATCTGAGGGACATAGCATACCGTCATGCGTTACAAAATGTCATGTTGCTAGTGTTTATTTTTAATGTATGGGAATATGTTATGTCCCCCAGATACCTAAGGGACATAGCATAGCTCCACCCGTCACCACAATGTCATTTTGCTAGGTGTGCTGCTTTAATTTTTAAAAACATTTTCTTTTAATCATAGAACAACAGATAAACTTGGAGAGGAAGAGTCAGAGATCACATTCATAGAGTCTCTTTCATCAGCTAGCAGAGAGGAAACACATCAGCAAGAAACAGGAGTTTTGCTTTATGTTGAAGGAATGAGTATGTGTGGTTTATGTGGACTGTATGTGTACGTGCGTTGTATGTGGAATGTATGGGTATGTGTACAAATATGCTGTTTTTTAAAGACTTGAACATTACACTACACATTAATAGTTTTATTATTTTCAAAACCGTACGTTTTGGAGTATCCATTCTTTGTCTTCAATATGTAATTTTAACTTCATTCATTTTTTTTGCACATTTTTCAAAATCAATTATTTTCGTATTTTAGTCTATTTTAACACGTTGCATAAATACTGAAGATTTTGCACAACTACATTATTTGTGTAAAATCAACAGTATGATACAGTAAAGAGGATGCATAAATACAGTATTTTTAAAAAACAAAGAAATTAACATGCATTGCGGAACCTTATTCCACAAGCATGTCAATTGTATATGTGTGAACACTGCTTATTTGTTGTGTTTTACATGTTCATTTTATTGGTGATGAAAAACACACAACAAAAAATAGATTTGACCTTGTCTGCGGCCTAATCACTGCAATAACGACATTGATAAAAAAGTTTATTTACAGAAAAGACAAAAAAAACTGAAGTCAGGCCGCCCTCCTGGGATGTGACCGCTGCCGCCAATCACAGGCAGTAGCGGCGGGCACATGCAATAAAATGTCATCAAAGGGGGCTGATCTGCTAGAAGTGCTTTTTTCAGTAGCAGGCATTCTGTTCAAGAACATCCATGACAGTTTGGTGTGTTTTTTGCCACAGTAGTACCTGCAGCATACAGGGTGGATACGCTGCATGCTTCTAAGCAGTATATGCACCCTGAGTGAACTCAGCCTATTGTGTTAAAAATGTTATCAAAGCAAAATATGTATTTTGGCACACAATACCTTCTTAAATAAAAAATTAGTTATTTTGCAGAAGTACATAAGCTCACAACCCACGTCAAGGGTCCTCATTGTATTGCGAGTCCCTAACTAAAACCAGGAACAACTAACTAGATAACAGAAGAAACAGTCCAGAACAGTCCAGCAAAGGAATGACAACTGTCCATACCAAACTATCTACCACCGTGGATTGCATACATCTGCCAAGGAACCGGCCCAGCAGAGGACACAAAGTAGTCCGCATAGAATTCCTGAGTCAACAGTCCAGCTGCTCCGGGTCTTCCATGCATGGTGTTGTCCACAGGGATGGTAGAGTTTGGAGTAAACTGCTCGAGGTCAATGTCCAGCGCAGACTCATGAATCCTGCAGAAATTGTGGCGAATGACACTGGCTTGGATAACCAGCATCACGTTCTGTGGATCCATTTGAAGAGGGCTCCACATACCTGGGTGAGCTGGTAATTAAAAATGTGCCTCTAGTCATCCAAACCATGCCGGGGGAATGGCCGCAACACATGGGGGGAAAGTCCAAAACCTTCATCTGCCACGATGACGAATGGCGCTGGAGGTCCAGAAGATCTGGGGAGTTGTCTTGGTTGTGGAAGGGCGAGCTGGTTGAACTGAAGCCCTTCCCCCACTCTGGAAGCCCTGAAGATGCCAGCATCCGAAGAGCTCCCAATGGCCCTTATATCAACAATAACAAACCGGTAGTCGCTGTCAGCCAAGGCCCACAGCACTGTTTGGAAATAGGGACCATGAGTGAGGCGGCTTCTTCACATGAATGTGTTTCCCATTCAGCGCGCTGACACAGTTGGGAAACTGTGCAGATGTGTAGAAGCCCTCAGTAATTAGAATCCAGAATTATCTTAGGCTCTGGCATCACTGACGCTCCGAGACACCCCTAGATGGCTTTGCAGGTCAGACGGATAATCTGAGAAATTGTAGATGAGCCAAGCAGAAACTCAAAATGCAGGGATGCAGTTGAGTTCCCTGTTGCCAGGAATCTGTATGAGAATAAAACAAAAAACATTAATGATAGATGTAGCAGGGTGACATGCCAGCAATGGGCACAGGGGACAACCATGTTTATACTACCGGTAGCAGGGTGACATGGTGGCAAGGGGACAACTACGATTATACTACTTGTAGCAGGGTAACATGGCGGCAAGGTTCACAGGGGACAACTACGGTTATACTACCTGTAGCAGGGTGACGTTGGCAAAGGGGCACAGGGGACAATATGTGTTCTTACCTGAGGGTGACAATGAGCCTTTCCTCTGGAGAGATGCACCGTCATATGTTGGTGTCCTGAAAGATGATTCTGGAATGGAGGTCTGACAGCAGACGGTCAAAGCTGGAGATCGACATTCTGCAAAAGTTGTGAAACTTTTCCGGGTGCTGCCACAGGTCATCGTACAAGGTATGGAAATGCCCCATCCTGGGCCTTTGGGAGACAATGGGGTGAACCCAATATCTTCTCCTCTTCCTCAATGGTTCTTCTTCCAGCATAGTTTGCTGTCTGAATTGCCGCGAGACAAGCCAGCCCAAAAGAGCATCATCCGCACGTGTGTATGACATTCTTGGAATGAAAGAAACGCCAGAAACCAAAGCTTTAGCAGCAGAGGAATCCAACAGAGCTCTTACAATGCACAAATGCCACCAGAGCGATCATGTGACCTTTTTACAGTTGGAACATGTTTGTGACATTATTTGCAGCCTCCCGCTTTTTTTTACGGATGCGTAAATACGGATGCAATATGGATGCACTACGGACCGTACTTATGGACACTGCTCAGAATATACGGATAAGGCCCCATGCACACAACTGTAAATTTAATCCGTAATTACGGACCCATTCATTTCTATTGGCCACGGACACCTATCAGTATTTTTACGGATGGGTGTCTGTGCTGAAAAAATTATAGAACCTGTCCTATTCTTGTCAGTAATTATGGCACGGACTCTCCCATAAAAGCCTATGGGTGCTTCCGTAAATACGGACGGCTACGGATGTGAATTCATAAACCGTTCGTATTTACGGAAACATTGCTATGCAAAATGTTGGTGACTTTTGCAGCCTCCCTCTTTTTTTATGGATCCGTAATACGAATGCAATACAGACCGTATTTACAGACATCCTTCCGTATGTACGGATGAAATACGGATGACTACGGATCCATATTTACGGACAGTATTTACGGATAGATTAAATATGGTCATGTGCAAGGGGCCTCAGCTCAGTTGCGGATGATTTGCTGACGACTATAGAGAACTACAGATCCGTATTTATGGACAGCATTTGCAGCTACGGTCGTGTGCATGGGGCCTTACTGTTCGTAACATGATGTTGGACTAACTGCTTCCAGGTATACCACACCGAATTTAAATTTTAGTGAACTCTCATCGTATTGTCATTGATTAATCTGTTTTTATGAACTGAAGATCTATATTTCCAATATTTTTTTGTATTATTATTGTTAAAAATAAACAGGATTATCCCACAAAACAACAAGGTCTCATACAGCTACATTGAAGAAAAAATAAAAAAACTATTACCACTGGACCATAGAAAGGGCCATTTTTTTAATGATCCTTAAGACTAAAATTTTCCTGGGTCATTAAGGGTTTAATAAGCTGTTAAGGCACCTGAGTAGAGATCAGCGAACCGGGACAACCGAACCCGGTTTCGGTGAGAACATCGCGAAAACTTCGGTTCGCAGCGAATCCGAACTTCACCGGGTTCGGCCGAACACGTTTTGACCGAACCCGGGCGGGCAGAGAAAACATTACAAAAATATTATACTAATCGGCAGCCACTTGTCTCTATCAATCACTGATAGAGAAAAGAGGCTGCTGATTAAAAATAAAATAAAAAGCATTTCATACGTACCCGGTCGTTGTCTTGGTGACGAGTCCCTCTTCTTCCTCCAGTCCGACCTTCTTTCCTGACGCGGCAGCCTGTGATTGGCTGCAGAGGCCGCTGCAGCCTGTGATTGGCTGCAGAGGCCGCTGCAGCCTGTGATTGGCTGCAGAGGCCGCTGCAGCCTGTGATTGGCTGCAGAGGCTGCTGCAGCCTGTGATTGGCTGCAGAGGCGGTCACATGGGATGAAGCGTCATCCCTGGAGGCCGGCCTTCTGACATCATCTTGACGTGCGTGACCGCCACTACAGCCTGTGATTGGCTGCAGCGGCGACATGGATGAAACGTCATCGCTGGAGGCCGGACAGGAGGAATGTAAGTACAGTGGCGGATTAAGTAGACCATGGGCCCTGGGCTGTTATCCAAACTTGGGCCCCCCTTCCTCACCGCCGCCCTGCCGTAACTATTTTTAACACTACCTTTTTGGGCAAGCATTAACAGTGTTACGATTTCCCTTGTCACAGCGCGGTGTCCCTACATACTGAGAGTATCACACTGTGCAGGGACACAACCTCCTGACAAGGGGAATTGTCTATCAGTCCTGGACTGCAGAAAGACTTTTTGTGAAATACAAGGATTCGTATAATAAACATGTCAGGAGAGGTGACAGATTCTCTATAAATCTAGTGACTCACAGGTGACGACGTCTCAGATTCTAGTAGTTTTTTTCCTCTTTTCTTCTCCATCCAGTCCAGCGCTCATGACGACTTCTCCCGGCCATGACTCATTTCTGCAGAATTTGCCACTCAGACGTCTCCTCACTTTTCCAACATTTCCACACCTATAAACGAAAATAAAGTTATCATGGTGCCACATACTGTGCCCCTAAATATAATAGCACCAAACACTGCGCGCCTGAATATAATAATACCACACACTGTAAAACACCACATACACACAGTCCCCTGTACATAGTGCCACACACAGCCCCTGTAGATATTACACACCCCCATAGATATCGCCATACACAGCCCCCTCTATATATCACACATCCCCCCCCCCCCGTAGAGAGCGTTACACACAGCCCCATATAGATAGTGCCATACAGCCCCCTGTAGAGAGCGCCACACAGCCCTCCCCCTCTTGTAAATAGCACCAAAAAGCCCCCCCTATAAAGAGTGCCACACACATACCACTGTGGATAGCACTACACAGCCCCCCCTTGTATATAGTGCCACACAGCGCTCCCCCTTGTATATAGTGCCACACAGTGCTCCCCCTTGTATGTAGTGCCACACAGCACTCCCCTTGTATATAGTGGCACACAGCACTCCCCTTGTATATATCCCCCTTGTATATAGTGGCACACAGCGCTCCCCCTTGTATATAGTGGCACAGAGCGCTCGCCCTTGTATATAGTGCCACACAGCGCTCCCCCTTGTATATAGTGCCACACAGCGCTCCCCCTTGTATATAGTGCCACAAGGTTATGTACACATTTAAAAACTTTATATCATAATTTTATATATATATATTAGTATGTGTGTGATTGATTGATTTTATTAAAAAATATTTTCACTTTTTGAGATACAGCTGCTTTGTATCCTGTATCCGTCAGGTCAGCAGGACTGACAGGATCAGTGACACGCAGGATCCACCTCAAATCTATCACATCTAAGATTATAATTTAGCGCAGGGCCCGTTTCACTGATCCCGTCAGTCCTGCTGACCTGACGGATACAGGATACAAAGCAGCTGTATCTCAAAAAGTGAACATATTTTTTAATAAAACGTAATTACAAAGTTGCACCAAACACACATTTTTATAAAAAAATAAATAAAAACGACGTGATTTTTGCAACGTTTTTTCCGTAGACAATGCAGGTTTCGTTTTTTATCGTTTTTATGCACACTTTTTTGCTATTTTAGAATTTTTATTCATAAAGTTTGAAAATAATAGTAAAAAAATAAGCTTTTTTACGTTTCAGCTATTTTTTTGGGTAATAACATAGTTTTACCCTAAAATAGACCTTTTATTTGTGATCGCCATTGTTTACCGTAAATTTTAATATATTACATGTCTATATTAGGGTAATTGGGTCAGCGCTAGCGTTACAACAATGATTGGTGGGGGGGGGAAACGGTTTTTTTTTGGGGGGGGGTATTTTATGTGTATTTATTATTTAATTTTTTTTTGCACTTTACTTTTTTATTTTTTTATTACTATGGTCTGTCCCCCAAAGGTCAAAAAAGACCTTTGGGGAACTTTATATATATATATTTTTTCTTTTACACCATGTTTTTCCACTGTAACTGGAGCTGCACAGCGGCCCCAGTTACAGGGGAAATCAGCCCTCTCATAGTGACTATTGTCACTAATAGGGCTGTGCTGGGTCTAGTTAGACCCAGCAACAGTCTGCAACTAACGGTACCCGGTGATCATGTGACTAGTCACATGATCACCGGGACGAATAGAGACAGCGCCGCTGCTGCTGTCTCTATTCCTATACACAGCGTTCATTGAACGCTGTGTAAGAAGACATCGGAGAAGACAGAAGCAGCGAAAGCTGCTTCTGTCTTCTCCTCCGGGTCCCCGGCAGTCACTGACAGCCGGAGACCCGACATTCAGCTGCCCGATCGCGCGGGCAGCAAGTTAAAACCCGAGCCGTAGAAAGTCTATGGCTCGGGTTTTAAGGACCCGTCCCTGACCGCTGGCCGTAAAAATACAGCCAGCGGTCGGGAACCAGTTGGGCAGGAGGATAAGCCGACTAACCTCAGCGCCGGTGACCGCCCGCCCGGGTCTTCTCTGGCAGCTTTGGAGCAACAGAACAGCCGTCCGTCGCTGTTCTGTTACTCATGGCGGCGCCCGCACTTGTCAGGGAGGCGTGTCCTACCCCTTTCCCGGCCAATTCCCTGCTCCTCCCCTCCTCATCTTCGGAAGTTAGCAGCGCTAGCGCGCTGAATAGGTTTGTAAGATAATGTGCGGTTCGGGCTGCCATGGGCCCCCTGGGAGCCTCGGGCCCGGGCGGCCGCCCGAATCGCCCATATGATAATCCGCTACTGATACATGAACTTATTTTTTTTTTTATTACATTAAAATTGTATTTTCCGCGCGCCGAGCATGGTACTGTCAAGGTTGCTGAAAGAGTTAGTGCAGCCCATTAACTCTTTCAGCACCCTGGACAGTACCATGCTCGGCGCACGGAAATTACAGGTTCGGTCAGAACTAGTTCGGTCCGAATCGAACTTTTTCTTGAAATTCGGCGAACCAGCCGAACCGAACTTCTCATAAGTTCGCTCATCTCTACACCTGAGAAAGTCTAGGACTACATGCCAACTTTGGCCGCAACACAGGTCGTGAGGCCAAAGATTGATGTGTGCCCCTGGATGCATCGCACATAATTAAAATCAATGTGGCTGCATTACTACCCGCAGGTTGCCGCAAACACAACCCGGCCAGTGGCGGATCCCCATAGGTCTGTTATGGGTGGCCGTCCGGGGCCCAAGGCTTCCGGGGGGCCATGGCCGCCCAAAGACTACACCTCAGTTTTGTCAAGTTTTTGCCGCCAATCGCGGCAAAAACCACAACAAAACTGAAGGACGCGGATACAATTGACATCACTGGCAAGGCAGTGCCCACCATTCGTTTTTTTTTTTAATGCAGACGGACTGATGATGTCGACGTGATGACGTCATCGTGCCTCTTGCGTAATTCCGCTGGATGCGGCCTGGTCAGAAGAGACCAGGCCTACTACATCATCGGAGAAGAGGATGGCGCTGGAATGGCGAAAGGTAAGTCTGGCAATTTCTACAGGTGGCTATGTGTGGCGCTATCTACAGGGGGGTGTGTCGCTATCTACAGGGGTGTGTGTGGTGCTATATATAGGGGGGTGGCGATATCGACAGGAAGGGCTGTGTGGATGTTGCTATCTACAGGGGGGTGTGTGTGGCACTATATACAGGCGGTGTGTGAGGCACTATCTACAAGGGGCTGTGTGTGTGGTACTATCTAAAGGGGGTCTGTGTGTGACACTATCTACATGGGCTGTGTGTGGCCCTATCTACAGGGGGCACTGTGTATGTCGTGCTTTACTTTACAGTGTTTCACAAAATTATATTCAGGGGCAGTGTTTGGTACTATTTTATTCAGGGGCGCAGTGTATGGTACTATTATATTTAGGAGCACAGTGTTTGGTGCAATGATAATTTTATCTTTGTGTATAGGTGTGGAAATGTTGGAAAAGTGAGGCGTCGAAGACATCTGAGTTGCAAATTCTGCAGAAATGGGTCATAGCCAGGAGAAGTCGTCATGAAGTCTGGATCGGATGGGGAAGAAAAGAGGAAAAAAATTACTAGAATCTGAGAAGTCGGCACCTGTGAGTCACTGGATTTATAGAGAATTTGTCACCCCTCCTGATATTTTTATTATAGGAAATCCTTGTATTTCAAAAGAAGTCTTTGTGCAGTCCAGGACTGATAGGCAAATTTGTGTTACCATTCCCCTTGTCAGGGGGATGTGTCCCTGCAGTGTAATACTGTCAGTATGTACGGATATAGCCCTTTGACAACGGGAATCGTAACAACCATTTGTTAATGCTTGAACAAATAGTTATTGTTAACAATAGTTACGGTGCGGCAAGGCGGCGGTGGAGAAGGGGGGCCCAAGTTTGGGTAACAACCCAGGGCCTATGGTCTACTTAATCCGCCATTGGACTCATCAGTTGCATGAAACCCAGCTGGTTTGGACTTTGTGTGACTGTTAGGTCGCACTTGTGGTAACTTGTCGCTACGTGGCCACATTTACTGTAATTATGTGCAGTGCTGTGTCGCGGCCAAAGTCGCCGTGTAGCCCTAGCCTCATACACCAACTTTATTTACACAAGACCAATGCAAAATTTACAATATAAAAAATTATATTCTTGGGAGAATTTTTTAAATTTGAATGTGACTGATAGGGGCTTTAAGGGGTTTTGGGAAGATCACCATTTATCATCTATCGGCAGAAGAACGCTGCATGAAGACACCAGGCAGCAGGACACAGGTATTTCATAGTACCCTGCGCATAAGCCCTTAAGAAGATAAAAAGCATCTTACGGTGATAGATAAGTCCTCACCTGGAGGGAGAGGTCTAAAGTGTCAGTGGATGCACAATTGCAGTGCCTTAAACACAATACAAATTTTTTCTGTGTTACTCTAAAAAGTGACATTTTTCATGATTTTCCTGTGTTGACAAAACTCCATCTCTATACACTCTGCTCTGCTGATGTGGAGGTTGGAACTATACAATCTATATGATAAAGAGTCAGAAGAGATATGTCCAAATTATAAAGATGTCAAAAAAAAATCATTGCACCCGCACTTAACAATAGCAGCACAGTCCATTAGGAAACTATTTCACCATTCCACCTCCAGCACCGCTACACTCAGACATGTCACATCTACTTTAGCTGAGGAGACAGTGGTGAATGTGCTGAGGCCACGTGATGATACAGGCATTCATCAGGGCTTCTTGCCAACAGCACAATGCTTGCCATCCTTCATTCCACTCTGAAACACAATGTTTAATGTGCAATATAACCCTTATGCCAAGAATCAATATCACTTACCCTTCTTTTATCTCTAAATGGATTAAAGGAGAAACTCAAATAACTTATATAAATCGTTTTCATTTCCACAAGTTTAAATCCTATTATGTTATCCGATTTGTCTTTTTTGACAGCTTTTAAGGTTATTTAAAGTGAACCTTTCATTTCATCAAAATCTTAAACTGAAGTAGAGCTTACCTAGAGCAGTACGTGTTTAATATACTTTATTAGGATAACATGCACTATTCCTAACATTGAGAGCACCAGGTCCTGGCTGTAGCGTTTTCAAATCTACCCTGTAGCCACTTTGTATTCTCTATATAGTTTTGTAAGGCAGATAACATCAGGCAACCTTTTTAAATATCCAACTAAATAGTAAAAATAGCCACAGCACAAATTCCCCTCTACTGCCTCTGTTGGTCTGTCTGCCATTATGACTAGGCCACAGTTACTTTCATACATAGAGACACAAGTGTATTTTAAAGGTTACTGGGGTTGTTTAACCCCTTAAGGACGCAGGCTTGTTTTGGCCTTAAGGCTCAGAGCCCATTTTTCAAATCTGACATATTTCCCTTTATGTGGTAATAACGTCGGAATGCTTAAACCTATCCAAGCGAGTCTGAGACTGTTTTCTCGTGACACATTGGGCTTCATGTTCGTGGTAAAATTTGGTCGATATATTTAGTGTTTATTGGTGAAAAATTGCAAAATTTAAAGAAAATTTGGAAAAAATAGCATTTTTCTGAATTTAAATGCATCGGCTTGTAAAACAGACGGTTATACCACCCAAAATAGTTACTAGTTCACATTTCCCATATGTCTACTTTAGATTGGCATCATTTTTTTAAACATTCTTTTATTTTTCTTGGACGTTGCAAGGCTTAGAACATAAACAGCAATTTCTCATATTTTTAAGAAAATGTCTTTTTTTTAAGGTACTTCTTCAGTTCTAAAGTGGCTTTGAGGGGCCTATGTATTAGAAACCCTTATAAAACACCCCATTTTAAAAACTAGACCCCTCAAAGTATTCAAAACAGCATTTAGAAAGTTTTTTAACCCTTCAGGCATTTCACAAGAATTAAAGCAAAGTGGAGGTGAAATTTGCAAATTTCAATTTTATTCAATTTTTTTTCTGTAACACAGAAGGTTTTACCAGAGAAATACTACTAAATATGTATTGTCCAGATTCTGCCGTTTTTAGAAATGTCCCACATGTGTCTCTAGTGCGCTCGTGGACTAAAACACAAGCCCCAGAAGTAAAGAAGCACCTAGTGCATTTTGAGGCCTCTTTTTTATTAGAATATATTTTAGGCAGCATGCCAGGTTTGAAGAGGTGCTGAGGTGCCAAAACAGTAGGAATCCCCGAATAGTGACCCCATTTTGGAAACTACACCCCTCAAGGAATTCATTTATGGTTGTTGTAACCATTTTGACCGCACAGTTTTTTCACAGCACCTATTTGGATTGGGCTGTGAAATTTAAAAAATGACATTTTTTCCAATAAGATGTAATTTGTGATCAAAATTTCTTATTTTCACAGAGAACAAAATACCCCATTTTGTTGCCAAATTTGTCCTTAGTGCGGCAATACCCCATTTGTGGTGATAAACTGCCGTTTGGGCCCATGGGAGGCCTCAGAAGTGAAGGAGCGCTGTGTGTTCTTTGGAGTGCAGATTTTGCTGGTTTGGTTTTCGGGTGCCATGTCGGATTTGCAGAGCCCCAGAGGTATCAAAGCAATGGAAACCCACCAGAAGTGACCCCATTTTGGAAACTACACCCCTCAAGGAATTCAATTATGGTTGTTGTTACCATTTTGACCACACAGTTTGTACACAGCACGTATTTGAATTGGGCTGTGAAATGAAAAAAATGAAATTTTTTATCAAAATTTCTTATTTTCACAGGGAACAAAATACCCAATTTTGTTGCCCAATTTCTCCTGAGTGCAACAATACCCCATTTGTGGCGATAAACTGCTGTTTGGGCCCATGGGAGGCATCAGAAGTGAAGTAGCGCTGTGTGTTCTTTGGAGTGCAGATTTTGTTGGTTTGGTTTTCGGGTGCCATGTCGCATTTGCAGAGCCCCAGAGGTATCAAAGCAATGGAAACCCGTCGTTTTAGCTCAAAAATTCTTATTTTCACAAGAAATAAAATACTACATTTTGTTGCCCAATTTGTCCTGAGTGCGGCAATACCCCATTTGTGGTGATAAACTGCCGTTTGGGCTCATGGGAGGGCTCTGAAGCAAAGGAGCGCTATTTGTTCTTTGGAGTCCAGATTTTGCTGGATTGGTTTTTGGGTGCCATGTCGCATTTGCAGAGCCCCAGAGGTATCAAAGCAATGGAAACCTACCAGAAGTGACCGCATTTTGGAAACTACACCCCTCAAGGAATTCATTTATGGGTGTTGTGACCATTTAGACCCCATAGTTTTTTCACAGAACTTATTTGAATTGGGCTGGGAGTTAAAACAAAATAAATTTTTTACAATAATATGTAGTTTTGGCTAAAAATTTCTTATTTTCACAAGAAATAAAATACCCCATTCTGTTGCGAAATTTGTCCTGAGTGCAGCAATACCCCATTTGTGGTGATAAACTGCCGTTTGGGCCCATGGGAGGGCTCAGAAGGAAAGGAGCGCTATTTGGCCTACTGGGGATTTTCTGGTGCCAAGTCATGTATGCAGAAGCCCCAGAGGTACCAGTACAGTTGAAACCCACAAGAAGTGACCCCGTTTTAAAAACTACACCCTTAAGGCATTCATCTAGAGGTGTAGTGAGCATTTTGACCGGAGACATACAACCCATAAACTGTAATGTGTGTTCTCCCGGGTATGGCAATACCCTCAATGTGGCTGTTATCAGCTGCCTGGGCACACAGAAGGCTCAGAAGGGAAAGATGAGGGGGATAAGCTGTGCGGAGTGCATCAGGGTAAGTAAAACTGGGGTAAATTATAAACCAAGGGATGTATGATAAATTTTAAAACACTCTTTCATACAGAGCTCTGGTTTTTCGGGACACGCGTTACATTGATATATTGTGTCCTCCCTTATCCCCCTCTTATAGCAGACTTTGCACCTCTTTTGACTTTTTCCCTTCTTGCCAGTTTGGGGAACTTCTCCTGGAAAGTGTTGCCCTGGTACGATGCGTGTGGCCCCGCTTCCAGAAGTACTGGGTGCCCCCCCCCTTCCTGGTCCCTAAAGATTAGGTTCTTGATAACCACCTCTTGAAATTCCAGGAAAGTTCCCCTCTGGCCTGTACATCGACGTAGCACGTACACATTGTACAATGCCATCGGTATGATGTGCCCGGCCAGCTTCTTATAACACACCGCATGGCGCTGTAGGGCTTCAGGGCTTCATCTGACAAGTCCACCGCTCCCATGTACCTATTGTAGTCCAGGATGCAGTCTGGTTTGGGGATCTCTGTACTGGTACCTCGTACAGGTACATGGGTACTGGTGTGACATCTCTCTTGTCTTGTACTTGACACACAATATGTTGCTGCTGGATTGTGCCCTGCTCTCACCCCTTCTTGTTTGCCCAAGCAGAGTCTTAGGGAGGCCTCTCAGATTTCTTCTAGCAGTGCCGCATGCCACAGGACTGGAAGCGAGGCAGTTGAAGAGTGGGACACCGGTATAAAAATTATCCAGGTAGAGGCAGTTGAAGAGTGGGACGCTGGTATAAATATTATCCAGGTAGAGGTGGTAACCCTGGTCCAGCAGTGGGTGCACCAAATCCCACACAATTTTTGCATTAACTCCCAGTAAGGGGGGGGGGGAATTATGGGGGTTGAATACTGGTGTCCTTCCCTTTTATATATCCTAAATTTGTAGGTATACCCTGATGCACTCTCGCACAGCTTATACATCTTCACGCCATACCTTGCCCTCTTACCCGGCAGGTACTCGCGGAATTGAACCCTCCCTTTAAAATCTACCAAGGACTCATCAATAGAAATACACTTCTCGGGGGTGTATGCTTGGGAAAACCGGGCACTGAAACGGTCTAATAGGGGTCTCCGTTTATACAAACGGTCAAAACTGGGGTCATCTCGGGATGGGCACGGCTCATTATCAGCATAATGTAAGAAGCAAAGTATTGCCTAATTTATTTATTTTTTTAGGTTCTAGTTCAGTTCTGAAGTTGCTTTGAGGGACCTATATATTAGAAACCCCTATGAAACACCCCATTTTAGAAACTACACCCCTCAAAGTATTCACAACAGCATTTAGAAAGTTTATGAACCCTTTAGGTGTTTCACAGGAATTTAGAGCAAAGTAGAGGTGAAATAGAAAAAAAATTTTTGTCAGAAAATCCGCTTTATACCATTTTTTTTATAACACAAAAGGTTTTACCAGAGAAACGCAACTCAATACGTATTACCCAGATTCTGCAGTTTTGAGAAATACCCCACATGTGGCCCTAGTGCGGTAATGGACTGAAGCACCGGCCTCCGAAGAAAAGGAGCACCTAGTGGATTTTGAGGCCTCCTTGTCCGGTTTGAAGAGGTCTTGTGGTGCCATAACAGTGGAAAACCCACAAAAGTGACCCCATTTTGGAAACTAGACCCCTTGAGGAATTCATTGCAGTTTTCATAGGGTGCATGTGACTTTTTGATCAGTTTTTATTCTATTTTTAAGTGGCGTGGTGACTAAAAAACAGCAATTCTACTATTGTTTTTTTATTCTATTTTTTATACAGCAATTCTACTATTGTTTTTTTATTCTATTTTTTTTACAGCGTGCACCGTGCGCTATAAATGACATATTCACTTTATTCTGCGGGGCGATACGATTACGGCGATACCAGATGTTTATAGTTTTTTTTATGTCTTATGGCGTTTGCACAATAAAATACTTTTTGTAAAAAATCATTTACTTTTTGTGTTACCTTATTCTAAGAGCCATAACGTTTTTATTTTTCCATCAAGAAAGCCGTGCGAGGACTTATTTTTTGCGTAACGAACTTCAGTTTTGATCAGTACCATTTTTAGGTACATGCGACTTTTTGATCTCTTTTTATTCCATTTTTTGCGAGGTGAAGTGACCAAACAATTGTGATTCTGGTACGGTTTATTATTATTTTCTATTACGGCGTTCACCGGGCGGGATAAATAACGAAATAATTTTGTAGTTCAGGCAGTTACGGACGCGGCGATATCAATTATGTATAGTTTATTTGTTTGTTTATATATTTTTATTAATAATAAAGGACTGATAAGGGAAAAGGGGGGATTTTTACTTTTATTACTTTTATTTTCTTATTTTTACACATCTTTTTTTAACTTTTTTTTAACTTTATTACTTTGTCCCACTAGGGGACTTGAGGGCAGGAGGCCCTGATCGCTATTCTAATACACTGCACTACATGCGTAGTGCAGTGTATTAAAGCTGTCAGCTACTCACTGACAGCAAGCATAGTGGGTCCTGACTTCGTCAGGACCCACTAGGCTTCCGTCGATGGCAGAGCCGGACGCCATTGTTTGGTGTCCGGTTGCCATAGTCACCATCACCAGCCGCTATCGCGTAGCAGGCTGGCGATTGTAGCTTAACCCATAAAAAGCCGTGATCACTATTGAACACGGCTTTTCAGGGGTTAATCAGCGGGGACACAGCGATCGGTCCCCGCTGTAGGAGCTGTGACAGCTGCTGAACGAGACAGCAGCTGTCACAGCTCACAGCTCCTGTATGTGTCGGGAGGACGGCCGAAATTGCCGTTACTCCCGCGACGTACTATTCCGTCGCTGAGCGCGAACGTATTGGTTAGAGCGACGGAATAGTACGTCGCTGAGCGCGAAGGGGTTAAAGAACTTCAATGTTCGGGCCAATTTTCATTTTTTCTTCCCCACCTTCCAAAAGCCATAACTTTTTTTTATTTTTCTGTTAATGTTGCTTTTTGTGGGAAGAGTTGTAGTTTTTCATGGCACCATTTATTGTACCATATACTGTACTGTGATACTGAAATAATATTCATTGTGGGATGAAATGGGCAAAAAACAGCAATTTCGCCATTGTTTTTTGGGTTTAGTTTATATGGCGTTCATCATGTGGTAAAAACTACATGTTAACTTTCTTCCACGGGTTAATATGATTATGACGATACCAAATTTATATAGTTGTTTTTGTGTTTTACCACTTTTACAAAGAAAAAACAATATGTTAAAGAAAAATTTGCTTTGTGTTGCCACATTCTGGAAGCCATAATTTTTTTTCCTGTCAATTGAGCGGCGTGAGGGCTTATTTTATGCGGGGCGAGCTGTAGCCCATTTTGGGCTACATATGACTTTGTGATCACTTTTTATTACATTTTTTTGGGGAGGTAAGGCGACCAAAAAAAGCAATTCTGGCATTTTTATTTATAGTGTTCACTGTGCGGGTTAACCCTCTGGCCGGGGTCTCTGCTCCAGGAGAAGCCCGATGTTAGGGGCTTTAAGATGCCGGAATTCCCGGCCAGAGCATCGACACTGCTCTGGCCAGGGAATCCGGTCCAGGAGGAGCCCCTGATGTCATTGTCCATATATGGACAGTGATGTCAAGGGCTTCCCCGGGCTCAGCGCTTAAAGGAGTCCTCGATGAGTGGACATTGAATGCTGAAACAGGAAGCTGACGGTTTCTTGCTTCAGCATTGGATTCAACTGTATCTGCGTCCTGAGGACGCAGATGCAGTTGACACCGGGACATACCATCGGCCGCCCGGGACAGCGGGACACCACCCGGATTCCGGGACTGTCCCGCTGAATCCTGGGCGATTAAGAGGTATGGGCAAATAGTTTGTTATTATCTACACAATAAATATGATATTTAATGGTGGGGTAGACCCTTTAAGCCTATTATACATTATTTTATGACCTTCTCATTATTTCTAACAGAAAATCATGCTGATTTAACATCACTCAGATTTCTGGTTCTTTTTCTTTAGGGACAGAGATGGATGGCTGTATGGGAACAGATGTTCTGAAGGTAACAGCATCAGACTTAATGAGGAATACAATCTTTCAGTGTCATACATAGTTGCATTATTATTAATGATAAAGAGTATTGATTTGTCAGTGTGCTGAAACGTGTAAGATCCCCGGTGACTTAACCTACATACACACATCATTTCAAGTTTCCATTGCATAAATAATAAATTGTAGATGACTGTATAATTTTCTAGTTGTATTTTGAAGGAAATGTTAAGGATTGAAATAAAACCCTTGTGCATTATTCAATGTCAGTTGCATTTATACGCCCGTATTAGTAATTCCTTCAGTCGTCTCTCCTTTTGTAGTTTCCATGACAACAGTTTCTACTGGTACTGCTACCTCTCGAGCCCCGCTCTTTTAATGCTTTTCAGCTGTTTTCTTACTTGGTAAGCAATTAGTCAGTACAATGCACATTAGCTGCACCTTTGTTTTCATGTAGTCTGAATATATTTGTAACGCTAAGGAGATTAGAGATGGTATAATGTTTGTCATACGATCATAAAAATGACTTTGTGTTTGATTTCTGCCGGAATCAGTCATTTATCCTTAAGGTGGAACTGATGACTCACAACTTAAATATATTATTATTCCCATTGGTTCTCTGGAAATGTTATGATTTATCTCAGTGTTTTGAGGAGAATATATAAAAGGTTTTACTTTGTAGGACTAAATTATTTAAGTCAGAGGGCACAATTGCAGTGCCATCTTCGCTGGATGCGATGGCACATTCATTTTTTCCTTTCCACAAGTTTTCGTGTACCCCTGACATGCCAGGAATTTTGTTTTGCTGGTACTATTCCCCTCCATTTACATTTCTGCAGTAATGAGACACTCTGAATAATGTAGAAACTCAAAAACATGTAAATGTGTTGCAAAAATAGCCTCGATCTCCCATCACTAACAAAATGTTAACCCTGAATGAGGATAAACTGATCTATGGAAATTAAATGAATTGCTAGAAGATTTAATTTGGATATGACCCTTTTGAATATTTAATGTGAAAAACTTGGCACTAAAGATGAGCAGAACACTGAGGATTTAACCTTAAGGCCTCATTCACACGGCAGGGTTTCCCGTCCGGGTGCCGGCCGTTCATAAATCGGCCGGCACCCGGCTGCATTAGGAATGATAGACCCCTAATGGGGCTATTCACACGACCGATTTTTTGACGGCCGGAAAATCCGGCCGTCAAAAAATAGGACATGCTCTATCTTTGCCCGGACACCCGGCCGCCCGGCTCCCATAGAAGTCTATGGGGCCGGGTATTACACGGCCATCACCGGAATGTGTTCCGAGTGATGGCCGGGTTTCCCGGCGCTTGCGCTCTATCTCCTCCTCCTCACAGCGCAGAGTGCATGTGAGGAGGAGGAGTTGATGCCATTCTGACGAATGGCATCGCTGCACACTGTGTTGCAGGGCCGGGGTGTACAGCAGGTGGAGGGAGCGCTGCGCTGGCTCCCTTCCCCTGCTTGTTAAAAGCACCCTGGCTCGGCGACACCTTAGATGGCGCCGCTAGTAGCAGCAGCTGCTGCGGCTGCTACTACTGCAGCGACGCCACTATAGCAGAGCGGGGAGGTATCTCCCCGCTCTGCTATGTGCTAGCCGCACTTTAGCTCCTTGAAGGAGCGGAATCCCCGTGTGTTCGGGGATTCCGCTCCTGGACAGAGCGCTTGATGTCTCTGTCCATATCTGGGCAGTGACATCAGGGGAAACTCCTGAAGCGGAATCCCCGAACACATGGGGATTCCCCTTCAGGAGCTGCCGCTGATGTCACTGTCCGGATCTGCCCGGCCCGGCACGGATGCATAACTTTATGCAAACCGGCCGGGCAGAATGGCCGATTTTACCGGCCGGCACTCGGGCTCGGACCCGACCCGGTCGTGTGAATCCCGCCTAATATGTCCTTGGCCAAACTATTTTATAAACATCAAAGACGACATTTATCGCATGGATATGTAACAAATGGCTGATAGTTGGGATTCCCCCTCTTTGACCCTCACCTATTTGTTTAACACGGGTACCTAAATCCATTTCCACAATCTAAAATTCATGTGCGAGAATATGAAGTGTATTTATACCATATTCTGTGGATATGTCATAAATATCTGTTGTCGGAATATCTTTTTGATAATAAAGAACACATGTAACAAACATGTTGGTTCAGAACAATTCCATTTGAACCCCTTCCCTCTTTAGCCACTTTTGACCTTCCTGACAGAGCCTCATTTTTCAAATCTGACATGTTTCACTTTATGTGGTACTAACTTCCGAATGCTTTAACCTATCCAAGCGATTCTGAGATTGTTTTCTCGTGACACATTGGACTTTATGTTACTGGCAAAATTTGCTCAATACATTCAGTATTTAAATGTGAAAAACACCAAAATTTAGCGAAAATTGCATTTTTCTAAATTTAAATGTATCTGATTGTAAGACAGGCAGTTATACCACACAAAATAGTCACTCAATAACATCCCCCATATGTCTACATTAGATTGACATCATTTTATGAACATCCTTTTATTTTTTATGACGTTACAAGGCTTAGAACTTTAGCAGCAATTTCTCACATTTTCAAGAAAATTTCAAAAGGCTATTTTTACAGGGGTCAGTTCAGTTGTGAAGTGGCTTTTAGGGCCTTAAACATTCGAAACCTCTAAAAAGTCACCCCATTTTAAAAACTTCACCCCTCAAAGTATTCAAAACAGCATTTAGAAAGTTTCTTAACCCTTTAGATGTTTCACAGGAATTAAACCAATGTAGAGGTAAAATGTACAAATTTAATTTTGTGTTGTTGCAGAAATTCATTTTTAATCCATTTTTTTTGTAATACAAAGTTTTACCAGAGAAACGCAACTCTATATTTATTGCCCAGGTTCTGCAGTTTTGGGAAATATCCCACATGTGGCCCTAGTGTGCTAATGGACTGAAGCACCGGAATCAGAAGCAAAGGTGTACCTAGAGGATTTTGGGCCTCCTTTTTATTAGAATACTGTATATTTTAGGCAACCTGTTGGGTTTGAAGGGCTCTTGCGGTGCAAAAACACTGGAAATCCCCCAAAAGTGACCCCATTTGGGAAACTACACACCTTAAGGAAATTATCTAGGGGTATAGTGAGCATTTTGACACTACAGGTTTATTGCAGAAATTATTGGAAGTAGGCCGTGAAAATGGAAATCTACATTCTTTCAAAGAAAATGTAGGTTTAGCTAATTTTTTCTCATTTACACAAGGACTAAAGGAGAAAAAGCACCACAAAATTTGTAAAGCAATTTCTTCCGAGTAAAACAATACCCCATATGTGGTAATAAACGGCTGTTTGGACACACGGCAGGGCTTAGAAGGGAAGGAGTGCCATTTGGCTTATGGAGCTCAAATTTAGCAGGAATGGTTTTCGGAGGCCATGTCACATTTGCAAAGTCCCCGAGGGATCAAAACAATGGAAACCTCCCCACATGTGGCCCCATTTTGGAAACAACACACCTTAAGGAAATTATCTAGGGGTATAGTGGGCATTTTGACCCTACAGGTTTATTGCAGAAATTATTGGAAGTAGGCCGTGAAAATGAAAATCTACATTCTTTCAAAGAAAATGTAGGTTTAGCTACTTTTTTCTCATTTCCACAAGGACTAAAGGAGAAAAAAAGCATGAGGGCTTATTTTATGCGGGGCGAGCTGCAGTCTATTTTGGGCTACATATGACTTTGTGATCACTCTTTATTAAATTTTTTTGGGAGGTAAGGCGACCAAAACAAGCAATTCTGCAGTTTTTATTTATAGTGTTCACTGTGCGGGTTAACGCTCTGGCCGGGGTCTCTGCTCCAGGAGAAGCACCTGACGTCACTGTCCATATATAGACAGCGATGTTAGGGGCTTTGAGATGCCGTAATTTCTGGCCAGAGCATTTAGCAGGAATGGTTTGTGGAGGCCATGTCACATTTGCAAAGCCCCCGAGGGGACAAAACAACGAAAACTCACAAAAAGTGACTCCATTTAGGAAACTACACCCCTTGAGGAATTCATCTAGGGGTGTAGTAAACATTTTGACCCCACAGGTGTTTCATAGAATTTATTAGAATTGGGCAGTGAAAATAAAAACAATACTTTTTCTTCAAAAAGATGTATATGTAGCGCAAATTTTTTTTTATCAACAAATAAAGGAAAAAAAAAGAACCCCAACATTTTAAGCAACTTCTCTGGTGTACGGAAATACCCCATATGTGGTCATAAACTGCTGTTTGGGCACATGGCAAGAAACAGAAGAGAAGGAGCGGCATTTGGCTTTTGGAGCACAGATTTTGCTGGATTGGTTTCTTGACACCATGTCGCATTTGCAAAGCCCCTAAGGTACCAGTACAGTGGAAACTACCCAAAAGGGACTCCATTTGTGATACTACACCCCTTGAGGAATTAACCTAGGGGTGTAGTGAGCATTTTGACCCCACAGGTGTTTCATAGATTTTATTTGAATTGGGCAGTGAAAATAAAAATGAAATTTTTTTTCCAATAAGACGTAGATTTTGCGCAAAAGTTTTCATTTTCTCAAAAAAGAAAGCAGAAAAACAAACCCATCATTTGCTAAGCCAATACCCCATATGTGGTTATAAACTCATTTTTGGGCACACGGCAGGGCTCAGAAGGAAAGGAGTGCCATTTGGCTTTCGGAGTACAGATTTTGCTGGATTGGTTTCTGGGCGCTATGTCGCATTTACAAAACCCCTGTGGGACCAAAACAGTGGAAACTCTCCAAAAGTGACCCCCATTTTGGAAACTACACCCCTCAAGGTATTCACCTAGGCATGTAGTGAGCATTTTAACCCTGCAGGTGTTTTGCATAAATTAGTGTGCACTCGATATTGCAGAGTGAAAATGGGATTTTTCAATAGATATGCCAATATGTGGTGCCCAGGTTGTGCCATGATAACAAGACAGCTCTCTAATTATTATGCTGTGTTTCCCGGTTTTAGAATCACCCTATCAGGGGGCCCTAAACTTTTGCCTGGACATTTGACAGGGCTCAGGAGTGAAAGAGTACCATGCGAAATTGAGGCCTAATTTGGCGAGTTACATAGAATTGGTTCACAATTACCGAGGCTCAGATGGGAAATAATAAAAGAAACCCCACTGAAGTGACCCAATTTTAGAAACGACACCACTCAAGGAATTTATTAAGGCGTGTAGTGAGCATTTTCACCCCATAGGTCTTTTCCATAAATAAATGTGCTGCGTATGGTGCAAAGTAAAAATAATTTTTTTTCCCCAGAATTGCCAATTCAGTGGCAAGTATGTCGTGCCCAGCTTATGCCACTGTAGACACACACCCCAAAAATTGTTAAAAGGATTCTCCCGGGTATGGCGGTGCCATATATGTGGAAGGAAACTGCTGTTTGGGCACGCTGTAGGGTTCAGATGGGAGGGAATGCCATTTGGCTTTTGGAGAGCGGATTTTGCTTGGTAGTAGATTTGTTTGAGTATTGCTGGTGTTTCCGTTTATAATGTGGGGGTACATGTAAGCTGGGCAGAGTACCTGAGGGGCATTAGTCAGGTGGGATGATAATCGGGTAAAAAAACAATAAAATAATCCATAGATGTGTGTTACGCTGTGAAGCGATCCTTTCTGCACAGGCAGGTGTTGCACTGATATATGGCGTCCTTTCTTATCCCCCTTTTGGTCCACACTCCGCACCTTTGCAGTTTGGGGAATTTTGCAAGGAAGTGTTATCCTGGTATAATACGGGCGCCCCCGCTTCTAGCAGATATGTTTGGGCCCCCCCCCTTCCTGGTTCCCTAATTTTAGGGCCCCGATAAATCGCCTCTTGAAACAGTCGAAATGAACCCCTCTGATCTGCACAACTGCATATTTTTTATTTCCAGACTTACGGAAGCCTTAACTAATTTTATTTTTTTATAGACGTAGTGGTATGAGGGCTGTTGTTTTGCGGGACGAGCTGTAGTTATTATTGGTACCATTTTGGGGTACATGCGACTTTTTCATCACTTTTTATCCTATTTTTTGAAAGGCAAGGTGACCAAAAAACAGCAATACCGGCATAGTTTATTTAGGGTTTTTTTATACAGCGTTCACCATGCGTTATAAATTACATGTTATCTTTATTCTGCGGGTCAGTTACGATTCCGGTGATACCTAATTTATAGCACTTTTTTATGTTTTACAACTTTTTGCACAATAAAAGTAGTGATGTAAAAAGAATGTGTTTTTTCTGTCGCCATGTTGTGAGAAGCATAACGTTTTCATTTTTTCGTCGACGGAGCTGTATGGGGGCTTGTTTTTTGTGAGATGAGCTATAGTTTTTCTAGGCACAATTTTTGGATACATGCGACTTTTTGATCACTTTTTATTTCAATTTTTGTAGGGCAAAGTGACCCAAAAAACTGAAATTCTGGCATTATTTTTTGCGTTTTTTTTACGTCGTTCGCCGTGTGGAATAAATAACATAATATTTTTATAGTTTAGACCGTTACGGTCGCGGCAATACCAAATATGTATGGTTTATTTATTTATTTTCAATAATAAAGGACTTGATAAGGGAAAAAGGGCGATTGTGTTTTATTTTATTATTTAAAACTTTTATTATATTTTTTACAACTTTTTTCCACATTTTTTTTACACTTTACTTTAGTCCCACTAGGGGACTTGAAGGGCCAACGGTCAGATTTTTTTCTAATACATTGCACTACCTACGTAGTGGAATGTATTAAATCTGTCAGTCATTCACTGACAGCAAGCCGATTAGGCTTCGCTTCTGAGCGGGGCCTAATCGGCTTCCGTAATGGCAAACAGGAGGCCATTGTTAGGTCTCCTGGTGTCATAATAGCAGTCGGCAGTCGTCCGATTGCAGGACACAGCTGGTGATCTGCTAGCAACCACATAGATGCAGCGATCGCATCCGATCGCTGCATCTGAGGGGTTAATGGCAGGGATCCGAGCTAGCTCCGGTTCCTGCTGTTACAGGTGGATGTCAGCTGTAATATACAGCTGATATCTACCGCTGATGACGCCAGCTCATCTCCTGAGCCGGCGCCATCTTACCAGCGGCTACGGAAGCCTTTCAGGCCCGCCTCCGGGTGGGGGCTGGAAGTTTTCCATGCTAGGCACACGGGGAGGCGAGTATTAGGCCTCCGGTTGCCATTGCAGCCACCAACACCTCTGCAATTTTATTGCTGGGGTGTCGATGAGCTGCAAACACCTTAAATGTAGCAATCGCATTTGACGGCTGCATTTAAGGGGTTAGTGTAAAGGTTCAGATAGCACCAGATACGTGGAAGGGTGAGGTTTTGCACGGATAGGGGCCCAACCCAAACATAAATATAAAAGAGTATCCGGCACACCAATATAGAAAAAAAGGTATTTTTTATTTTGTTTCTAATGCCAGTGGCAGAGTGCGACGTTTCGGTCTAGGTGACCTTCATCAGGCACTGAGCCGTGCTGGGCAACTGAATTGACGAGCGCTAGTGGTGCTGATAGCGGCTGGCGCCATGATACAGCGGCCAGCCGCTATCAGCACCACTAGCGCTCGTCAATTCAGTTGCCCAGCACGGCTCAGTGCCTGATGAAGGTCACCTAGACCGAAACGTCGCACTCTGCCACTGGCATTAGAAACAAAATAAAAAATACCTTTTTTTCTATATTGGTGTGCCGGATACTCTTTTATATTTAAGGGGTTAGTGGCGGGTATCAAAGCTAACTTAGGTCCCCGCCACTACAGCAGGATGTCAGCTGTCAGATACAAAGTATACAACATTTTGCGGGAAGCACTGGCTTTCCATGTCGTATACTTACGACAAATGTCGAAAAGGGGTTAATGTCATAGTTTTGGAATGAAATTCTAAATAATCACACAAGGATGTGATGGTCAAGTGTACACATCCATGTCTGTGTTGCTATTGGCCACTACATTAAAGAATTCCCAAGATGCTGCCTTTCCTATATATTTGACCCAATCAGTATGGAGTTAGGTGCAATAAATGAAATACAAGACTGAGTGTATAAAAATGTGTACACAAACCGTCCATATATTACATGGACAGCATTCAATCTGTCTATATACAAATGCAGAGGGAGCAAAAAAGCCCAAAGATAGCAAAATAGAAATTCTTTATTACTTTTGTCAATAAGTGGAAAGAAAACCTCACTAATCTTACCTTTAATCAAAGACAGGCAATTAAACAGCTTAAAAACCTTAAGGATGTCGGGGGAGCTGATAAGGGAGGAAAGGTTGTGATCTAGCCAGCACAGATGAATGAGCGCGAAGCATTTCGACAACTCAACATTCAGCAATGTTATCGAAAATCTCCCTATGACCTGACTCATTTGTTTGATCTACTTCTTCAATGTTTGGGTGAATGAACGAATTATAACTCCAAAGTTGAGGGAGGGTTTGACAGTTGATTTTCCCATTAATCCTACATTTTATTTGTTGCACAAAGTCCAAAAGGATTCCACCAATCCCCCTGGCAGTCCCATAGTCTCGGGGATTGGTAGACTTTGTGAGAATATTTGTAGATTTGTTGATTTTTATCTACAAAAGTGTGTGGAGACCTTGCCGTTTATTCACTAAAGACACAACGGATATGTTACGGCGTCTTGAAGGCCTACATCATAATGATGACATGCTTTTGGTGACCTGTACACTTCTATATGCCAGGACCACGGAGTACGTGCTTCTAGTTATTTTTTTGAGATGACCAATCACGACCCGGATTTAATTGAGTTTGTGTTGTGTTTATTTGAATTTGCTTTGATACACAATTTTTTTACGTTCATGGACCGTCTCTTCTTGAAGCTCCAAGGAAACGGCTACGGGGGAGACTTGTGGTGCCTTATATGCCAATTTATTGTTGGGGCTGTGGGAAAAAGAAATTGATGATGCAGTGCTCCAAAGGTCAAGGTATATAGACGATATTATTTTCATCTGGCAGGGCTCCACGTCACAACTTGAGTCTTTTTTGGCCACACTTAAAGGGAACCTGTCACAAGGATTTCACCTATTAAACCAGCATTACCTGGTGAAAGTGGGTGAAAAATCATTTTTATGTAACCTATAATTATCTTCTAAGTAGGCTCTGTACCTTTAGTATTCAGTTTTTTAGTGTTCCCGCATCGTATGCTAATGAGCATAAAACAGTCATATCTTTGTTCGAAAGGAGTCATATCTTCATTCCTCAAGCCTTTCTGAGTTATCCCCTTCTCTTTACTTTTGACTGACAGCTCTTCGCCTCCCCCCACCACACACGAAATTCTGCACTGCACAATGGGACACCATAGCGGCACATGCGCAGTATCTAGATTTGAGGCGCGGACGAAGCAGGGAAGGGTGTCGGAACATACATGACAGGCACATGCTAGCTATCTCAGAATATATTTCGGCATTCATGGTGGGCCAGTTATCGGGGTTGGGCAGGCATAGGAAGAGGAATGAACGAGACAGCTGGATTATTACCATAAAAGGTGCGAAATGTTTGCAGACCGCTATTTATGGTCGGAGGAGGAGTTTAGGAGAGGGGATAACGGCAATGAACTTTTGACAGCAGCGGCCAGCGAGGGGTAAGTAGAGTTCAATAGGTGAAATGCTGGTGACAGGTTCTCTTTAATATCAATGATTTTAACATTAGGCTTACTTGGAAATTTTATAGAACTTGTGTTGAGTTCTTGGAAATTTTGATTGAACGAGATGATCATGGTCTGACTACCACTGACATTTATAGAAAGAAGACCTCAAATATCTCCCTCCTCCATGCCACGTCTTCATACTATCCGAAAATCAAGAAAGCAATACCAGTATGCACATTTTTGAGGGCACGGCACATCTGCTCCAATGATAGTAATTTTGAATGTCAGGCATTTGACATGACAGAGACTCCGTAGTCGAGGCTACAATCAGTGAGATAACAGAAGAGGGTACATAAGAACTAAGCATTCTCCACGGGAAGGACTGTTGGGGAGTAAACCGAAAAGGTCAGGTGGTTTTGATTATAATGAGAGATTTATCACTACTTTTAACACTCAGTGGGTTGAAGTACGTGACATCTTACGTAAGCACTGGAACGTCCTTCTTATAGATCAGGACCTGACTGGCTGTTTTTAAAAACTACACCCCTTAAGGCATTCATCTAGAGGTGTAGCGAGCATTTTGACTGGAGACATACATCCCATAAACTGTAATGTGTGTTCTCCCGGGTATGGCAATACCCTCAATGTGGCTGTTAACAGCTGCTTGGGAAAACAGCAGGCCTTTATCACATGGAGGAGATCCAAAAATCTCAGAGACTTGCTTACATCCAGCCATTATATCCCTAAATCCCTACAGAACCCCTTTGGCAGTTGCAGCCCCCCATGGGGATCCTTTAACTGCGGTAGTTGTGCTGCATGAAGATATATCTTACATACTTCTACCTTTAACCCCTTAAGGATGCAGCCTAGTTTGGGCCTTAAGGCTCAGAGCCCATTTTTGAAATCTGACATATTTCACTTTATGTGGTAATAACGTTGCAATGCTTAAACCTATCCAAGCGATTCTGAGATGGTTTTCTCGTGAGACATTGGGCTTTATGTTAGTGGTAAAATTTGGAGAATATATTCAGTGTTTATTGGTGAAAAATGTCAAAATGTAGAGAAAATTTAGAAAAAAATAGCATTTTTCAGAATTTGAATGCATCTACTTGTAAAACAGATGTTATATCACCCAAAATAGTTACTAGTTCACATTTCCCATATGTCTACTTTAGATTGGTATAGTTTTTTGAACATTCTTTTATTTTTCTTGGACGTTACAAGGCTTAGCACATAAACAACAATTTCTCATATTTTTAAGAACATTTCAAAAGCCTTTTTTTAAAGGTACCTGTTCATTTCAGAAGTGGCTTTGAAGGGCCTACGTATTAGAAACCCCCATAAAACACCCCATTTTAAAAACTAGACCCCTCAAAGTATTCAAAACAGCATTTAGAAAGTTTACTTAACCCTTTAGGCATTTCACAGGAATTAAAGCAAAGTAGAGGTGAAATTTGCAAATTTCATTTCACTTGCTGAATTTCAATTTTCTTTTTTTTTTTTCTGTAAAACAGAAAGTTTTACCAGAGAAACACTACTACATGTGTATTGTCCATATTCTGCCATTTTTAGAAATGTCCCACGTGTCTCTAGTGTGCTTGTGGACTAAAACACAAGACCCAGAAGCAAAGAAGGACCTAGTACATTTTGAGGCATCTTTTTTATTACAATATATTTTAGGCAGCATGCCAGGTTTGAAGAGGTGTTGAGGTGCCAAAACAGTAGGAATCCCCCAAAAGTGACCCCATTTTGGAAAACACACCCCTCAAGGAATGAATTTATGGTTGTTACCATTTTGACTGCACAGTTTTTACACAGCACGTATTTGAATTGGGCTGTGAAATTAAAAAAAATTCATTTATTTCCAATAAGATGTAATTTTTCATCAAAATTTCTTATTTTCACAGGGAACAAAACACCCCATTTTGTTGCCCAATTCCTCCTGAGTGCAGCAATACCCCATTTGTGGCGATAAACTGCCGTTTTGGCCCATGGGAGGCCTCAGAAGGGAAGGAGCGCTGTGTGTTCTTTGGAGTGCAGATTTTGCTGGATAGGTTTTCGGGTGCCATGTCGCATTTACAGAGCCCCAGAGGTATCAAAGCAATGGAAACCCACCAGAAGTGACCGCATTTTGGAAACTACACCCCTCAAGGAATTCATTTATGGGTGTTGTGAGCATTTAGACCCCATAGTTTTTTCACAGAACTTATTTGAACTGGGCTGGGAATTATTATTATTTTTCCAATAATATGTAGTTTTGGCTCAAAATTTCTCATTTTCACAAGAAATAAAATACCCCATTTTGTTGCCCAATTTGTCCTGAGTGCGGCAATACCCCATTTGTGCTGATAAACTGCCGTTTGGGCCCATGGGAGGGTTCAGAAGGAAAGGACCACCATTTGGCCTACTGGGGATTTTCTGGTGCGAAGTCATGTATGCAGAAGCCCCTGAGGTACCAGTACAGTTGAAACCCTCGAGAAGTGACACCGTTTTAAAAACTAGACCCCTTAAGGCATTCATCTAGAGGTGTAGCGAGCATTTTGACTGGAAACATACATCCCATAAACTGTAATGTGTGTTCTCCCGGGTATGGCAATACCCTCAATGTGGCTGTTAACAGCTGCTTGGGCAAACAGCAGGGCTCACACTCTTTCATACAGAGCCCTAGTTTTTCGGGACACGTGTCACATTGATATATTGTGTCCTTCCTTAACCCCCTCTTATAGCAGACTTTGCACCTCTTTTGACTTTTGCCCTTCTTGCCAGTTTGGGGAACTTCTCCTGGAAACTAGAACCCTTGAGGTATTCATTGTAGTTTTCATGGGGCGCATCCGGCTTTTTGATCAGTTTCTATTCTAATTTTAAGTGGCTTGGTGACTAAAAAACAGCAATTCTACTATTGTTTTTTTATGCTATTTTTTTTACAGTGTTCACCGTGCGCTATAAATGACATATTCACTTTATTCTGCGTGGCGATACGATTATGGCGATACCATATGTTTATAGTTTTTTTAATGTCTTATGGCGTTTGCACAATAAAATACTTTTAGTAAAAAATCATTGACTTTTTGTGTTGCCTTATTCTAAGAGCCATAACTTTTTTATTTTTCCATCAAGAAAGCCATGCGAAGACTTGATTTTTTGTGTAACGAACTGTAGTTTCGATCAGTACCATTTTTAGGTACATGCAAATTTTTGATCTCTTTTTATTCCATTTGTTGGGAGGTGAAGTGACCAAACAATTGTGATTCTGGTACGGTTTATTGTTATTTTCTTTTATGGCGTTTACCATGCGGGATAAATAAGGAAATCATTTTGTAGTTCAGGCCGTTATGGACGCGGCGATACCAATTATGTATAGTTTATTTGTTTATTTATATATTTTTATTAATAATAAAGGACTGATAAGGGAAAAAGGGGGATTTTTAGTTTTATTACTTTTAAAACGTTTATTTTCTTATTTTTACACAACTTTTTTTTACTTTATTACTTTGTCCCACTAGGGGACTTGAGGGCAGGAGTGCAGTGTACTGCGTAGTGCAGTGTATTGGAGCTGTCAGCTACTCATTGACAGGACCCACTAGGCTTCCGTAGATGGCATAGCTGGAGGCCATTGTTAGGTGTCCGGTTGCCATAGCCACCATCGCCGGCCGCTATCGTGTAGCAGGCCGACGATGTTAGCTTAACCCCTAAAAAGCCGCGATCGCTATTGAACGCAGCTTTTAAGGGGTTAATCAGCGGGGACCCCGCTATAGGAGCTGCGGCAACCGCTGTACGAGACAGCAGCTGTCACAGATCCTGCATGTGTCGGGAAGACGGACGAAATGGCCGTTACTCCCGAGACGTACTATTCCGTCATGGAGCGCGAACGGGATGGTTTCCATGACGGAATAGTACGTCACTGAGCGTTAATAACACCAATAAGGACAAGGAATTTAAGATCGTCTTTAGAATCACATCTAATACAGAAGCGGTGGTCTACATTGTAACCTGTCCCTGATAATAGAAAAACATAGGAAACACGTTGGTCCGCTCACCATGCACCTCAGATCTTCCTGACACCACGTTGTATTTTATTTTGTGCTTGTAGACATAAATGATTTTGTGTCGGCAGCAGATGAAAACAGTAGATGTGTAGAAGGAGATAACGTCCAGCACTCGATCCAATAAAATCCCAATCTTTAATTCATCATTTTAAAACAAAGTAAAAACATTCCCGGCAAGGACGCTTACGTGTTTTGAACACAAAGGTTCTTAGTCATAGCTGATGTCAAACATAATAAATGTTGATAAATTATATGATAAATACAATGTTATTTTTGTTCCCAATAAATTGTGAAGACGTTATGTAAAATTTAATGTAGACTAGGTATGTCACGTACGCTCTGCCTGCGGCTCCCTCGGTCTACAGGACATCGAGAGTTACTCGCTCGGGCGTCACCCGGCCTGGCAGACTGAGGCAGTCTGCAGCCAATAGGAGCTCGTAAGCATCAGGCCAATCAAAGCCTGGTTGATGTTCCTGAGCCCCCACCCTCTCCTTATTTAATTCAGCCTGGGATATTTGGCCTTTGTCTGTAATTAGAGTTTCCTTGCCTGGTGCTTTCCCTTGTTTCAGACTCCCCTCAGCGACTTGTTTTTTGGACTTCATGACCTGACCTCGGCTGGACTCCTGACTTTTCTTTGCCTTCTGACTTTTGTTTTTTCCGCACTCTCCAGGTTTGACCCTGCCTCTCCCTCTGTGTACTTCCCAGGTGACCCTTTGTTATTTTGTACTGTCTCTGTATTATCTGTTTGTCAGTTTCACTTGTACAGTATAGGGAATGCCGCCCAGTTGTGCACTGTCGTACAAGTAGGTAGGGACAGAGGTTTGAGAAGAACAGGGACCTCACTGTTTACTTTGTATTTGTTCATGACAGAATTACAGACCTTTTACCTGCTCTTCCCTGTCTGTTTGCCATGGACCCCTTGGTCGTGTTAACAGAGCAAATGCAGGGTTTCACCCAATTGGTACAGGATCTGGCCCAGATTCTACCAGCAGGAGCATGCCCCGCAGGTGGCCGCCCCTGTTACTCGTGGCAGCCTACCCTCCCGCATCCACGATGTGTTTCATTCTTCCCTTCTTAAAAGATTTCTCCCCCACCCCTGTCCCAGTATTGACACCCGAGGGACAGGAGTTTGCGGTGGCCAGGTTGCTGGACAGTAGAAAGGTTCAGGGGTCTATCCAGTACCAGGTTCAGGGGTCTATCCAGTACCTGGTCCATTGGGAAGGATATGGTCCAGAGGAGAGGACTCGGGTCCCAGTCCGAGATATTCACGCTTGGACCCTTAAAAAAAAAATTTCAGAAAGTTTCCGAATAAACCTGGTTCGGGGGTTGAGGGTCCAGTGGCCCCTCGTAAAAAGGCGGGGTACTGTCACATACTCTCTGCCTGCGGCTCCCTCGGTCTCCAGGACAGTGGTTCCCAACCGGGGTGCCGCGAGAACTGTCCAGGGGTGTCACGACACTCTGCTCATCCACTGCAAAAATAAAAATTATTTTCTTTTTGCTACAAGCTCCGCCCCCGACATTGTAGCAGACGTGACGTGTGCACGTGTTTTACTAGTACCGCCCACTGCTTCCCATTAGAAGTCTGTAGGAGGGAGAGGAACCATGCTGTGCAGGGGAATTTTTTCTTTTTTTTTCTTTATTTGTTACCAATTGTGTGAGAAATGGAGCCAGGGGAATGCCGGAAGTTGTAGTCCTCTCCTCTTATACCCCCCTGTAATGTCCTCTTATATCCCTTAATAACAGCCTGGACATGCTGGGAGTTGTTGTTGTTCTTATACCTCCTTATTTATTCCTTCCCCAGGAGTAAGCACGCTTTCCCTCTGTGATGGTCACTTTACTAGAGGGGCAGATGCTCATTTTACTGGGGAGGGGACTGAGGCTGATGGTGGCTTTACTGGAGGGGGCTGATGGTCATTTTACTGGGGGGACTAAGGCTGATGGTCACTTTACTGGAGGGGGCTTATGGTCTCTTTACTGAGGGGTCGTTTTACTGTGGGTGGGGGGCTGATGGTAATTTTACTGTGAGTGGGGGGCTGATGGTCATTTTACTGGGAGTGGGGGCTGATGGTCTTCGAGTGATTTCCGCCTCTAACCTCCCATTGAAATTAATAGGAGGCAGAAAAAAACCTGCGGCACTCATTTGATGCTTTTCAGTCTGCGGTTTTTGCATTCGCTTCAATGGCTTAAAAAGAAAATGTGGGCAAAAAAAAAGTCAAACAACGCTGTTAATTCAAAATCTGCTTCAAAATACCTAAAGGAGTTTTGAGGCAGATTTTTAATTTCTGCCTTACAAAAAAACACTGTGAACATACCCTAACAGTCTACAGCCAATAGGAGCTCAGGAGCGTCGGGCCAATCAAAGCCTGGCTGATGTTCCTGAGCTCCCGCCCTCTCCTTATTTAGTCCAGCCTGGGATAGTAGGCATTTGCCTGTAATTAGAGTTTCCTTGCCTGGTGCTTTCCCTTGCTTCAGACTCCCCTGAGCGACTTGCTTTTTGACTTCTTGTGACCTGACCTCGGCTGGATTCCTGACTTTTCTTTGCCTTTTGTTTTTTCTCACTCTTCCGGTTTGACTCTGCCTGCCTGACTCCGCCTTTTGCGCCCGGACTTGTCCGCGGCGAAATTGCTCTGCCTCTCCCTCTGTGTACTTCCCAGGTGACCCTTTGTTATTTCGAACTGTCTCTCTTATCTGTTTGTCAGTTTCACTTGTACCAGTATAGGGAACGCCGTCCAGTTGTGCGCTGTCGTTTAGGTCGGGTCGTACAAGTAGGTAGGGAGAGGTTTGGGAAGAACAGGGACCTCACTGTTTACTGTGTAATTTGTTCATGACAAGGTATTTGAAAACCTATATAAACCAACTAATTTAGTCTGTTCAAATGAACCTCAGGGTCTACTGCAACGTATGTACGTTGTGCTATAAAGTAATCCGGTGGTGTTGAAAGGACAGAACACCATGCATCCGATAAAGGAATATGTCATACTGGGTAAGTCTAAGAGGTGCTAAAAGGACAGCGCCACTCATGTATACGAGGGAACATGTTATTATATAGTATATGTTGCTAGGGGGTGCTATATGAACGGCAAAGCAAAGAAAAATTGCCTATTCTAAATATAAAACCGATTAAGTTCAACTATTGAGAATACCAGTCAAAAAATTCTCTATTAAACTTATCGGAAAGTTAAACATATAGCTTGTATAGTATTTTAGAGTAGAAAAAAAACCTATTTTTCCAGTACATCCCTCATGACAGCACTACAGGAGGTTGCCCTATTGACCTCTGTAGGGACAGGAAGACAGAGAGGTTAAAAGGCCCCTCCCACCACCCACTTGCCAGTGTTCTTCCTGTCCCCACAGGGTCAGGAGCAGAGAGACGACGCTCCTGTATTATGCAGGAAAGAAAATCGGGCAGGGGACAAGATCGGGGGGTCCGTGCACTCCCCCTCATCTTCCACCTAAAGCCCAGGCTAACACCCCTCGAACGAGGGGTCCCTTAGCTCCCACCCTGAGACACCTACCGGAGGAATCCTAGGCAGGGTTCGGGTAGTGTGTGGGGGCTGGGGATTCCTAAGCAGGCTTCGGCCTGGCCGCGGACCAGGCGGGGACCGGCAGCTCCATAGACGTGGACGCACCGGTGGGGATCCTCGCTGCGCCGCATAGCAAGCCTCAGTCGCCGGCTGCACTCCAAGGAAAGGACGAATAGCCGACCGGAAATGACGTCGGGCTACTTCCGGTCCGCGGCCATCTTGGAAGGCGGGAAATTCAAAACGCCCGCATTTAAAGGGACACGCACAGGTATGTAGTTAGAGCTGATAACTCTAACTTGGATTATTTCTGTGGATTGCATATTGCATTGCCTGTTGCGGTATGGAACTTCCTCGTCCTGATGGAACTCCAGATATGTCCCAGGGTCACGTGAGTCTCACCCTTGGGGTAAGGGTTATGACTCCTTATGTATGTACACCATACTTTACCTACCTTCTGTTTTCTCTAGGATAAAGATTCCTCTCAGAGACAAACTGATAAAAAGAAGGTTAAAAAATGTGCGACTTGTGCAAAAAAATTGCCAGACTCACATAGGAAACAATTGTGTCAGGATTGTATTGCAAAAATACTAAAGGAGGAACAACCAACGTTCATGTCTGAACTTAGGGCTATGATTCGTGGCAGTAGCCTCCCTCGCCCCTCCTCAAGAAACTCCCTCCCACTCCCGGGCAAAAAGACCACGGATGAAAGTGGATCAAAAATATTGTCCTCCCTCTCAGGGGTCTGACTCGGAGCAGGAATGTTATTACCTATCGGAGGGTGAGTTAGAAGAAGGAGAGGAACTCTTACCTTCAACTTCTTCCACTCAAGAGAAAAAAAATTTCTTCTCTTCCGAGATGTCTGATACCTTAATTCAGGCAATACGGGAAACCATGGATATTCCCGAAGAAGACCAACCACATACCATGCAGGATGAGATGTTTGGAGGTCTAACGGAAAAGAAAACAAAGGTTTTTCCGGTAAACGAAATGGTGACAACTGAATGGGAAGATTCAGAAAAAAGACTCTTCATTACAAGAGATTTTAAAAACAGACTTCTCTTTGATCCAGAAGACACTAAACCTTGGGATGAGATCCCAAAAGTAGATGTCCCAGTAGCCAGGGTTGCTAAGAAAACCGCAATCCCATTTGAAGATTACTCGCAGTTGAAGGACGCCATGGACCGAAAGGCAGACGGACTACTGAAAAGAGCGTGGGAATCTACCTCTGCTTTGATCTCGACTAATATCGCAGCCACATCAGTAGCAAGAGCAATGTTTATATGGTTAAACCAGCTGGAGACCCATTTGATGATGAAGACATCACGGCAAGACCTATTAGAATCTCTACCCTTACTAAAGATGGCAACTGGATTCTTGGTAGACGCTTCAGCGGAATCTATTAGATTTGCTGCCAGGAATGGGGCTCTCTCAAATGCTGCTAGAAGAGCATTATGGCTCAAAATGTGGTCAGGAGATACGAAGTCCAAGAACAAATTATGTTCTATCCCGTTTACAGGGTCTCTGATGTTCGGTCCTCTCCTGGATAACATGCTGGAGAATGCAGCAGATAGGAAAAAGGGGTTTCCTGAAGAGAAACCAAAAAAAAACCTCAGTTTGGGAGGTTTCGCCAACAGAGGGAACCTACCTTACAGAACTACAGCGGGAAAGGGAAGTCCGGTCGCTGGAGTTACCCCAAAGGAGGAAGGGGTCGAGGATATCTCCTTAACCCCAATAATTCATTTCAGCCCTCAAAGCGATGACGCCAAGAGCGTGGGGGGAAGACTCGTACAATTTTATCCCAAATGGTCGGGAATAACCCAGAACCCCTGGGTTCTAAAGATCATATAAGAAGGGTACAAAATAGAATTTTCCTCCATTCCTCCAGAGATATTTCTAATAACCCAGTAACAAACAAAAGACCTTCATCAGATCCTTATACGGGACTTCCAGAAACTACTCAAATTGGGAGCCATTACTCCAGTTCCCCACAACGAAAAATTCAAAGGCCACTATTCAAAAATCTTCTTAGTCAAAAAACCAAACGGTTCCTACAGGACAATAATCAACCTGAAGGTCCTAAACAAGTGGGTGAAATATCGAAAATTCAAGATGGAGTCTATCAGATCGACTATTCCTCTAATAAGGGAAGAGGCATCAATGTGTACAATCGATTTTAAAGGATGCGTATTATCACGTTCCTATCCACCCCGCTTACCAGAGATTCCTCAGATTCGCGATTCAGAACGGTCCTTCCATTCTCCACTTCCAGTTTGTCTGCTTCCCTTTCGGCATTTCCTCCGCCCCCAGAATTTTTACAAAAATTATGGCAGAGATCATGGTATTCGTAAGAAGTCAGGGCATAGTAATTATCCCATATCTAGACGACTTCTTGTTGACAGCAGATACTCCGTCTATCTTAGACAGTCATCGGTCACAGGTTCTTTCCCTACTACAGGAATTTGGATGGATAATCAACTTTCAGAAGTCAAGTCTTCCTCACCAAAAACAGAAGGTCTTATTAGGAGTACTACCAGACTCCTCCCTTCAACATTCCTTCCTCCCAAGAGAGAAACAAATACTCCTACTGGCAGAAGTAAGGACATTTTGGGGGAAAGACGCCTGTTCCATAAGGGAATGTATGCGGATGTTGGGAATGATGACGTCTTGCATCCAATCTATTCCATGGAGTCAATTTCACTCCAGACCCTTACAGAATCTGATCTTGTCCCAGTGGGATCGAAAACAGAACTCCCTGAATTCAAGAATTCAAATTTCCGAGACCGTGAAATCATCCCTCCTGTGGTGGCTCTGCACAAACAACATAGACAAGGGAGTCCCTGGAGAATGGTCCCTAAACAGGGAAGTCTTTCTGTCCTTAACCCGAAGATGGGGTGATCCACAAATAGACCTGTTTGCCACAAGGAAAAACTCCCAAGTAGAGACATTCTTCTCCCTAAATCTCAGAGACAACCCATTGGGAGTAGATGCATTGTCCCAACCCTGGGACATGGATCTGGCCTATACCTTTCCTCCGTTTCCTCTAATACCAATGGTATTAAGAAAAATCCAGGAAGATTTGACAAAGCTCATCATTATTCTTCCCTATTTGCCAAAAAGAAGTTGGTTTCCAATCGTAAAATACCTGGCATTGGAAGACCCTATCATGCTCCCAGTCAAGGAGAATCTTCTCTCCCAGGGTCCCTTATTCTTTCAGGGAATAGAAACTCTGAAGTTGTCAGCCTGGATCCTGAAAGGCAAATCTTGAGAAACCACGGTCTGTCAGATGAGGTAATTTCAACTATCTTATCAAGTCATAAAGAAGTTACCTCAAAAATCTATCAAAAAATTTGGAAGAAATTCTGTTCCTGGTATGGAGACCCAGGACCAGACCCCTTTTCTCCCAACATCGCGAAAATCCTAGATTTTTTACAATCTGGATTCAAAAAAGGGCTTAGCCCTAGTACCTTAAAAGTGCAGATTTCAGCCTTAGGTAATTTTTTTAACACTCCCCTGGCTGAACATCGGTGGATCAGAAGATTCACTCAAGCGGTCTCTAAACTGAAACCTTCCCTAAAGAAATCAGTTCCTACCTGGGATTTGAATGTAGTGTTAACGACTCTTTGTGATCCCCCCCTTTGAGCCGCTCGACACGATTAGTATGCATTTTTTAACTCTAAAAGCTGCATTCTTAGTCGCTATTACTTCAGCAAGAAGGATTGGAGAAATCCAATCTCTGTCGGTCATAGAACCGTACCTAAAAGTACAAAAGAATAAGATCATTCTAAAGCTGGATCCTTCCTTTATTCCAAAGGTATCTACTGCTTTCCATAGGGAACAAGAAATAATTCTACCTTCCTTTTTATCCAGATCCCAAAAACCAACAAGAAAAAAAATTCCATTGCCTGGATGTCAGGCGAACAATTCTTCAGTATCTGGATAGAACCTCCTCCTGGAGACGAGATAAAAATCTATTTGTCCTGTTTGGGGGAAAGAATAGAGGAAAGAGAGCCTCAAAAGGCTCTCTAGCGAGATGGGTAAAAACTACCATACAAGAAGCCTACAAGTCCCAAGGACTATGTGCCCCACAAGGCATCAGAGCCCATTCAACGAGGGCAGTTTTGGCATCCTGGGCAGAAAGAAGAGAAGCCTCTATGGACCAAATCTGCAGAGCTGCCACTTGGTCAAGCCATCATACGTTTTGCAAACATTATAGGCTCGATGTTCTGTCCGATACGGATTTAAGTTTTGGACGGAAAGTCCTTCAATCCGTAGTCCCGCCCTGAGCATTATAATCTGGTATTGCTACTGTAGTGCTGTCATGAGGGATGTACTGGAAAATAGGAATTAGACCTACCGGTAATTGTATTTCCAGGAATCCATCCTGACAGCACTCTTACATTCCCTCCCTTATTGAATTCTGATTTGTGCAATGAACATGTCCGTTATTATCCCTAGAAATAAAATAGGGTTGCATCCATCCTGGTGTAGTAATTGAAAAACACTGGCAAGTGGGTGGTGGGAGGGGCCTTTTAACCTCTCTGTCTTTCTGTCCCTACAGAGGTCAATAGGGCAACCTCCTGTGGTGCTGTCATGATGGATTCCTGGAAATACAATTACCGGTAGGTCTAATTCCTATTATTTTTTTTACGTGTTAATTTTTTCCTATAATAAACTTATTATAGGAGAAAAAGCAGTTCTTGTTTATGTCACTTATAACTTTTTTTTTTTTATTCTTTTTTTTTTTTTTTTTTTTTAACTTTCTTTACTTGTCCCACTAGGGGACACTTAGACTTGCAGCTCTGATCGCTGCTGGAATACATTACACTAACTACATAGTGTAATGCATTCCAACTGTCATTGTGACGTGACAGTCACACTGACAGGAAGCCCACGACGACCACCCTCCGGCTGGTCCTCATAGGCTTCTGTACATGGCAGCCCGGTAGCCATTGTCTGGCGTCCGGTTGCCATGGGTACCATCGCCAGCCCCCGTGATTTCACGTGGGGGCTGCTGATCTCCGCTAAAATCCTTAGATGTGGCGATCAGAATCGACCGCCGCATCGAAGGGGTTAACTGCCGAAATCAGCGGCGATAGGCCGCTGATCAGCAACAGGGAATGCAGGGCAGACACCCTGCACAGTTAACCGCCGCTGCGGTGTAGCGCCACGCGGCGGTTAACTGTCAAAGCACAGACGTAGCAGATATGTAGCCAGCGTTGCACTGATAAATGGCGCCCGATCTTATACGCGTTTGGAACACTGCACACGTTGCATCGCCATATTCTGGGAGCCAGAACGTTTATTTTTTTTTCACCACCGGAGCTGTGTGAGGGCTTATTTTTTGCAGGACAATCCGTAGTTTTCATTGGTACCATTTTGGGGAACATGGTATTTTTTTTATTTTTTTTTATACTATTTTTTTAGCAAGCAAGGTGACTAAAAACCATAAATTCTGTCAATTTTTTTTTAATTTTTTTTTATGGCGTTCTCCCTGGGCTTTAAATGAACATTTTACTTTACTCTGCGGGTCGGTACGATTACGGCGGTACCATATGTACATCGTTTTTTTGTTTTTTTTATGTTTTGCAGCGTTTGCGCAATAAAATCACTTTTTTATAAAATAAATAATTTTTTGAGTCGCCATATTCTGCGAGCCATAAATTTTTTATTTTTCTGTCAAAAAAGCTGTGTAAGGGCTTGTTTGCAGGACAGCTTGTAGTTTTTATTGGTACTATTTTGGTGTAAATGCGACTTTTTGATCACTTTTTATTATATATATTTTGGGAGGCGTGGTGACCAAAAAAGTGATTCTGGCATTGTTTTTCGTTTATTTTACTTGCGGTGTTCACCGTGCGGGAAAAATAATATTATAGTTTTATAGTTGGGGTCGTTACGAAAGCAGTGATACCAAATATGTGTACTTTTTATTTTACGTGTTCATTTTTTTCCTTTAATAAAAGACTTCTAGGAAAAAAGCAGTTCTTGTTTGTCACTTATAACTTATTTTTACACTTTTTTTTAAAAAATTTTTTTTTTTAAAACATTTTTATCTTTCTACTTTTTTTTTTTTACTTGTCCCACTAGGGGACATTTAGACCTGCAGTCCTCATAGGCTTCTGTTCATGGCAGCCTGGAAGTCATTGTCTGGCGTCCGGTCGCCATGGGTACCATCGCCAGCCCCCGTGATTTCACGTGGGGGCTGCTATTCTCCGCTAAAATCCTTAGATGTGGCGATCAGAATCGACCGCCGCATCGAAGGGGTTAACTGCCAAAATCAGCGGCGATAGGCCGCTGATCAGCAACATGGAATGCAGGGCAGACACCCTGCACAGTTAACCGCCGCTGCGGTGTAGCGCCGCGCGGCGGTTAACTGTCAAAGCACAGACGTAACTGCACGTCGAGGTGAGCGAAGTTACTGCTCACCTCGACGTGCATTAACGTCAAGGTGCGGGAAGGGGTTAATGATGCTACAAATGTTAAGACAACGTTTAATAAAGTGTTTTGTTTTTTTTAATTAAAAGATATCCATAGAAGTTCATTGATTTCTGCCGACTTCCAATCAAAACATTTGATCTTCTGCATTTGTCTTTGACGTATAGTGATACCAGAATGAGGAAGGCAATAACTGCTGAAGAAAGGCTGCTCATCACTCTGCGGTGATAAATATTTCTGGTTATTTTTAACAAATGGGGGTTGAATATAGAAAACCTTATTAAACATAATGTGATGTTTGTCCTTAACATATTAGAAGACTGTGTACTTCAACATGGTGGTAATAATAGTATTCCCTCATGTGCTTTTGTCCTTTTTTAAAAATCAAAAGTAATGTTGTATTGAGCGCTCCATCCATCCATCCATCTCATATCTATCTCATATCTATCTCTTTTGGGAATATCTCTAATTTCTTTATTTTTTCTCTTTTCAGATTTTTGGCCACAGGAGAGAGCTATGCATCACTACACCTTCAATTTCGGGTGGGCAGAACAACCATTTCTAAAATTGGTAGGTGCACATGCAACGTAATCTGGCAGAAGTTGAAGCCCATAGTCATGCCTTGCCCAAACGAGGAGACTTGGCTATAGGTTGCAACAGGCTTTCAATCTGTTGCCAATTTCCCCAACTGCCTAGGTGCAGTTGATGGTAAGCATGTAAGGATATGTTCACACGCTTAACCAAAAAACGTCTGAAAATACGGAGCTGTTTTTAAGGGAAAATGGCTCCTGATTTTCAGATGTTTTTTAACAACTCACGTTTTTCGCTGCCGTTTTTTTACGCGGTCGTCGTGAAAAAACGGCCGCATAAAAAACGCCCCGTCGGAACAGAACGTCGTAATTCCCATTGAAATCAATGGGCAGATGTTTGTAGGCGTTCTGCTTCTAATTTTTCGGGCCCGAAAAACGTCCGAAAATAGCCCGTGTGAACATACCCTAAGGTTGAGGCAGACACCGCATTCAGGATCACACTTCTATAATGAGAATTTTTTTTCTGTGGTCCTCATGGTGGTGGCTGATGCACATTACAAATTTGTTGGCGCCTATGGCATTACTGAGGACTCTCGTGTGCTGCAAACATCTCAGATTGGAGTACAAATTCTCAGAGCTTGTGACCCTCTTTTGTGATGGTATCGGATGAGGCATTCCCTCTGAAGCCTAACCTGTTGCATCCGTAGCCATGAAGTGGACTGAATGCTCGAAAGAGGATATTTAATATTCGTCTGAGCAGGGCACAAAGAGTCGTGGAGTGTGCCTTTGGAATAATGGTTAGTCAGTGGAGGGTCTTAAAAACGACCATCCAGTTGCTTCCAACCACAGTTGATGCAGTGATCAAGGCTTGCTGTATTCTCCATAACTATGGTCGTGACTACAGTTCCAATGTAGATGTGGAGACCCTGCGTCCTGCCTTTGATACAGTCATCAACTTGGGTCTTGGTCGTCAAACTGCTTCCGATGTCCATGTGCGAGATACCTTTGCTGACTATTTCATGATTTCCGACGGTGCCGTGCCCTGGCAATACTCCTGTGTCGGTGGTGTGCAGCCGGTACAGCAGAGATTGTCTTCCTAGGTGGCATATTTTGGTCTTTATTCATATGTTTGTTATTTGATATACGGATGAGAATTAGCTTGTGAACTGTTTAGCAAATATTTTTAGCTTAGTATATTTTTTTTAACAAATGTTAAGTTTTCTTCAAAATCAGTTTGTCAAATATTGTGCAAATGAAAATACCATTCATTTAATTACACGTGTAATTCTCCATGTTAAAATTAACCACAATTTTTGGGAGAGTAAAATGTTTGTCACAAAATTGTTATGAAAATAAAATGACATTTTTATACAAAAATTACAAATCCCTTCCACCCACAACAACAATTACAACGATCCCATACTATTTACATCATTAGGCTCCGATCCGGCCGATTAACCCCTTAGATCGCACCCTATGGTTGCTGATGGCAACCATCGGCACCCACGGGAGTTCCGATGGTTGCTATGGCAACCGTGGACTAACAATCGCTTCCTAGTACGGAAGCCTATTAGGCCCCGCCGGGAGGTGAAGCCTAAAGCTTGCTGTCAGTGAATAGCTGACAGCTCTAATACACTGCACTATGTAGGTAGTGCAGTGTATTAGAATAGCGATCAGGGCTTCATGTCTTCAAGTCCCCTAGTGGGACAAAGAAAAGTTAAAACAAGTTAATAAAAACGTTGTAAAAAAAAAATACGTTTGTAACGACCCGAACTATAAAAATATCATGCTATTTTACCTGCACGGTGAACGCTTAAAATAATAAAATAAAAAACTATTCCAGAATCGCCGTTTGTTAGTCACTACCCATCCCAAAACAGAATAAAAAAAGGGATCTAAAAGTTGCATGTACCCCAAAAAACAAGCCCTCCCACAGCATTTTTGATGGAAAAATAAAAAAGTTATGGCTCTCAGAATATGGTGACACAAAAAATTTATTTGAAACAAAAGTGATTTTATTGTGCAGACGCTGCAAAACATAAACTATATAAATCTGGAATCGCCGCAATCCTACCAACCCGCAGAATAAAGTAAAATGATCATTCATAGCGCATGGCGAACGCCGTAAAAAAAAAACCAGAATTGCTGGTTTTTGGTCCCCTTGCTTGCCAAAAAATTAAATCAAAAGTGGTCAAAAAATCTCATGTACCAATGAAATCTACAGATTGTCCCGCAACAAATAAACCCTCACACAGCTCCGGTGGAGAAAAAAAATAAAGAAGTTCTGGCTCTCCGAATATGGCGATGCAAAATATGCAGAGTGTCCAAAAGTGGATAAGATTGGGCACCATTTACCCCATTATTATATCCTCTTATTATACCCTGATGTACCACGCACAGCTTACATACGTCCCCACATCATAAACTGAAGTACCAGCAAAACCTCAAACAGAACTATTACCAAGCAAAATCTGCGCTCCAAATGCCAAATGGCTCTCCCTTCTGAGCCCTACAGCGTGCCCAAACAGCAGTTTACATCCACATATATGGCATCGCCATACCCGGGAGAACCCGCTTAACAGTTTGAGATATTTGTCTTCAGTGGCACGAACTGGGCACAACATATTGTGCACTAAAATGTCATATACCTGTGGAAATGTGCAGTTTTCACTTTGCACCATCCACTGAGCGTCCATTTCTAATAAAAAAACAAAAAACCTGTGGGGTCAAAATGCCCACTACATCCCTTAATAAAATACCTTCAGGGGTGCAGTTTCCAAAATGGGGGTCACTACTTGGGGGTTTGTTTTACTATTTGACCCCAAAGCCCTGCCATTGTGGGCTAATGCTGCGGAAATCACCAAAATAGGCCTCGCATGCGCCTTTCACTCCGAAGCCCTGTCATATGTCCAGGCAAATGATAAGTGCCTTGAGGGGTGTAGTTTACAAAATGGGGTCACTTCTCAGGGTTTTACACTCTACTCTGGTACCTAAGGGAGCTCTGCAAATGCGACATGGCGCCCAAAAAACAATCAACCAAAATCTACATGCTAAGTAGCACTCCTGCCATTCTGAGCCCTGCCGTGTCCAAACAGCAGTTCATTACCACATATGGGCTATTGCCGTACTCAGGAGAAATTGCTTGAAAATTGTTGGGGCGCTTTTTCTCCTTTATTCCTTGTGAAAATGAAAAAAAAAAACTTTTTAGTGGAAAGAATGTCGATTTTCACTGCCTAATTCCAATAAATTCAGCAAAAAAACAGTGGAGTCAAAATGCTCACTATATACTGCTAGATAAATTCCACGAGGGGTGTAGTTTCCAAAATGGGGTCACTTTTGCGGGGTTTGCACTATTTTGGCCCCTCAGTGGCTTTGCAAATGTGACATGGTGCCGCAAAACTTGAGCTCAAAGTCAAATGGCGCTCCGTCCTTTCTAAGCCCTGCCGTGTGTCCACACAGCAGTTTATCACCAAATATGGGGTATTTCTGTGCTCAGAAGAGTTTGCTTTACAAATGTTGGGGTGCTTTTTCTCCCTTATCTATTGTAAAAAGGAAATTTTTGTGGAACGATCTGTAGTTTATTGGTACTATTTTTTGGTACATACAACTTTTTGAGCACTTTTTATTATATTTTTGGTAGTCATGGTGACCAAAAAACAGCGATTTTTGCAGTTTTAAATTCTTTATTTTTCACGGTGTTCACTTTGCGAGTTAAATAATGGTATATTGTAATAGTTTGGACTTTTACAGACCCGCAGCGTATGGCATGGGCTCAGCACGTGAGCCCGCTCCATACATCACCCCCCACACCACGACATGCTTTTAAGTCAGGATGCGCAAAGGGTTTAATGCACAGCGGATGGTGCAGAGTGAAAATGACAATTTTCCACTGCCATTTTAGTGTACTACATGTTATGCCCGGTTTGTGCAACTGAAGACAAATACCTCATAAAATATTAACCGGGTTTTCCAGGGTATGGCGATGCCATATCGGTGGACGTAAACTGCTGTTTGGGCACGCTGTAGGGCACAGAAGGAAGCGCATTAGGAAGCACATATTTTGCTTGGTAATAGCTCTGTTTGGTGTTTTGCTGGTATTTCAGTTTATAATGTGGGGGCATATGTAATCTGTGCGGAGAACATCAGGGCATAATAAGCGGGTATAATAATGGGGTAAATAAATAATAATCCGCAGATATGTAGCCAGCGTTGCACTGATAAATGGCACTCGATCTTATCCGCTTTTGGAACACTGCACACGTTGCATCGCCATATTCTGGGAGCCAGAACGTTTATTTTTTTTTCACCACCGGAGCTGTGTGAGGGCTTATTTTTTGCAGGACAATCTGTAGTTTTGGTACCATTTTGGGGAACATGGTATTTTATTTTTTTTATACTATTTTTTTAGCAAGCAAGGTGACTAAAAACCATAAATTCTGTCCATTTTTTTTACGGCGTTCTCCCTGGGCTATAAATGAACATTTTACTTTACTCTGCGGGTCGGTACGATTACGGCGGTACCATATGTACATAGTTTTTTTGTTTTTTTTATGTTTTGCAGCGTTTGCGCAATAAAATCACTTTTTTATAAAATAAATTATTTTTTGAGTCGCCATATTCTGCGAGCCATAACTTTTTTATTTTTCTGTCAAAAAAGCTGCGTAAGGGCTTGTTTGCAGGACAGCTTGTAGTTTTTATTGGTACTATTTTGGTGTAAATGCGACTTTTTGATCACTTTTTATTGTATATTTTGGGAGGCGTGGTGACCAAAAAAGTGATTCTGGCATTGTTTTTCGTTTATTTTACTTGCGGTGTTCACCGTGCAGGAAAAATAATATTATAGTTTTATAGTTGGGGTCGTTACGAAAGCAGTGATACCAAATATGTGTACTTTTTATGTTACGTGTTCATTTTTTTCCTTTAATAAAAGACTTCTAGGAAAAAAGCAGTTCTTGTTTGTCACTTATAACTTATTTTTACACTTTTCTTTAAAAAAAAATTTTTTTTAAAACATTTTTATCTTTTTACTTTTTTTTTTTTACTTGTCCCACTAGGGGACCTTTAGACCTGCAGTCCTCATAGGCTTCTGTTCATGGCAGCCTGGAAGTCAAGTGATTTCACGTGGGGGCTGCCGATCTGCGCTAAATACCTTAAATGCGGCGATGGCAATCGACCACCGTATTTATGGGGTTAACTGCCAAAATCAGCGGCGATGGGCCGCTGATCGGCAACGGGGAATGCAGGGCAGACGCCCTGCGCAGTTAACCGCCGCTGCGGGGTAGCGGCGCACTGCGGTTAACTGTCAAAGCACAGATGTAACTGCACGTCAAGGTGCGCAAAGTTACTGCACACCTTCCCGTGAATTAACGGCAAGGTGCGGGAAGGGGTTAACAGATGTCATGAAAGACTCATGACATATATGTTTAACGGATGCCTGTGATGTATGCATCACCCCATAGACTCATGTAAAAATAAACTGTGCAGTATACTTATATTTTTTGGGGATTTTGTGAGATCCTTTTGGATGGCATAACGTAGTGTACCCTGGTGTATATCAGACATAAAGTAAACAGGACCTAAAAACGAAGTATAAAAGTGTCGGAAACCTCTTGATTAATAAGTCGCACTTGGTGTGACTCTGAAGCCCTGCCCACTTTTCCACCTCATTTCTTATGTGTCAAAAGTGGTGAATGGGTTTCTTAACCATGGTGTTCAGATCAGTCTGGTCTGTGTGTGTGTGTACATATATATATATATATATATATATATATATATATATATAGAGAAAAACATATAGACCACAGCAACGGCACCAGGACTTCAGAGTAGATGAAAGCAAAAAGTGGATTTATTCACCTCAATACAGCAACGTTTCGGTTCAACAGGAACCTTTCTCAAGCCATAACAAACTGAACAAAGTGTCAGGTATTTATAGGAAGAGTATACATAAATTGGCAATCACACAATTAAATGCATAATACCATCAAAACATATACATACAAATGTGTCAGTTATATAAAAAGACATATAAAACATGTGCATAGTTCTCCCACTGTAAAGCATATAAATATCATGAAATACATACAACAGTGTAGTGGTAGACAAACAAAGTGCTATGATTAGGGGCAATTATGGATGATTGGAAGCAGGCAGAGACTCATTAAATCTAAGTAGAAGTGTACTTACTGTACAGACGTTAATCCATGCCGAGAATAGGGAATTGCGCCCGACACACACGTGTGTCAACTGCGCATGTCCCAAGATGGCGCCCAAACCGGATATTAAGTCCGGTGGAACGCATCTGGCAATAAATCACCACTGCGCATGCGCCACATCGGAACATGCGTTCCACCTCTATTGCGCATGCGCCAGCTGGGATTTATAAAAAACGCAGAGCAGAGATTGCTTAGTGATAAGAACAAGACTATTATTTGTCATGATACACATGATATCGTGGATTATCAGGTTCAATCCCCACAAAGTTATATGGGTTTTGAACCAAATTTCCACACATCGGGAGATTTGGAAAAAGGGAGCTGAAAGGACACTACTGATAGTGTACTCTGGCGCCCCCTACTGATAGAAACGAAAAATTGTATGTCATAATGGATCACCGTTGTTAACTATGATCACCAATGGGGCATAAGGAAGGTTAGCACTCAAACAGGAATAAAACACATTCCCACGTGAGTGTCACCTTCAAGGAGAAACGCATCTGTCTGAATAAGACAGTATGCGTTAAATATAAATGCTGCGCCCACATTTAGAAAAAATAATAAGACATAGATACAAATACCCAAAATGCAGATACGAACGTCAACAGTATAAGGACCAAAAAATCTAAATATATAATTCTCCACGACCCATGTTATTTTTAATAAGCTATCTCATATGGCTCAGTACATATATATATAATCAAAACATGAATTTGTCTTTTTTGTAAATAGAAACAAGAAGACTTCTGCCGCTTTCCAATATCTCTCAAAAATTGCTTGACATGTGATTGTGTATCTGAAATATACAAGAAGGAAAAACACAATGTATATGACATATAAAAACAAATTTAAAAATGCATGTTAGAAAGAGGTCAAAATAGGACCTCAAAAAACATACATCAAGAACACAAAATTACACCTTTGGGGACGTCAACCAATCATATCTCTATCGATCTTAGGGAGAGAATAAGTGGCCCATCCTTATATATGTGGACCACAAGGATATTCTATATTCAATCCCTTAGGAGACATGGTCTCTAATTTAAAGATCCACTCGAGCTCTTTTCTTTTAAGCATCCGGCCCCTATCACCGCCACGTCTCAGCTGAGGCACAGAGTCAATGACTCTGAATCTCAACTGTGACAGGCTGTGTCCCTTCTCAACAAAGTGTCTCGACACTGGTAAATCCTGCCTTTTAGTCTTGATGTTTGATTTATGGTTTCTCAACCTAAGACGTACTTCTGTAGTGGTTTCACCCACATAGTGGAGCCCACATGGGCAGGTCAGCAAATAAATGACATATGAAGACTGACACGTAAAAAAGCCTTTTATGGTAATTGGTCGACCCGTTTGTGGGTGATTAAACATACCCCCCTTAATCATATTGTCACAGATGTTACAACCAAGACATGGAAAACATCCATGTTTCGGAGGTGCCAAAAACATCTGCTTTTTCCGATGTGACCCAATATCGGCCTTGACTATACTATTTTTGATGGTATTACCTCTCCTATACGCCATCATAGGCCCCTCCTGGAATTCAGTAACCTTTGGAAAGGCCCTCTCTAACATCTTCCAATCTCTCCTCAGAATCCCACCAATTTGTGGGCTTAATGAGGAGAAAGTGGAGATGAAGGGTAAGCGAACATTCTTGTTCACAGCCACCTGGCCGGCGAGGAGATCCTGTCTATCCAGTAGTTCAACCTTCCGTCTATTAAAATCCAACACATGGTCCGGATAACCCCGATCAGAAAATTTTTTGCACATTTGGTCAAGTCTTGGCGATAATTCATCCTCCTGACTAACCACCCTCTTAACTCTAATTAACTGACTGTATGGCAGTGATTTTAGCAGCGTGCTTGGATGGCTGCTGGTGAAGTGCAAGAGATTGTTTCTGTCCGTTTTCTTAGAGAACAGATCCGAAATCAATCTATTATTGACAATGGAAATTCGAGTATCCAAAAATTCAATAGAACATGTAGAAAATGACATCGTAAATTGAATAGTGGAATTCAAACCGTTAAGAAATGTGACAAATTCCTGTAGTTGACTTATTGAGCCAGTCCAGATGAGGAAGACATCGTCTATGTATCTCCACCACCGCAGTACATGACTGAAGTGGTGGGACACATAGACAAGATCCTCCTCAATCCGCCGCATGAAAATGTTGGCATATGTGGGGGCCATATTGGACCCCATTGCCGTTCCTCTCTTCTGTAGGTAAAATGTATCACCCACCAGAAAATAATTTTTTTCCAAAATGAATTTCAGTAATGATCGTACAAACCCAATTTTATCCTTAAAAAAGCCAGATTTTTCCAAATAGAAAAGCGAGGCATCAATCCCCTCCTGATGGGCAATTGAGGTGTACAGACTACCCACATCAAGGGTAACCAGAACCGACCGGTCAGGGATCAAAAGATCCTGAATTCTGACCAGGAAGTCCGAGGTATCCCTGATGTGGGAGTCTGCACCAATGGCAAACTGCCTGAGAATTTTATCTAGGAATACTGCTGCTGGGACAAAAAGGGAATCGCTCCCTGAAACAATAGGACGTCCAGGGGGCCGAATGGGATCCTTGTGAATTTTGGGCAATAAATAAAGGACAGGAGTTACAGGGAATTTCACCTGTAAAAAATCATGCAGGTTTCTATCAATGATTTTGCTCTTAAATGCATTATCTATTAGGTTATCCAATTCACGTAAATACGTGAACTTAGGATCACCCAACAGAACAGCATAAACATTAATGTCATTCAGTTGTCTTGTCATTTCTTCCAGATAAAGGGAGGTGTCCATAACTACTATGGCACCCCCCTTATCTGCCGGCTTGATAGTAAGATCCTTATTATCCATTAGTTCTTTAAGTGCCATGTGTTCTATACGTGTCACATTTTTCTGACTAAAACTACCCCTCTGCACTTCCCGCAATGATTTGATCTGTTAGAGAGGGCCTTTCCAAAGGTTACTGAATTCCAGGAGGGGCCTATGATGGCGTATAGGAGAGGTAATACCATCAAAAATAGTATAGTCAAGGCCGATATTGGGTCACATCGGAAAAAGCAGATGTTTTTGGCACCTCCGAAACATGGATGTTTTCCATGTCTTGGTTGTAACATCTGTGACAATATGATTAAGGGGGGTATGTTTAATCACCCACAAACGGGTCGACCAATTACCATAAAAGGCTTTTTTACGTGTCAGTCTTCATATGTCATTTATTTGCTGACCTGCCCATGTGGGCTCCACTATGTGGGTGAAACCACTACAGAAGTACGTCTTAGGTTGAGAAACCATAAATCAAACATCAAGACTAAAAGGCAGGATTTACCAGTGTCGAGACACTTTGTTGAGAAGGGACACAGCCTGTCACAGTTGAGATTCAGAGTCATTGACTCTGTGCCTCAGCTGAGACGTGGCGGTGATAGGGGCCGGATGCTTAAAAGAAAAGAGCTCGAGTGGATCTTTAAATTAGAGACCATGTCTCCTAAGGGATTGAATATAGAATATCCTTGTGGTCCACATATATAAGGATGGGCCACTTATTCTCTCCCTAAGATCGATAGAGATATGATTGGTTGACGTCCCCAAAGGTGTAATTTTGTGTTCTTGATGTATGTTTTTTGAGGTCCTATTTTGACCTCTTTCTAACATGCATTTTTAAATTTGTTTTTATATGTCATATACATTGTGTTTTTCCTTCTTGTATATTTCAGATACACAATCACATGTCAAGCAATTTTTGAGAGATATTGGAAAGTGGCAGAAGTCTTCCTGTTTCTATTTACAAAAAAGACAAATTCATGTTTTGATTATATATATATATGTACTGAGCCATATGAGATAGCTTATTAAAAATAACATGGGTCGTGGAGAATTATATATTTAGATTTTTTGGTCCTTATACTGTTGACGTTCGTATCTGCATTTTGGGTATTTGTATCTATGTCTTATTATTTTTTCTAAATGTGGGCGCAGCATTTATATTTAACGCATACTGTCTTATTCAGACAGATGCGTTTCTCCTTGAAGGTGACACTCACGTGGGAATGTGTTTTATTCCTGTTTGAGTGCTAACCTTCCTTATGCCCCATTGGTGATCATAGTTAACAACGGTGATCCATTATGACATACAATTTTTCGTTTCTATCAGTAGGGGGCGCCAGAGTACACTATCAGTAGTGTCCTTTCAGCTCCCTTTTTCCAAATCTCCCGATGTGTGGAAATTTGGTTCAAAACCCATATAACTTTGTGGGGGTTGAACCTGATAATCCACGATATCATGTGTATCATGACAAATAATAGTCTTGTTCTTATCACTAAGCAATCTCTGCTCTGCGTTTTTTATAAATCCCAGCTGGCGCATGCGCAATAGAGGTGGAACGCATGTTCCGATGTGGCGCATGCGCAGTGGTGATTTATTGCCAGATGCGTTCCACCGGACTTAATATCCGGTTTGGGCGCCATCTTGGGACATGCGCAGTTGACACACGTGTGTGTCGGGCGCAATTCCCTATTCTCGGCATGGATTAACGTCTGTACAGTAAGTACACTTCTACTTAGATTTAATGAGTCTCTGCCTGCTTCCAATCATCCATAATTGCCCCTAATCATAGCACTTTGTTTGTCTACCACTACACTGTTGTATGTATTTCATGATATTTATATGCTTTACAGTGGGAGAACTATGCACATGTTTTATATGTCTTTTTATATAACTGACACATTTGTATGTATATGTTTTGATGGTATTATGCATTTAATTGTGTGATTGCCAATTTATGTATACTCTTCCTATAAATACCTGACACTTTGTTCAGTTTGTTATGGCTTGAGAAAGGTTCCTGTTGAACCGAAACGTTGCTGTATTGAGGTGAATAAATCCACTTTTTGCTTTCATCTACTCTGAAGTCCTGGTGCCGTTGCTGTGGTCTATATGTTTTTCTCTATTCTATTGGGGAATTGATTCACCCCCAGGTAACGAGCACATGGCCTGATTTTTTGGAAACCATTGGAGTGCTGTGTTCATCTACCATTGGACTATATATATATATATATATATACATATACAGTGGAGGAAATAAGTATTTGATCCCTTGCTGATTTCGTAAGTTTGCCCACTGTCAAAGTCATGAACAGTCTAGAATTTTTAGGCTAGGTTAATTTTACCAGTGAGAGAGATTATATATATAAAAAAAAAAAAAGAAAATCACATTGTCAAAATTATATATATTTATTTGCATTGTGCACAGAGAAATAAGTATTTGATCCCTTACCAACCATTAAGAGTTCAGCCTCCTCCAGACCAGTTACACGCTCCAAATCAACTTGGTGCCTGCATTAAAGACAGCTGTCTTACATGGTCACCTGTATAAAAGACTCCTGTCCACAGACTCAATTAATCAGTCTGACTCTAACCTCTACAACATGGGCAAGACCAAAGAGCTTTCTAAGGATGTCAGGGACAAGATCATAGACCTGCACAAGGCTGGAATGGGCTACAAAACCATAAGTAAGACGCTGGGTGAGAAGGAGACAACTGTTGGTGCAATAGTAAACAACTGTTGGTGCAATAGTAAGAAAATGGAAGACATACAAAATGACTGTCAATCAACATCGATCTGGGGCTCCATGCAAAATCTCACCTCGTGGGGTATCCTTGATCCTGAGGAAGGTGAGAGCTAAGCCGAAAACGACACGGGGGGAACTTGTTAATGATCTCAAGGCAGCTGGGACCACAGTCACCAAGAAAACCATTGGTAACACATTACGCCGTAATGGATTAAAATCCTGCAGTGCCCGCAAGGTCCCCCTGCTCAAGAAAGCACATGTACAGGCCCGTCTGAAGTTTGCAAATGAACATCTGGATGATTCTGAGAGTGATTGGGAGAAGGTGCTGTGGTCAGATGAGACTAAAATTGAGCTCTTTGGCATTAACTCAACTCGCCGTTTTTGGAGGAAGAGAAATGCTGCCTATGACCCAAAGAACACCGTCCCCACTGTCAAGCATGGAGGTGGAAACATTATGTTTTGGGGGTGTTTCTCTGCTAAGGGCACAGGACTACTTCACCGCATCAATGGGAGAATGGATGGAGCCATGTACCGTCAAATCCTGAGTGACAACCTCCTTCCCTCCACCAGGACATTAAAAATGGCTCGTGGCTGGGTCTTCCAGCACGACAATTACCCGAAACATACAGCCAAGGCAACAAAGGAGTGGCTCAAAAAGAAGCACATTAAGGTCATGGAGTGGCCTAGCCAGTCTCCAGACCTTAATCCCATCAAAAACTTATGGAGGGAGCTGAAGATCCGAGTTGCCAAGCGACAGCCTCGAAATCTTAATGATTTACAGATGATCTGCAAAGAGGAGTGGGCCAAAATTCCATCTAACATGTGTGCAAAGCTCATCATCAACTACTAAAAATGTCTGACTGCTGTGCTTGCCAACAAGGGTTTTGCCACCAAGTATTAAGTCTTGTTTGCCAAAGGGATCAAATACTTATTTCTCTGTGCACAATGCAAATAAATATATATAATTTTGACAATGTGATTTATTTTTATTTTTTTTATATAATCTATCTCTCACTGGTAAAATTAACCTAGCCTAAAAATTCTAGACTGTTCATGTCTTTGACAGTGGGCAAATTTACAAAATCAGCAAGGGATCAAATACTTATTTCCTTCACTGTATATATATATTTATTTATAATGCATGGTCTCGGCAACTTCCATAGACTTCAATAAAGCTCGCTGCACACATGTGCACCCACCTAGACCTACAGAATAGGGTCTGGGAAGCAGGTGTCCATGCAGTCGGACCTCCATTTAAAGGGGCTGTACCACGAAAATCATTTATCCCATATTCACTGTGGATACACCACACATGTCTTAACCCCTTAATCAGGGGCATAGCTAGGGGGCCGGGTACATTCCGTGCCCGGCCATTCAGCGCCTTTCTACAAGTGAAGCGGCGCGATACTTTGTACCGATTGCGTCGTTGAAAGGTGCTGAATGACCGGGAAAGTCACTCTGCCCTGCCATCAGCACCTTTCATAGATGCTTTGTTCAACCCCAGGAGACCTGTGCAGAAGAGAGCAGGTCTCCATTGCTGACGGATGGCATGGGAACGGAATTAAGGTGAGTTTGAATAGTTTGTTTTATTGTAATAAAAGTGTGGCTATCTACGGGGGTGGCTTTATCTACAGGGGTGGGCTATCTATGGAGCACTATATACAGGGGTGGGCTATATCTACAGAGGTGGGCTATCTGTGGAGGGCTATCTGTTCAGCACTATATACAGGGGTGGACTATATGTGGAGCACTATATACAGGGGTGGGCTATATCTACAGAGGGACTATATACAGGGGTGGGCTATCTGTGGAGAACTATAGTGGAAACTATTTGTGATACACTATATACAGGGGTGGGCTATATGGGGGCACTATCTACAGGGGTCACGGTGTGTGTGGGACACAGTGTATGGTACGCTATTATATTTAGGGGTGTAGTGTGTGGTATAATGAGAACTTTATCTTTGTCTAGAAATGTTGGAGAAGTGAGAAGCTGAAGACATCTGAGCGACAAACTGCAGAAATGGGCTGTGACCGGGAGAAGTCATCAGAGGTCTGGACCGGATGGAGAAAAAGAACTAGATACGGAGACGTCACCGGTGAGTCACTTAATGTAAATGTTTATTCTGCCTCTAATCAGAACTGTAGTCACTGTATGATTTGCAGCGAGATGATGGGTGATATGATTTATTTTTTGTGAAACCGCATCTCCCAGCATATCCTTACCATTGTTCGGGCCATGCTGGGAGCTGGAAACAAATTAGTGCAAACCTATATGGCAGGGGTTGCACTAAATTGAGCTGTATTTGTGCTGTTGTATTTATGTACTGAGCTTGGTTCTGGTGCTGTATATATGTACTGAGCTTTGTTCTGGTGTTTTGTATAGAACTATATTGCTTGTAAAATGTACAAATGTTTTTATGCTCGAGTTACATAAAAAGAAATGACATGTCATTGATTGGTAGAGAAAACAAACATGGCGAGGGGGAAGGAGATGTTGGGGGAGGGAAGCGCCAAACTGAATCTCTGCACCGGGTGCTGGAGAACCTAGCTACGCCTCTGCCCTAATGACCGGCCCTGAAAAGACCAGCTAAATTTTTCTGTTTTTGCCTCTGCCTTTCAGCAGCCATAACTTTTATATTTTTTCATTGTCGTGGTCGTATGAGGTCTTGTTTTATGCGAGATAAATAGTATTTTTTTTTTTTTACCCAGTTTGGGGGTAAAAATTTTTTTTTTTTTACAGTGTGAATATAGGAAGAAGCGATTCTTGGCATAGCTTTTCTTTCTTTTTTTTATCCCATTCACGTTTCATGCTAAATAACCCATTAGATTAATTCTTCAGGTTATTACGGTTGTATAGATACCTAATATGTGTAGGTTTTTTGTTATTTACTGTAGGGGCAATAAAATATATTTTATGCAAAATAATGCCTTTTTTTGGAGACTTTTTTAAAAAAAATCCCATTAAGGGATCACTTTATTCATAACTTTTTTTTTTACTTCTGTATTAGCATACTCCTATATGCTAATATATTACACAGTGTCACTATGACACAGGCTGCTGATCGGGCAGCACATATTATACCCGAACAGCAGGCAAAGGAAACAGACAGCCCTGGGGTCCTTTCAAGGTCCCCAGTGCTGACTACAGAGGGATTCCCCGGTGTTTGAACGCATCACCGGAATCCCGGAGATGCGATCAAAGAGGGGAATTCCCTTTGATCATGTCACGGACCACGGCAATCAAAGGGTTGAACAGCTGGAGTCCGAATGTTTTCCAACCCCCAGCTGTATTCAGGAGGCTCCTCTAAGATCAGGAGCTGTTAGTTACAGCTCCTGCTTAGAGGATGAGCGCTCACATGAGCACTCATAAGCCTCAACTATAGCGACGTCGTTGTAGGCTGGTCCCCAGCAAAAGACGGTGGGTGGTCATTAAGGAGTTGAAGAGGCTCTGTCACCACGTAAGTGCTCTATCTTCTACATAATGTGATTGGTGCTATAATGTAGATTACAGCAGTGTTTTTTATTTAGAAAAACGATAAATTTTGACGGAGTTATGACCTATTTTAGATTTATGCTAATGACTTTCTTAATGCCCAACTGGGCGTGGTGTTAGCTTTTGAACAAGTGGGCATTGTGGAGAGAAGTGTATGACGCTGACCAATCAGCGTCATACACTTCTCTCCATTCATGTACTTAGCACATAGTGATCTTGCTAGATCATGATGTGTTGTCACTTACTCACATGTTAATGTTACTGAAGTGTCTTGAGTGAATAGACATCACCTCCAGCCAGGACGCGATGTCTATTCACAATCCCGACACTTCGGTAACGTTTGTGTGGGACTTAATGACCGCAAACCTGATCTCGCGAGATCACGCTGTAAATGACAGCTTACAGCATGATCTCGCGACATCACGCTTGCTGTGCTGTAAGTCCCACACAAACGTTACCGAAGTGTCGGGATTGTGAATAGACATTGCGTCCTGGCTGGAGGTGATGTCTATTCACTCAAGACACTTCAGTAACGTTAACATGTGAGTAAGTGACAGCACATCATGATCTAGCAAGATCACTATGTGCTGAGTACATGAATGGAGAGAAGTGTATGACGCTGATTGGTCAGCGTCATACACTTCTCTTCACAATGCCCACTTGGTCAAAAAGTAAAAACACGCCCAGTTGGGCATTAAAGTCATTAGCATAAATCTAAAATAGGTCACAATTCCGTCAAAAATGATTGTTTTTCTAAATAAAAAACACTGCTGTAATCTACATTGCAGCGCCGATCACATTATGTAGAAGATAGGGCACTTAGAGACTCTGTCACCACATTATAAGTGGGCTTCACTGAAGAATTAGCATATTTGTCACATAAATGTAACTAATTATTTTCAAAATCAGAGGAAAGAAAAAAAACGATGTTTTTGTAGTCAGAAAAATGGCTGCTCAAACAAATTGCGCCTGACAAGCAGCCTGAAATCATGTTAGTGATATTATGCAACTAATAGTGTTTATCAGTATATAGTAAAGTGGTTCTGAATGAAAAATCCACCAGGATTGGGAGGGCTTTGAGTTTTCAGATTAAATTGCAGTGGCGGCACAGTACTGAAGCGAGAAGATGGATTTAGACCGAGATTAAAATTGGTAGGAACACACAGGACTGATACGCTGCATAAAACTACACAGTGTATCCGTCCTGGAAGCCCCAGGGTATTCTGCCCGAAAAACCACACCAAATTGTGGTGCAGTGTTTCGGACGGCATGTCCCCTGCGGAAATCCTGCAGGAATAAACAAAAACAAAAACAAAAATGTTTTATCCTTACACCGGCCATAGTCATGGCAACGTGTCCCTCTCTTCTGAGCGCAGCCTGGCCTCCTCGGATGAAGCTGTAGTCCATGTGACCGCTGCAGCCTTTTATTGGCTGCATCAGTCACATGAGATGAAATTTCATCGCAGGAGGCCGGGCTGTGCTGAGAAGTAAGGATTGTGTCGCTAGGACTACGGCAGGTGGGAAGTATAAAAATGCCTTTTTGTTGCAGGTTTTAACTCCTATTGAATTCAATGGGGAAAGCCTGCAACAGAAGAACAGCGGTTCATAAATTGACATGCTGCAGCTTGAAAAAACTCACAGCAGGTCAATTTATGAACTTTCGGCTTTTTGTCTTTTCCGCTTTGTGGATGAGGTTTGTTTAAATCTCACCCACACTGCTACTGTCATATAATGCGGATTTTCCACAATGAAATTAGTTGAGGAAAATCCGCCGTGTTGACCTACTCTAAAGATGTTTGTAATGGTGCCCGTACGTGATGTGTCCAAGCTGCGGTAATAGCACACTGTTTACAATGGTTTTCATGTGCTTCACTTGCACTTGCTGCGAAACCGTGTGGAAGTTACTGCGGCTGTGTTCCTAACCCTAAATATTTAGTCCTTAAAGGGAACCTGTCCCCAGAATTTCACCTATTAAACCAGCAGTACTTGGTGGTAGTGGGTGAAAAAATTATTTCTATATAACCTATAATTCTCTTCTTAGTCGGCTCTGTAACTTGTGTTCCAACGCAGTATGCTAATGAGCATAAGTCATATCTTTATTCCTCAAGCCCTTCCGAGTTGACACCACTTCCTTACTTTTGCTTGGCAGCTCCTCTTCTCATACGAAATCCCACGCTTGTTAATCGATGTTCTTGTGCGTACGCATACTGGGACACCATAGCGTCACATGCGCTGTAACCAGATTTTAAGGCTCGGCCGAAGCGGGGAAGGGTATCAGACCATAAATGACGTGCACACCTGAGCTATCTAAGCCGAAACTTTGGCATTCAGGGTGGGCCTGTTTTTGGTGGTGGGCAGACATAAGAGGAACGAACGAGACTGCCGGATTTTTACCATAAAAGGGGCAAAATGTTTGGACTGTTATTTACGGTCGGAGTAGTTTAGGAGAGGGGATAGCGGCAATTAACTTTTGATAGCAGGGAGGAGAGTTCAATAGGTGAAATGCTGGTGACCGGTTCCCTTTACCATCTCATCCTGGGATGTGTAGCAGAGTGTGGGCACAGGCATGTTCATGCAGCTCTTTCTATGGACGTGCTGTCTCCTTAGAACTCTGTGTACTCGGCAGATCCTTCTAATCTCAGGCATTATTGTTTTCAAGTCCCTGAAAGCAAATCTCAATCCTGGCAAAGTTGCTTGCTATTTGGATGGATTGGGTAAACAAATCAAACCTCAAATCGGGCAAAAAATTCACTTTCCCTGGCATGTCTGTGCCCACGCACATGGTTACAAAGTGTTAATATATACGCTGTGTTATTGATGTGCCAGTGCGGTTTTTGCAACAATTCAGTCTGAGTTTGAGTAAGCAAAAATGTATATGTAATATTAACAAAAGGTCTCCTTTAATGGAAAGGTCCAACAGGGATTTTCAGAAGTCTGAGAAAATTAAGCTCCTCGAGAAGAAAATGGTAAGATGTCTGTACGTTATTAGGAAATGCGTCATTATGGTCAGGCAAGCCTCGAAAGATCATCCCTACAATTTATATTCCGATATGTGAGAACGCATGGAATACATGTAATAAAAAGAACAAGACCAATACCAACTCCAATAGTCGTGGCTATAGCTGGTGATTGGGATACGGGCTGTGGGGTGGCGGCATAGATTAGGTGGTTGAAAAGTATGGGTAAAATTATCAGTGGCGGATTAAATAGACCATAGGCCCTGGGCTGTTACCCATAGTTGGGCCCCCCTTCTCCACCGCCGCCCTGTAACTATTGTTAACACTTCCTTTTTGTCCAGACATTAACAAATGGGTGTTACTACTCTCCTTGTCAAAAGGCTGTGTCCCCACATACTGACAGTCTCCAACCATCGCTGACAGTATCGCACCGTGTAGGGACACATTCTCCTGACAGGGGGAATAGTAACACTTATTTGTCTATCAGTCCTGGACTACACAAAGACTTTGTGAAATACAAGGATTTCCTATAATAAACATGTCAGTAGAGATGACAGATTGTCTATAAATCTAGTGACTCACAGGTGACGACATAGTTTTTTTCCTCTTCTCCATCCAGTCCAGACTTCATGACGACTTTTCCCGGCCATGACCCATTTCTGCAGAATTTGCCACTCAGATGTCTTTGGCTCCTCACTTTTCCAACATTTCCACACCTATAAACAAAGATAATATTATCATGGTGCCACACACTGTGCCCCTAAATATAATAGCACCAAACACTGCGCCCCTGAATAAAATAGTACAAACACTGTGCCCCTAAATATTATAGCACCATAGACTGCGCCCCTGAATATAATTGTGTCAAACACTGTAGATAGCACCACACACAGCCCCCTGTAAAAAGCGCTACACAGTCCTCCCCCTCTGTAAATAGCGTCCCATAGCCTTCCCCCTCTTGTATATAGTGCTACACAGCAATCCCCCTTAGATATAGTGATACACAGCGCTCCCTTCTATATAGTGCTATACAACAATCCCCCCTTGTATATTGTGCTACGCAGCATCTCCCCCTTGGACCTGCAGCTCTTGTAATTGCTCAGTATAATGTCCCCCGTAGCTGCCCCCTACAGTATAATGCCCTTCATAGCTGCCTCTACACAGTATAATGCCCTTCATAGCTGCCTCTACACAGTATAATGCCTCCATAGCTGCAACACAGTATAATGCCCCCATAGCTGCGACACAGTATAATGCCTCCATAGCTGCGACACAGTATAATATCCCCATAGCTGCTACACGGTATATTGCCCCCATAGCTGCGACACAGTATAATGCCTCCATAGCTGTGACACAGTATAATGCCCTCCATGGCTGCTACACAGTATAATGCCCCCATAGCTGCGACACAGTATAATGCCCCCATAGCTGTGACACAGTATAATGCCCCCATAGCTGTGACACAGTATAATGCCCCCATAGCTGTGACACAGTATAATGCCTCCATAGCTGCCTCTACACATTATAATGTCCCCATAGCTGTGACACAGTATAATGCCTCCATAGCTGTGACACAGTATGCCTCCATAGCTGTGACACAGTATAATGCCTCCATAGCTGTGACACAGTATAATGCCTCCATAGCTGTGACACGATATAATGCCTCCATAGCTGCGACACAGTATAATGCCTCCATAGCTGTGACACAGTATAATGCCTCCATAGCTGCCTCCACACAGTATAATGCCTCCATAGCTGCAACACAGTATAATGCCCCCATAGATGCGACACAGTATAATGCCCCCATAGCTGCGACACAGTATAATGCCTCCATAGCTGCTTCTACACAGTATAATGTCCCTCATAGATGTGACACAGTATATTGCCTCCATAGATGTGACACAGTATAATGCCCCCATAGCTGTGACACATTATAATGCCTCCATAGCTGCTTCTACACAGTATAATGTCCCTCATAGCTGCCTCCACACAGTATAATGCCCCCATAGCTGTGACACAGTATAATGCCCCATAGCTGTGACACAGTATAATGCCCATAGCTGTGACACAGTATAATGCCCCATAGATGTGACACAGTATAATGCCCCCATAGCCGCGACACAGTATAATGCCCCCATAGCCGTGACACAGTATAATGCCCCATAGATGTGACACAGTATAATGCCCCATAGATGTGACACAGTATAATGCCCCATAGCTGTGACAGTATAATGCCTTCATATGTGCGTACCTAATAAATAAAAAAAACATAATGACTTACCTATCCCGGGTTCCCACAACGGTAGGGGATGCTTCTCCTCCTCTGCACTGTGCTGTGAGTGACTCCGTGCAGACAGGCGCGATGACGTCACTACATCGCGCCTGCCTGCACCGAGCCGCTCACGGCAGAGTGAATGCTGGGGCGAGGCTCCAGCATTCAACCCAACTGAATCTGCATCATGCGGACGCAGATTCAGTTGGAAGCAGGCAGCGCGGCAGCTAGCAGCGCTGCATAGTTTTTGAAGATTGTGTGCGGTTCGGGCCGCGATGGGCTCCCTGGCAGCCTTGGGCCCCGAGCGGCCGCCCGAACCGCCCATATTATAATCCGCCATTGAAAATTATAGACCCATTTCACAAACTGCTACATAAGTGGTTGATGAGATGATATAAAGGGTAGGGTCATGTGGCTGTTTCCATAGAGCATAATGGAGAGCAGACCTCAATCAGATGTTTTGCCATATAATGGCATTAAAGACTACGTCAAATTTTGAATTGTTTTTTGTTTAAAAAAAATAAACTTTTTGAGATACAGCTTCGTTATATCCTGGATAAATAAAAACTGCATCTTTCGCTAGAAGTCAGATCAGCAGGACTGAGACACGCCGTATGCAGCTTTTGTCGATCACATCTAAGTTCATGATAGAAAGTTTGATAATAGCTGGATCCTGCGTGTCAGACACTAAGGACCAGCGCTCGTCCTGCTGACCTGACGATACCGCTTCTATTCATACAGAATACATAGAAGCTGTATCTCCAAAAATGATCACATACAGGACGAACTGAGGGCACTGCACAACTAGACACCATTAGGCTGGGTTCCCACAGGCTGGATATGCGGCGTAAAAATCACGCAGCGTGTCCAACCTGGAACCCGCAGTACATTCCGTCCAAAGAATCACACCACGTTGTGGTTCGGTTTTTTTCCAACTGAATTTCTACTGTGCAAGAAAGCCGTTCATACTTAACCCCCCCTCCCCCCGTCTTCTCTGCGTGTAGTCCAGTCTCCTACAATGACGTTGCAGGCCATGTGACACTGCAGCCTGTGATTTGCGGTCACATGGCCTGCAACGTCATCGTAGGAGACTAACCTGCATGAAGAAGCATGGTGTTCTGGGTAAGAATGATTTTATACTTTTTTAAATTACAGTAGATCTATATTTCTCATGTGGTTCTTGCAATGCTGTATCAAAAATGAAAAAAAAAAAATACTTTAATAAAAAAAACAATTCAAAAGTTGTTCAAAATAGAAAAAAAACATTGATTTATTAAAACAAAAAAAAATGGTCTTCCAAAGTGTACATAGAACTTACGTTTAATGCATTATATATCATTTTAATAAACATGGTTGAACTATTAATACCCAAACTTTCTTCTTTTTTTTTTTTTTTTTTTTAAAAAGGTTGAACCTTAAAATAATTTGCCAGCTGTCCACAAAGATGGTGAAAATATGACTTTCACCCGGTCATTCCTGAAAACAAAACTGGAATCTACAAAAGATTCAGAAGAGCTACCTAAACCTGTTCTTAGTGCTTATTGCAGGAACATTGTTCAGAAAAGAATTAATTTTAGACTGAAGAACTCTGAAAACAACTTTGCCTGAGCAAAATAAGAATCTGCTCAAAAGTGAAGTAAAGAGGCCACAAACCTCTGTCCCACTACAAGCATGGTAAGACCACATTTTGCCAATGATTTTTAAATAAACCAAAGCGACCAGTGAATCCACCAATATCATCACAGACAAAACAATCGACTAAACTGACCAAGAGCGAGTCAGAGGCAGTGACTGTGCGGAGAACCACGCGAGTTCTTAACCAACACAAGCGTAACCCAGTGATTCAGAGTAAAAAAATAATTTCTTCTGCACCGGTGCCAGGGTCTCAGAAGAACAAGCCTGCTCCCCAGCTGCCGACAGCTAGCAAATTCTCGAGACCCGCAGAGTCTGTTGCAGAACAGAAGTATGTGTAAAAAAAATTGAAATATGTGCTTGCATGCATTGGGGGAGGGGGGGGGGTTAATGATCACATGCAGGATGAACTAAGGGCGCTACTCAACTGGACACTTTATAGTAATGTTCACATGTGCAGGTCTCTGTGTTTTCCAAATGTGACTTATTTTACCCTTTCACCTATGACAGCACCCCTGGAGAGACGTCCCATCCGCTGGACAGGAAACCTGAGGATATAAAAAGGGACACCTCTCCACACACCCAGTCAGGTTTCCTGTCCTCCGGATGGAAGGATTGTCCTGAGGAAAATACTTCTCCTGGGGTTGCAGACCCCCTAGCAAGGTCTTACCTTATTTTAACTAGGGGTGAACTGGAAGGTGTAAGTCTCCTTTGGTGGGAGCAACCTTGGGCCTGGTACAGGTACTCCCTCCTCTCCCGGTCCATCGCCTCCCTCCTTGGAGGTGGTTTAAGGTCCACGCCGTGGTCCTTCCTCTGGTGAGGAGTGGTTTCCCGGGGTCACGTTCGGCTCTCTGGGCTGGACGGCTTCCGGCGCATTCACTGAGACGTCCGGTCGCCACGTCACTTCCGGCGGGGTGACTCGTCCAACACTCCAGGAAGCGGTGGTTCCGGTGACCTATGCGGGGAGGAGGCGCTCCAGCGTCCGGCGCTGAGGGCCTCCCAGCCAATCCATGGCCTATTTAGGCCTGAAACAGCAGAAGCTTCGGTCTCCAGTCTTCTTCCTCCATTATGGAAACGCCAGGACGCACTGACCGCTCTGATGCCAAATCCTCCAGTCCGGTACGTGAGGACGCCAGGAATATGTGGTAAGATAAAAGACCCTCTTCCTTACTAAATACTGTTCCCCTTTCTTTTGTACATATGTTTAGGCCAGGGATTGTCCTATAAAAAACAGGATAAGGCCCAGAACAAGGAATGTGCTATATATAAAAAGAAACTAGCATCATCCTATAATAAAAGGCTCTGTCAAATGTTTAGACAACATTCTCTCAGAAGAGTCTACAAACTTAGCCACAAGTATCAAGGATATTGTGAGGGCAGAAGTTAAAAACTCCCTAAAGTCCCTTAAAAGGAAAAAATATTTACCATCTGCCTCTTCTAGCTGGATAGATTCCGATTCCTCAGCTGAGGAGGATCCTCAACTTGGAGAAGGAGTACAGCTCCTTAGATTCCTCAGGTGAGGACGAGGGAGGGAGGAATTTGTTCCCAACAGATGACATAGACCTACTCCTAAAAACGGTAAGGCTGGATTCACACGAGGTCATTACATCCGTAAATGACGGATGTATTTCGGCCGCAAGTCCCAGACCGAACACCGTGCAGGGAGCCGGGCTCCTAGCATCATAGTTATGTACGATGCTAGGAGTCCCTGCCTCGCTGCCGGACAACTGTCCCATACTGTAATCATGTTTTCAGTTGTCCGGCAGCGAGGCAGGGACTCCTAGCATCGTACATAACTATGATTCTAGGAGCCCGGCTCCCTGCACTCTGTTCGGTCCAGGACTTGTGGCCGAAATAAGTCTGTCAATTACGGACGTAATGATCTCGCGTGAATCCAGCCTAAGGGCTACTATGAACATAGATGATCCCAAGGAACCTTAATCCACCCAGGACATAATGTTTCAAGGCCTAGGGCCTTTAAACTAGGCATTGCAGTCACTTCTGTGGCCAGATATCTGAAAATTTGGATCACACAATTGGAGCTTCATCTAAAAGACCAGAACCCTCGGGATCAAATCTTATCCTCCCTTCTAACACTTTCCAAGGCCGCAGACTTCTTGACAGATGCCTCAGTAGACTATGTACGCCTTTCCGCCAGATCAGCAGCCCTGTCAAATTCTGCTAGACGAGGTATCTGGCTGAAAACCTGGAAAGGAGACACTGGATCCAAAGGGAAGCTGTGCGCTATTCCCCGCTCGGGAGATTATCTCTTTGGGCCCCCGCTTGACGACCTTCTGGAAAAAGCGTCAGATAGCAAGAAGGGGTTCCCTACATAAGCAAGGCCAACAAAAGACTCCTTTCATCCCAAAGGGCCTAATAAAAAAGACCTAACCATAGGGGACAGGACTTTAGATCCTCAAGATTTACAAGGAAGAATAAGTCCTCTCTCTTCGGGCCCCAAAAGGACCCTAAAAATAGAGACCAACAATTACGCCAAAGGGTCCATGGTGGGGGGTAGTCTTTCCCTGTTTTTCAAGGTTTGGCAGAAGATATCAGCGAATCCTTGGATTCTAGGAATCATAAAAACGGGGTCCATGATAGATTTCAGGTCTCTTCCCCCAGACAGATTTTTTTTTCCCACAAGGGTTTTAAGGGACCCAGAGCAGCAAAAAATCCTAGAATTGGAAGTCCTGTCACTCATTAAAAAAAAAAAAAAAAAAGAGTCCTAATTCAGGTTCCAAGCAGAGACAGGTCAGGGCTTTTATTCCCCTCTTCCTCGTGAGCAAACCAGGAGGAAAACACAGGGTCATTATAAACTTAAAAAGATTAAATATTTATCTAACCTACAAAAAATTCTGCATGGAGAGCATTGCATCAACTATAAATCTCCCCTCCAGGGATTGCGTTATGGCATCAATAGACTTGGAGGATGCTTACTACCACGTACCCATATGTCGTCGTCCTCAAAAATATCTGAGGGTAACAAGTGACACTCAATGGGTCTTTACTTCACCTACAATACAGAGCCCTCCCCTTTGGCATCTCCAGCTCCAAGAGTATTTTCAAAACTAATAGCGGACGATCGACATCCTCCTGATCCCATACCTGGACTATTTTTTTTGTTGGTCGCAGAAACATCTAAAACCTTGACCCTACAAATAAATAGTTTGTGCTATACTAGCAAAATTAGGATGGAACATTAAATTTTTAAAAATCTAATTTAAACCCATCAAAAAGATGAGTATTCCTAGGAATTCAGCTAGACTCCTCCAAGCAGATGTCCTTCCTTCCAGAAGACAAAATCAATTCCCTGATAGACAGAATATCAGAAATCTACCTAGGCCATATGACATCTTTCAGGAAAGCTATGTCCGTCCTGGGCCTTATGACCTCTTGCATGCCAGCTGTACTATGGGCTCACTTCAGGTCCAGGGCCCTATAGTGGGACAATTTAAATCAGTGGGATAGGAGCAGTCTCTCCCTAGACAAACCCCTACACATCTCATCCGCAGCAAGGCTGTCTCTCAGATGGTGGTTGAACAGGGAGAACCTCATGCGGGGTATTCCATGGAAGTTAACCCCTACTCTCAACATTACCACAGATGCGAGTCCTTGGGGGTGGGGAGCTCATTACGACTCCTCTTCTTCAGGGTCAGTGAGATCAACGGACCATTCAGAAATCCACCAACTTCAGGGAACTGGTGGCAGTTCTTCAGGCCTTGAAGAGATCCATACCAGCAATTTAAGGTCGACACTTCAAGATCTATTCCGACAACACGACCAGTGTCTTATATAAATCGTCAGGGGGGTACAAGATCGGCCTCGCTGTTGGACTTATCCTCACAGATCTTTTTTTCTGGCAGAACACCACCTATTGACCCTATCAGCTGTCCAAGGGAAAAGACAACCAGGTGGCAGACTTCCTAAGCCGAGAAAGGCTTCGCCAATCAGAATGGTGTCTGAATACAGCAGAAAATTATCCTCAAATGGGGGACCCCATCAATAGATCTATTTGCATCCAGGGAAAACAGAGACCCAAATATTCTTCTCCCTAGACCCTTTAGACCACCCAACAGCAATAGATGCATTCTCCCAGTGTTGGAATCAAGAGAGGGGCTATGCCCCCCAAGAGTAATAAGAAATGTCAGAGAAGACCAGGCCAGTGTGATATGAATAGCCCCCTTCTGGCCAAAGACCATGGTTCACGTGGTTGAGAATGTTATCAGACCAACCATGGGTTTTCCCGAACATGTCAGATCTCCTATATCAAGGCCCAGTAATACACCCTGACATTCAGAAACTCCATCTGACTGCCTGGAAACTGAAAGGATAATCCTTAGGCAAAGAGGAAAGCATTCTTGAATTTTGCAGGCAAGGATATTAATCCTTTAACCAAACCAGATATCCCCTTTAATATTGGATTTCCTCCAGGCAGGATTAAATAAAAACCTTAGGCCTAGTACGTTTAAAGGTTAAGATTTCTGCTTTAAGTTCCTTTTTTAATTCTAAATTGGCAAAACACCCCTGGATTAAGAGATTCCTAACCTTTTCCTGCAGACTTAACCCCCAGATAAGATCCCCAGTTCCTCCCTGGGACTTAAATATCGTTCTCCAGGCTATGATAAATCCGCCATTTGAACCAATAGACTATCTCCTTAAATGCTGACACTCAAAATGACATTCTTGTTAGCCATCACATCAGCCCGTAGAGTGAGTGAGATTCAAGCCCTTTCTGCCTTCCCTCCACATACCCTACTGTTAGATAGTCCTCTTAAAAACCTTACAAGAATTTCTTCCTAAAGTGGTCTCTCCCTTTCATTTAGACCAAGATATTGTTCTTCCGTCCTTTTGTGACTCCCCAAAAAATCAGAGGGAACAACAGTTTAACTGCCTAGACGTAAGAAGATGCCTAGTCCAGTACCTAAAGATTACCCAGGATCTAAGATCCTCAGAAAATTTGTTTGTTCAGTTTCAGGGTCATAACAAGGGTTCGGCAGCCAGTAGAGCCACTATAGCGAGGTGGATTAAAGAGGCTCTGTCACCAGATTTTGCAACCCCTATCTGCTATTGCAGCAGGGGTTGTAGATTACAGTAACGTTTTTATTTTTAAAAAACGAGCATTTTTGGCCAAGTTATGACCATTTTTGTAGTTATGCAAATGAGGCTTGCAAAAGTCCAAGTGGGTGTGTTTAAAAGTAAAAGTCCAAGTGGGCGTGTATTATGTGCGTACATCGGGGCGTTTTTAATACTTTCACTAGCTGGGCGCTCTGATGAGAAGTAACATCCTCTTCTCTTCAGAACGCCCAGCTTGTGACAGTGCAGATCTGTGACGTCACTCACAGGTCCTGCATCGTGACGGCCACATCGGCACCAGAGGCTACAGTTGATTCTGTAGCAGCATCAGCGTTTGCAGGTAAGTCGATCTTACCTGCAAACGCTGATGCTGCTGCAGAATCAACTGTAGCCTCTGGTGCCGATGTGGCCGTCACGATGCAGGACCTGTGAGTGACGTCACAGATCTGCACTGTCACAAGCTGGGCGTTCTGAAGAGAAGAGGATGTTACTTCTCATCAGAGCGCCCAGCTAGTGAAAGTATTAAAAACGCCCCGATGTACGCACATAATACACGCCCACTTGGACTTTTACTTTTAAACACACCCACTTGGACTTTTGCAAGCCTCATTTGCATAACTACAAAAATGGTCATAACTTGGCCAAAAATGCTCGTTTTTTAAAAATAAAAACGTTACTGTAATCTACATTGCAGCGCCTATCTGCTGCAATAGCAGATAGGGGTTGCAAAATCTGGTGACAGAGCCTCTTTAAGCAGGCCATACAACTAGCCTAACAGAAGCTCAAGCCTCGAGTTTTTCGGAGCTCACTCCACCAGGGCCGTGTCCACTTCATGGGCAGAGAGAGCAGACGCATCTCTAGACCAGATATGCAAGGCTGCTACATGGAGTTCTCCTCACACCTTTTTCAAGCATTACCGATTACAACTGCATACAGCCTCTGACTTGGCCTTTGGTAGAAAGGTGATAAAAGCTGTGGTCCCACCCTAAAAATACTGATTTCTATTTTACTTCTCCAGGGGTGCTGTCCTAGGTGAAAGGGTAAAAGATTGATTATTTATCGGTAATCGGTTCTTCAAGAACCCGCTGTTACCCTCCCTAATGTTTGTAGTAGATGAGCCCTCATAAGGTAGAGATCGCTAACCTAAATTCAAAGGGATTCTTTGTAAATATTGTATATATAAAGGTGTGAGGGAATTTCACTAGGGTGGTGCAAAAAAATAAAAACACAACAATATACACTAAACTATTTCTCATCCTGAGTTCTTTCTAAAGACTGGGTGTGTGGAGAGGTGTGTCCCTTTTTTTATATCCTCAGGTTTCCTGTCCAGCGAATGGGAAGTCTCTCCAGGGGTACGGTCATAGGTTCTTGAAAAACCGATTACCAGTAAGTAATCAATCTTTTTCTATATGGAAAAAAAGTCACTGGAAAGATATGTTGAAGGACCATGAACTCTGTATTTGACAAAACACGACATGTCAAACCACATTGCATGAACATTATTATTATATATATATATATATATATATATATATATATATATATATATATATATATATATGATAAATTAATTACTCTGCTCTAACTTTTTTTTTTACATTCTAGAAATCTATATTTCTCATGTGATTCCTGCATCACTGTAGTGGTTCAGCTCTATGCTGCAAGGTTTGGAAAAATATATATATTTTGTATAAGAATCTTAATTATACAAGCCACTTATGAAATAGTGCAACAATAGTATTTTAAATTGGTATTCACCCCATATGAAGAAGTGCTCAGAGCGTTCACTCAGGCTGGTGAGATCTTAGTTGAACTAGGCTTGAAATCCGATGTACATCTTCAGAGACCGACGTGGAGGGAGAAGTGCGGCGTTAGACTACGCCAGTTGCGACGTTTCGGGGATCCACCCCTCTCTCTCAAGCGTGTTGGATTACATCCGGTGTGGGCTTATATAGTGAAGCTGGAACAATCAATCTCATCAAAAAGTGAGTATAAACCGTATTCTTGTGAAAAATGTACATAAATGTGATTTAAAATGGACTAGACATGATTTAGAGGTTGTGAATATGCCTATTTAGAAATAAACTAATTATCAATTCATCACCATATCTCAATATACTAATTATTTTCTTTCAGAATATTTTACTAATGTATTTATTCTCCTCTAAATGAATGGATGTAATTTAGTCAAAATAACATATTGATAATCATATATAAACATGTTAATGTTCTATATATAATTAAAACACTGAGTTTATTTCAGCAGTACATGTATCGTTCTTTAACCAGTTCAGGACCGGGCTATTTTGCGCCTTCAGGACCACACACCGTTTAGCCATTTTTAGCACGTGTTAGTTAAATGGCTAACTTTTTTATTTGTTGGGCTAACGACGTGATTTTTGCAACGTTGTTTTCATAGACCATGCAGGTTTCTTTTTTTTTTTTTTTATCGTTTTTATACACACCTTTTTTGCTATTTTTTAATTTTTATTCATAAAGTTTGAAAATAATAGTAAAAAAATAAGCTTTTTTACGTTTCAGCTATTTTTTTTTTGGTAATAACATAGTTTTACCCCAAAATAGACCTTTTATTTGTGATCGTCATTGTCTACCGTAAATTTTTATATATTACATGTCTATATTTGGGTAATTGGGTCAGCGCTAGCGTTACAACAATGATTGGTGGGGGGGGAAACGTTTTTTTTTGGGGTGGGTATTTTATGTGTATTTATTATTTAATTTTTATTTTTGCACTTTACTTTACTATTGTTTTATTACTATGGTCTGTCCCTCAAAGGTTAAAAAAGACCTTTGGGGAACTTTATATATTTTTTTTCTTTCTTTTACACCATGTTTTTCCACTGTTACAGGGGAAATCAGCCCTCTCATAGTGACGATTGTCACTAATCGGGCTGTGCTGGGTCTAGTAAGACCCAGCAACAGTCTGCCACTAACGACACCCGGCGATCATGTGACCAGTCACATGATCACCGGGAGGAATAGAGACAGCGCCGCTGCTGCTGTCTCTATTCCTATACACAGCGTTCATTGAGCGCTGTGTAAAAAAACATCGGAGAAGACAGAAGCAGCAAAAGCTGCTTCTATCCTCTCCTCAGGGTCCCTGGCAGTCACTGACAGCCGGAGACCCGACATTCACCTGCCCAATCGCGCGGGCAGCAAGTTAAAACCCGAGCCGTAAAAAGTCTATGGCTCGGATTTTAAGGACCCTGACCGCTGGCCGTAAAAATACAGCTAGCGGTCGGGAACCAGTTAATCTTGTAATTTATTAACTTATAGAAAAATGTCAATTGCACATTTCATTCACACACCCCCTTGCCAGTTCAGCAGAAGACTAATCTTGAAAGCTGAAGAGTGAGATATATCTCTCTCTCTCTCGCTTTCTCTCTTGTACATGCCCCATTGACTGTTCAGGGGGTTATTTAAATATTGGGCGCCAAATATAACGGCACCGATATGTAAATAACGGAGGGAGGTAGAAAAAAAATGTAAAGTGCCACAGGGTTTTTTTTTTAAGCCCTCCCCATTACATGCTGCACTCAGCTGCACATTTATGGTTTAAGACTCTACATACAATCATTTGCTTAGTTATTCTGTTCTGCTATTTTAACAATAGGGTTGTCCAAGGGAAGAAGTTCTCTATACTTGAGAAGCAAATCCAAACTGTTCCAGAATCTAAGAAGCTTTCTGGATACTGGGAATGCCTTGCACGTATTGAGAAACGGGATGGGCAGCTATATAAAGTTATTGCCGTCCATGAGGAGGCTGTGTCTGCTGGTGCACAGGTGAGTGAAGCAAAAAAAACAAGAAGTTCTGCCGCAAATGTAGTTGTTGCTTTGTTCTATTAAAACCATGAGGCAGATTTATTAACCCCTTAAGGATGCAGCCTAGTTTTGGCCTTAAGGCTCAGAGCCCATTTTTGAAATCTGACATGTTTCACTTTATGTGGTAATAACGTCCAATGCTTGAAGGAATAGTGTCGCCAAAAAAAAAATTTTTATATCAGTTTGAGGTTAGTGTTTTATAAAAAACTTTTGAATTTATTTGTGTGTTTGTGTGTTACTTTTTTTTATTTTTTTTACTTTTTCTTCCCTATGGGGGCTGCCATTTTTTTTCCATTTCTGTATGTGTCGATTAACGACACATACAGACATGGAATACGGCAGCTACAGTCCCATAGTGAATGCGAACGGGGCCCGTTCCATCCACTATGGTGTACGCCGTCTGTGTGGGAACGGCGCATGCGCCGCTCCCACACAGTCCAAGTTGAACTGAGCGCCGTCCGGCGCCATTTTCCTGTAGACCGGAAGTCGCGGCCGGACAGTAAGATTACTACTTCCGGTCGCGGCTTCCGGACTTGTGCACTTGGAGCAGCGGCAGCAGACGGACCGGAGGGAGCGGCGGCGGCAGGAGCAGGTAAGTGATTTCTATGTATGTTCGTGTTTCAGTGTGTTTACTACTTGCTGCTCTGTGGCTTGAAAAAACAAGTGGGTTGTAGATCAAGTGGAGTTCCAAAAACCGGAGTTGAAAAGAGGAGTTAAGCCCCAGTAAGTACTCTTCTACTTCTTTTTCTGTTTGATTAACACCTGTTCGCAGTTTTTTTTGTAACTTGGATAATGGATAGCAAGATTGGAGGTTTTCTTCAGTGCACAGTTTGCCATATGTATGCATGACTGGAGCCGGAGTTCCAGGGTGAATATCTCTGTGGCAGATGTGAGCATGTTGTTCACCTGGAAGCTCGTATTAGAGATCTGAGGAGGATAGACAATCTTGAGCTGAGCTTGCTGCTCACGGAGCATGCAGTTAGTGGGTTAGAACTGGAGGGTGAAGACATGGGTGAGCAGGATCAGGTAAGTAGCTGGGTTAATGTAGTTAGGGGCAGTAGAAAGGGGTCAAAGAAAAGGAAGGCCGCTCCGGTTTCTGACATTCCAGGCAAAATTGCCAAGTTGGGTGATGATGCGAGGGTGTCAGTCTCAGAAATGGCAGCCCTAGTGGATACTGATCTACCTAACAGCCGGGAGAACAGCCCAGCTAGTAGTCGGCAGGATGGTAATGCAGGTAAGCCAAGACAATTGATAGTCGTAGGGGATTCTATAATCAGGAAGACGGATAGAATAATTTGTCGCCAAGACCACCTCAACCGAATGGTTTGCTGTCTCCCTGGTGCCAGGGTTCGGCATGTGGTGGAACGGGTGGACAAATTGCTGGGAGGGGCTGGTGATGATCCAGCTGTCGTGGTCCATGTCGGTACCAACGACAGAATAAATGGTAGGTGGAGGAGCCTTAAGAATAATTTTAAAGAACTAGGCTACAAGCTGAAGGGAAGGACCTCCAAAGTAGTATTCTCAGGAATACTGCCTGTGCCATGCGCATCACAGGAAAGACAGCGGGAGCTCAGGGAGTTAAATGCATGGCTGAAGTCTTGGTGTAGAGGAGAAGGATTTGGGTTCCTAGAGCACTGGGCTGACTTTTCATTGGGGTACAAACTGTATTCTGCAGATGATTTGCACCTAAATGGAAGGGGGTCCGCTGTGCTGGGGGAGAGAATTCTAGCTGGGGTGGCGGAGTATTTAAACTAGGGCTGAGGAGGGAGGTCAATGTAGAAAAAAAAGGGGTAGCCAGGTTAGAGAGGGGTCAGACTATATTGGTGGGGGGAGAAACAGAATGTGGGGAGAGGACTAGACAACAAGATAAGGAGATCCTTTCGTTACAAAACATCAGTGTAAATAAAAAGGCCCGATTATTGTCAAATCACATTTCTGATAATAAAAGTGAAAAACTGACAGGCAAGTTAAAGTGTATGTTCACAAATGCCAGAAGTCTAGCAAGCAAAATGGGGGAGCTGGAGGCCTTGATACTGGAAGAAAATATAGATATAGTTGGTGTTGCTGAAACATGGCTGGACTCTTCACATGACTGGGCTGTAAATCTACAGGGTTTTACACTTTTTCGGAAAGACAGGACAAATAGGAAAGGCGGTGGTGTATGTCTGTATGTGAGAAGTGATATGAAGGCGAGTCTGAAAGAGACAATAGTGGGTGAATACTGTGAGGAAGTTGAAACCTTGTGGGTGGAACTAGAAAGGGAGGTAAACACTGAAAAAATTACTTTTGGTGTAATCTATAGACCCCCCAATATAACTGAGGAGATGGAAGTTCAGCTATATAAACAGATGGAGCGGGCTGCACAGGCGGGTACTGTAGTGATAATGGGAGATTTTAATTTCCGGGATATTAATTGGTGTCATGGTTCAGCTTCAACTGCAAAGGGGAGACATTTCCTCAACCTGTTGCAGGAAAATTTTATGGGCCAGTTTGTGGAAGACCCGACTAGAGGTGAAGCTCTGTTGGATGTGGTCATTTCTAATAATGCAGATCTTGTTGGGAATGTCAATGTTCGTGAAAACCTCGGTAACAGTGATCATAATATAGTTACATTTTACCTATACTGTAAAAAACAAACGCAGGCTGGGAGGGCAAAAACATTTAATTTTAAGAAAGCCAATTTCCCCAGGATGAGGGCTGCAATTCAGGATATGGACTGGGAAGAACTAATGTCAAATAATGGAACAAATGATAAATGGGAGATTTTCAAATCTACTTTGAGTTATTATAGTGCAAAATTTATTCCTATAGGTAAAAAGTATAAACGACTCAAATTAAACCCCACATGGCTTACACCTTCTGTGAAAGGGGCAATACATGACAAAAAAAGGGCATTTAAAAAATACAAATCCGAGGGTACAGCTGTAGCCTTTGTAAAATATAAAGAGCTTAATAAAATCTGTAAAAATGTAATAAAATTAGCAAAAATACAAAATGAAAGGCAGGTGGCCAAGGATAGTAAAACAAATCCCAAAAAATTCTTCAAGTATATAAATGCTAAAAAGCCAAGGTCTGAACATGTAGGACCCCTAGATAATGGTAATGGGGAGTTGGTCACAGGGGATCAAGAGAAGGCAGAGTTACTAAATGGGTTCTTTAGCTCTGTATATACAACTGAAGAAAGAGCAGCTGATGTAGCCGCTGCCGGTGCTGTTAATATATCAGTTGATATACTGAATTGGATGAATGTAGATATGGTCCAAGCTAAATGAAATAAAATAAATGTGCACAAGGCCCCGGGACCAGATGGGTTACACCCTAGAATTCTTAAAGAGCTTAGTTCAGTTATTTCTGTCCCCCTTTTCATAATATTCAGAGAATCTCTAGTGACTGGTATAGTGCCAAGGGACTGGCGCAGCGCAAATGTGGTGCCTATTTTCAAAAAGGGCTCTAGGTCTTCCCCGGGTAATAATAGACCAGTAAGCTTAACATCCATCGTGGGGAAAATGTTTGAGGGGCTATTGAGGGACTATATACAGGATTATGTGACAATAAATAGCATTATAAGTGACAGCCAGCACGGTTTTACTAAGGACAGAAGTTGTCAAACTAACCTAATCTGTTTTTATGAAGAGGTGAGCAGAAGTCTAGACAGAGGGGCCGCTGTGGATTTAGTGTTTTTGGACTTTGCAAAGGCATTTGACACTGTCCCCCATAGACGCCTAATGGGTAAATTAAGGACTATAGGTTTAGAAAATATAGTTTGTAATTGGATTGAGAATTGGCTCAAGGACCGTATCTAGAGGGTTGTGGTCAATGATTCCTTCTCTGAATGGTCCCCGGTAATAAGTGGTGTACCCCAGGGTTCAGTGCTGGGACCACTATTATTCAACTTATTTATTAATGATATAGAGGATGGGATTAATAGCACTATTTCTATTTTTGCAGATGACACCAAGCTATGTAATATAGTTCAGTCTATGGAAGATGTTCATGAATTGCAGGCAGATTTAAACAAACTAAGTGTTTGGGCGTCCACTTGGCAGATGAAGTTTAATGTAGATAAATGTAAAGTTATGCATCTGGGTACCAACAACCTGCATGCATCATATGTCCTAGGGGGAGCTACACTGGCAGATTCACTTGTTGAGAAGGATCTGGGTGTACTTGTAAATCATAAACTCAATAACAGCATGCAGTGTCAATCAGCTGCTTCAAAGGCCAGCAGGATATTGTTGTGTATTAAAAGAGGCATGGACTCGCGGGACAGGGATGTAATAGTACCACTGTACAAAGCATTAGTGAGGCCTCATCTAGAATATGCAGTTCAGTTCTGGGCTCGAGTTCATATAAAGGATGCCCTGGAGTTGGAAAAAATACAAAGAAGAGCAACGAAGCTAATTAGGGGCATGGAGAATTTAAGTTATGAGGAAAGATTGAAAGAATTAAACCTATTTAGCCTTGAAAAAAGACGACTAAGGGGGGACATGATTAACTTATATAAATATATGAATGGCACATACAAAAAATATGGTGAAATCCTGTTCCTTGTAAAACCCCCTCAAAAAACAAGGGGGCACTCCCTCCGTCTGGAGAAAAAAAGGTTCAAGCTTCAGGGGCGACAAGGCTTCTTTACAGTGAGAACTGTGAATCTATGGAATAGCCTACCGCAGGAGCTGGTCACAGCAGGGACAGTAGATGGCTTTAAAAAAGGGTTAGATAATTTCCTAGAACAAAAAAATATTAGCTCCTATGTGTAGACATTTTTCCTTCCCTTTTCCCTTCCCTTGGTTGAACTTGATGGACATGTGTCTTTTTTCAGCCGTACTAACTATGTAACTATGTAACTATGTATGTAAACCTTCCACACTGTGTGTTAGCTAAAAAAATGGCAACACACAGTGTAGGAGGTTTGACCGTTCAATCCCCTCGTTTCTCCCGGCACTAGCCAGGATAAAGGAGGGGGGATTCTGAGAGCTCACTAGAGCGAGGGATTTTTTCCCAATTTTGCAGCATAAAGCAATGTGGTTGCTTTACCACATGCAATGCTGCAATTTTGGGAATTGCTCCATCTAGTGACCAGTGCTGGGAAATATTATAAATTAGAATCTAATTTATAATATTTCCTGACTCGTGAAAAAAATAAAAAAAATTAGAACAATGTTTAATCCCCTACACACTAATTGTTTAACTAAAAAAAAAAATTCATTTTTTGCTAGCAACACATTCCCTTTAAACCTATTCAAGCGATTCTGAGAATGTTTTCTCGTGACACATTTGGATTCATGTTCGTGGTATAATTTGGTCGATATATTCAGTGTTTATTGGTGAAAAATTGCAAAATTCTGATAAAATTTTGAAAAAATAGCATTTTCCAGAATTTAAATGCATCTGCTTGTAAAACAGACAGTTATACCACCCAAAATAGTTACTAGTTCACATTTCCCATATGTCTACTTTAGATTGGCATAGTTTTTTGAACATTATTTTATTTTTCTTGGATGTTACAAGGCTTAGAACATAAACCGCAATTTCTTATATTTTTAAGAAAATGTCAAAAGCCTTTTTTTAAGGTACCTGTTCAGTTCAGAAGTGGCTTTGAGGGGCCTATGTATTAGAAACCCCCATAAAACACCCCATTTTAAAAACTAGACCCCTCAAAATATTCAAAACCGCATTGAGAGTTTTTTTTAACCCTTTAAGCGTTTCACAGGAATTAAAGCAAAGTGGAGGTAAAATTTGCAAATTTAATTTTTCTTGCTGAATTTAAATTTTATTCAATTTGTTTTCTGTAACACAGAAGGTTTTACCAGAGAAACACTACTAAATATGTATTGTCCAGATTCTGCAGTTTTTAGAAATGTCCCACATGTGGCTCTAGTGTTCTCGTGGACTAAAACACAAGCCCTAGAAGCAAAGAAGCACCTAGTGCATTTTGAGGCCTCTTTTTTATTAGAATATATTTTAGGCAGCATGCCAGGTTTGAAGAGGTGTTGAGGTATCAAAGCAATGGAAACCCACCAGAAGTGGCCCAATTTTGGAAACTACACCCCACAAGGAATTCATTTATGGTAGTTGTTATCATTTTGACCACACAGTTTTTTCACAGCACCTATTTGAATTGGGCTGTGATATTAAGTCATTTTTTTCCAATAAGATGTCATGTTTTGATAAAAATTTCTTATTTTCACAGGGAACAAAATACCCAATTTGTCCCCATTTGTGGTGATAAACTGCCGTTTGGGCCCATGGGAGGGCTCAGAAGGAAAGGACCACCGTTTGGCCTACTGGGGATTTTCTGGTGCTAAGTTATGTATGTAGAAGCCCCTGAGGTACCAGTACAGTTGAAACCCCCGAGAAGTGACCCCATTTTAAAAACTACATCCCTTAAGATATTCATCTAGAGGTGTAGTTAGCATTTTGACTCCACAGGTACTGTGTAAAAGATAATGCGCAGCAGATGGTGCAGAGTGAGATTTGCAATTTTCTAAATATATGGCATGTCAGTGTCCGATATAGTGTGCACAGCATGTGCCACCGGAGATATACACCCCGTAAGCTGTAATGTGCATTCTCCCGGGTACGGCAATACCCTACATGTGGCTGTCATCAGCTGCCTGGGCAAACGGCAGGGCTCAGAAGGGAAAGATGAGGGGGATAAGCTGTGTGGACTGCATCAGGGTAAATTAAAAATTAAGGGATGTATGATAAATTCGAAAACAATCTTTCATACAGAGCCCTGGTTTTTCGGGACACGTGTCGCATTGGTATATTGTTTCCCTCCTTATCCCCCTCTTTGAGCAGACTCTTCACCTCTTTTGACCTTTTCCCTTCTTGCCAGTTTGGGGAACTTCTCCTGGAAAGTGTTGCCCTGGTACGATGCGTGTGGCCTCTCTTCCAGAAGTACTGGGTGCTCCCTCTTCTTTGTCCCTAAAGATTAGGTTCTTGATAGCCACCTCTTGAAATTCCAGGTAAGTTCCCCTCTGGCCTGCACATCGATGTAGCACGTACGCATTGTACAATGCCATCTGTATGATGTGCACGGCCAGCTTCTTATACCACACCCTCGATTTCCGCATGGCGCTGTAGGGCTTCAGGACTTGATCTGACAAGTCAACCCCTCCCATGTACCTATTGTAGTCCAGGATGCAGTCTGGTTTGGGGGTCTCTGTACTGGTACCTCGTACAGGTACATGGCTACTGGTGTGGCCATGTATTGTCAATACAAGGACATCTCTCTTGTCCTTGTACTTGACACACAATATGTTGCTGCTAGAATGTGCCCTGCTCTCACCCCTTCTGAGTGTTTGCCCAAGCAGAGTCTTAGGGAGGCCTCTCAGATTTTGTTCTAGCAGTGCCGCATGCCACAGTACTTCTGGAAGCGAGGCACTTGAAGAGTGGGACGCTGGTATAAAAATTATCCAGGTAGACGTGGTAACCCTGGTCCAGCAGTGGGTGCACCAAATCCCACACCATTTTTGAATTAATTCCCAGTAAGGGGGGGGGCGTTCTGGGGGCTGAATACTGCTGTCCTTCCCTTCATATATCCTAAATTTGTAGGTATACCCTGATGAACTCTCGCACAGCTTATACATCTTCACGCCATACCTTGCCCTCTTACTCGGCAGGTACTGGCGGAATTGAAGCCTCCCTTTAAAATGTACCAGGGACTCATCAATAGAGATACACTTCTCGGGGGTGTATGCTTGGGCAAACCGGGCACTGAAATGGTCTAATAGGGGTCTCAGTTTGTACAAATGGTCAAAACTGGGGTCATCTCGGGGTGGGCACTGCTCATTATCCGTATAATGTAAGAAGTGAAGTATTCCCTTATAACGCATCCTGGACATGGCCATACGGTACATCGGGGTGTGGTATAAGATGTTTGTGCTCCAGTAGGTCCTAATGGATGGCTTTTTCAGAAGCCCCATGTTCAAGTCAAGTCTCCAGAACTTGCCAAACTCTGCTGCATCTACAGGGGTCCACCTGTGGGATTGGGCATAAAATGATGTGGGGTTATTAGTAATATACTGTTCGGCATATAAATTAGTCTGGGAGACCATAAGATCTATAAAGTCATCCGTGAAGAAGAACTTGAAAGTCCATTTCACTGAGCCCTGCCGTATTCAATTTTATCCCTGAGCTGCCCGTGTACTCTGGGATTTGGGGCTCATAAATGTCTGGTGTGTCCAAATGGGGTCACTTCGCTCTGGGGATTGAACTGCGGCAGGGTCATTTCGCTCGGGGGCTTCAACTGCAGTGGTGGTCCTGGGGCATCTCCTAGGGGGTTCCTCTTCTTCACTGGATGAGGAGGTGGATAAATAAGAGTCTCACCATCCGACGACTCTGTCTCGGAGGCAGGAAATGAATATGCCTCTTCGGCACTTAATGTCCGTTGGGACATGTTTGATTGCTTCCCTAACTAGGAGCAATAGGCTGCTACCTAAACCAGCCCAAAAAATTGGTGTTTTTAGAGAATGAGTGGGCTTCCCTGAGACTAAATCTAACTAGGGTGAGGGTTCCTAACACTAAACCTAACTAGCTTTTATTTGAACTTCCCTGACACTAAACCTAACTAGATTATTCCGAGCTTCCCTAACACTAAACCGAACTACAATGACAGGTTTAGTGTCAGGCACCCATCTAGATTATTCCGAGCTTCCCTAACACTAAACCGAACTACAATGACAGGTTTAGTGTCAGGCACCCATCTAGATTATTCCGAGCTTCCCTGACGCTAAACCTAACTACGGTGATGGACCCCATACACAAGATCTAACGACGGTGACTGATTCCTGACGCAAAATTCCCTGACGCTATACCCAACTACGCTTTTTGACTGTTCACTGACACTACCTAACCCTAATACTAAACTAACCAGTTAAATTGTCAAAACTAACAGGTTTTGTTTTTTTTTGTTTTTTTGTTTTATAAAGAAAAAAAATAATCCCCAGGGACCAAGAAATTGGTCCTGAAGACTAAAGTGGTCAGTGATAGGAGATCACTGACCAAAAACGTGGGAGGAACACAAGGAGGAAGGGTACAGGACTGGGTAGTGGAATGGGGAGGTGTGAAGCAAAAGTTTTTTTAACTTTTTTCTTTTCTTCCCTTCTCTCCCTCTTCTCACAACCGCTCTGTACGCCTTGCTATCTCCAACAGAGGCATTCAGGGCGGGTGCGGCAGGATGGGATGTCAGGGAGGGGAAGGGAAGGGACCGATCGTCACTATTGGACAGTTACTCACTAACTGACCAATAGTGGCGATCGTGGAGGCGGGACCATCGCGACAGGTCCCGGCGTATTGAGCTGTGATAGCCTGCTGTTTCTGACAGCTCGTGCCGGTGGAAAATGGCTATGCATTTTCCCTGCGACGTAATATTCGGTCGCTGATCGCGAACGTGGTGGTCAGCGCGATGGAATATTACGTCGCTGAGCGCGAAGGGGTTATATAACGACCATCAGGGACGTGCAATTATATAACTGCTTAAGGTCATGGTCCATAAACCCATACCAACGCAAATGTATAACGCAGCTTCAAACTGGCTGCCGAGTCAGGTGACTGGCTGTCAGACTTCTCTGCTTTCACATACTTTTTGCTGAGCATTGTGTAGAAGATAATAAAGTCCCCAATGGTCTCTTTTGACACTGTGTGGCATAGACTATTAAAAATACATCCAAAGTAAAGAAGTTGGCATACACTTTATATATTGTTTTCTAACTTACTCTGCTTTTGCGAAAATACAGAAATTTGCGAAATTCCGAAGAGGAACAAGGACCGCAAATACAAAGCCGTTCTCACAGATTTTCATTATTTCCATACATTTTGAATGGAGCGGCAGGACGCATGCTCAACCGCCACTCTATTCAACTCCTCTGGGTGCAGTCTTGTGGCTGGGGCGGAAATGGGAAACACAACCCCGTTATGGTAATCTGTGGGGTTCCCAGCTGTAGGACCCACACCGAGCCAGCAGTTCTCACCTATCCAGTGGATAGGTGATTTGTTGTAACAGGAATACCCCTTTGAAAGGCTATGTACACTTTTTAATTTTTTTTTAATTTATATAAACATGCCTAAATTTTCAATTAGTTTTTATAATAAAAATATATTTTACTTTTTGAGATACAGCTGCTCTGTATTCTGCATCTAGAGCAGCTGTATCTTTCGCTATAACCTGAATCGGTCAATCCTGCGGACCTGACGTGAACAGAATTTAGCGCTACATACAGCTGCTCTGTATGCAGAATACCGAGCAGCTGTTTCTGAAAAAGTAAAACTAATTTTTACTAAAGGCTAATTAACCCCTTTAGGACACAGCCTGTTTTGGCCTTGTGGACACAGATGATTTTTTTCAACTCTGACGTGTTCATTTATGTGGTAATAACTCTGGAATGCTTTTACCTATCCAAGCGATTCTGAGATTGTTTTCTCGTGACATATTGTGCTTTATGTTAGTGAAAAAATTTGGTCGATTAAATTCAATATTTATTTGTGAAAAACTTCAAATTTTAGCGAAAATTTTCATTTTTCTAAATTTAAAATGTATTTGTTTGTAAAACAGATAGTAATACATCCCCCCCATATGTCTACTTTATGTTTGCATCGTTTTTTCACGTCCTTTTATTTTTCTAGGACGTTACAAGGCTCAGAACATTAGCAGCAATTTCTCATATTTTCAAGAAAGTTTCAAAAGGCTATTTTTCAGGGACCAGTTCAGTTCTGAAGTGGCTTTGAGGGCCTTCTATATTAGAAAGTCCCCATAAATCACCCCATTTTGAAAACTGCACCCCTCAAGGTATTCAAAACGACATTCAGAAAGTATTTTAACTCTTTAGGCGTTTCACAGGAATGAAGGGAAAGAGGTGAAATTTACAAATTATATTTTTTTTGCCGAAATTCATTTAATAAAAAAAATTCTGTAACACAGAAGGTTTTACCAGAGAAACGCAACTCGATATTTATTGCCCAGATACTGCAATTTTTAGAAATATCCAACATGTGGCCCTAGTGTCCTAATGGACTGAAGAACCGGCCTCAGAAGCAAAGGAGCACCTAGTGGATTTTGGGGCCTCCTTTTTTTTTTTTTTTAGGAATATATTTTAAGCAAGTGTCAGGTTTGAAGAGGTTTTGTTGTACCTAAACAGTTGAAACTTCACCAAAAGTTACCCCATTTTGGAAACTACACCCCTCAAGTAATTTTTCTAGTGGTATAGTTAGCATTTTGACCCCACAGTTTTTGTTTTTTTGCAGAATTTAGTGGAATTAGTCTGTGAAGATGAAAATCACTTTTTTTTTTCTGTGGAAACATATAATTTTTTTCATTTTTACAAGGAATAAAGGAGAAAAAGCACCCCAACATTTGTAAAGCAATTGTTCCCGATTATGGCAATACCCCATATGTGGTAATAAACTGCTGTTTGGACAAACAGCAGGGCTCAGAAGGAAAGGAGAGCCTTTTGGATTTTGGAGCGCAGATTTTGCTGGTTTGGATTTCAGAGCCATGTCGGGTTTGCATCGCCCCGGAGGGACCAAAACAGTAGAAACGCCCCAAAAGTGACCCTATTTTGGAAACTACACCCCTCAAGGAAATTTTCTAGGGGTATAATGAGCATTTTGACTCTACAGGTTTTTTGTAGAATTTAGTGGAATTAGGCCGTGAAAATGAATATCAACATTTTTGTCCACTAAAATGTTTCATTTTTTTTTTATTTTCACAAGGGATAAAAGAGGAAAAGCACCCCAGCATTTGTAAAGGAATTTCTCCCGATTACGGCAATACCCCACATGTGGTCATGTTTTTTTTTATTAGAAATTAATTATCCCTTTCAGGACTGATCCTTTTTTGCTTTTTCATTTTCGTTTTTCACTACCCGCCTTCCAAGAGCCATTATGTTTATTTTTCCGTCAGTGTGGTGTGATGGCTTATTTTTTGCGGGAGGAGTTGTAGTTTCTATTAACGCCATTAAAAGTACCATAAAATGTACTTGGAAACTGAAAAAAAAAAATTTGCGGGCTGAAATTGGAAAAACTGATTCCTCCATTGTTTTTGGGGTTTTGTTTTTAAGTCTTTCACCGTAAGGTAAAAACGACAACTTTAGTTTTATTCTGCGTCTCAATTCGATTACGGTGATACAAAATTTATTTTTATTTTTTTTATATTTTACTACTTTTGCAAAGAAAAGACTATTTGTTAAAAAATAAAAAAAAATTGTATCATCCCATTCTAACATCCAGAAGTTTTTATATTTTGGTCGATTGAGCGCTGTGGGGGCTTATTATTGGCGGTACGAGCCGTAGCTTTTATTGGTACCATTTAATGGTACATACATCTTCCTGATCACTTTTTATTACATCTTTTTTAGAGCGTGAGCAAAAAAACTGCGATTTTTGGCGCTTTAAATTAATTTCTTACAGCTTTCACCCTGCGCAATAAATTACGTTTTACTTTATTCTTCGGGACGGTCCGATTACGGCGATACCATATGTGTGTAGTTTTTTTTACAGTAGCACAGCGTTTGCACAATATTACGTTTCTATAAAATTTATTTTCTGAGACACCCTATTCTGAGCCGTAACTTTTTTATTTTTTTGTCAAAAAAGCTGCGGGAGGGGGGGGAGTGGCTGGACGAGCTGGAGAGCAGACGTGCTTGAGAGAGCTCTCATCAGGCCTGTGCTAGAAAGGGACAGATCGGGCACCTAAATGGGGAAAACCCGTTCCAAAAAGGCCCCACGGGGTACCCAGACACAAGGGGGTGCAGATACCCCGATCTCAATTTTTTATTTATTTTTTTTGCCGCTGGCAGCCGGGGATTCGAGCTCGGAAGGAGCCAGGACGCCGCCTTTGATGGAGCCGCCGGCTGCAAGCATGGAGTACAACCCCGTCCGGCTAGCTCTCAGCCTGGAGGAGCTGCTGTCCCCGGAGGCAGAGCGAGCAGAGTCACAGGCCCTCGGGTCCCTGACTGGGGGTGACGGCCAGGAGAGGAGTGAAGGTCGATTACCCAAGTCGGTAGGGGCCTCGAGGAGGATCCAAGATGGTGGCGGCCAGGACCAGGGTGAGCCTCCGCACGAGATGGCGGATGCCGAGCTATCCCTCAGACGCGGGCAGGCCCAGTCTGCGGTGAGGCAGAGGAGGACGCTGACACAGGAGACGGAGGAGCAAGACGAGAAGGGCCCGGGAGAGGGCAGCAACGGCAGGGGATGTCGCTTACCTGCATCTGCCGACACCTCGTGGCGGAGCCAAGAAGGCGGCTGGGACCGGAGCTTGCAGTGGCGCAGGAGAATGGCGCTGGGGAGGTGAGGCAGTGCGTCAGCCGGTTCTCTTGTGCAGGTCACCGGGAGGGACCTTGGAGCAGTGGCCCTGATGGCAGACCCGGGGACGATGTCGAACCAGAGGTCTGATCAGGCTCAGGCCGAGCCTGGGGAAGAGGAGGGAGAGGAGTACTCCTCGGAAGAAGGGGGGAAAACCCCAGAAACCTGCAGGCGGCAGAGATTTAGGGGGATTGTGGGATTGAGGTCCTCCCCACTTTCCTCTGGTGGTGGGAGTTTGATGGGAGATCTACCGCCGCCGGACCGGGCGGCCCAGACACTCAGGGGTCACCCGGAATTACAAGCCTTGCTGGCGCTTCTCCCCTCTGAGAGGGACATGGAGGTGATGGCAGCCGATCTGAAAGTAGCGTGGCGCCGGGATTTACACGTGGTCCAATCTGAAGTAACTGCTTTGCGAGCTAAGGTGGGGGCATTGGAATCGTGGAAGGACTCTGTGTCTGCAACTATACAACAGCTTACGGAGGTGCAGAGAGTTTCAGGCTCACAGCAGCGACAACTACAAGGGCAGCTGGACGACCTGGAAAACAGGAACAGGAGGAATAATATACGTCAGAGGTCTGCCGGAAGCAACTAAAACTGCTGACTTAATGCCGACGTTGCCGGGTATCTTCAACACCTTACTTAATCGCCCCGTGGAAACCTATATTGAAATAGATAGAGCTCACAGGGCATTGCGTCCGAAGAGTGCTGATGCTGCTAGACCACGCGATGTCATTTGCCGTATCCACTATTATGGCCTAAAAGAGAAGATTCTGCAGAAGGCGAGATTAAAGGCTGAGATTGATTTTGATAGGGCAAAACTGCTCCTGTTTCCGGATCTAGCGAGACTCACCTTGAGGCAGCATGGGCTGATGCGCCCTTTGCTTTCCGTGTTGCAACAACGGGGGATATCGTATCGATGGGGATTCCCCTTTGCCCTGCATGTGCCAGTGGAGGACAGAACTGTCTCATTGTATACGCATGCGGAACTTCCAGGATTTCTGAGGGCCCTTGGATTGCCTGTCATCTCATTGCCAGACTGGGAGACTTTCCAACAGGATACTTTGCAGGGGCCGGGAGCTCCGCCGCTTGGGAGGCCCGCATCTGGGAGGCAGGAGAGATCTGGATCACCATTGCCGCAGAGACCGCGATGGCGTCAGAGAGCGTCCCTGTCAAGATTTCGGGAGCGTTGATGTGATTTATATGCTTTATCTTTAACCCCGTTGCATTGCAGGTGTTCACCCATGCAGGGATGCCTGAGCCCGTCATTTTCGGGAGTCTGTGAAAAGCAATGTTACTATTCCCTGTTGGGCGGATGTTGGGCTCTGGTTTAGATATACTATGCAACGTTAGGTTCTAGGGCGGATAGACACGTCCCGTCGTGGGCTTATGTTAGGCATTTCTAGTCGCCGTAGGTTGTTTGCATCAGCATAAGAGGTCTGTCCCTTTACGTAACTGGTTCAGAAGACATTGATATTAGAGGCTGTGGAGTTTAGTTCGGTATCTATACTTTCTGTTATCAGGTAAAAGGTGTACTGTTTGAAGGTAGTCCTCTGTGACCCCCACATAGGAATATCGCTGAGACTAGACTGGTTCTAACCAGTGATACAGGTGCTGAGTGGCACAAATTAGTATATTGTTGTGACAGGATGTTTTGCTTTCCTCTTATTATCCATCTTATGCGATTTATGCTTTGGTAATGCAATGTATACATGGAAGCTTTGTAATGTACTTTATGTCTTTGACGGGATGGTGGGCACGGCGGCAGTGTCTGGCGAACACAGGTATTTTGTGATTAGATGCATCTTGGTTCTCTTGGAATTCATGGATAATGGCTGATTTCACCATCTCATCCCTGAACGTGAAGGGATTCAATGTTCCGGAGAAGAGGTCTCAGATCTTGTATGCTTCACATAAACAGAGGATCCAGGTACTTTGAGTTCAGGAAACCCACTTCCGGGCGGATCAGGTTCCAATCATTCGTAATAAATATTACCCGGTGGGATACCACTGCAGTAATCCGAATGGCAAGACTAGGTGGGTGTCTATTTTCCTGCACAAGTCTCTTCAGGGTAGGGTGATGGATACCTATGTGGACTCTGAGGCACGATTTATTTTTCTGAAATGTGAGGTAGGGGTCCGCACGGTCACGATAGCCAATATTTATGCCTCTAACACTAACCAAGTTCCTTTTTTCCTGAAGATGTTGGAAGAGTTGAGAGCTTTTTCGTCGGGCGCGCCTATCCTATGTGGGGACTTTAAACTGGCCATTAATCCATTGCTTGACACGACCTCTGGGCGGACTTCCCTGGAATACAATAAGTTGAACAAATTGAGGAAGAGGCTCAGAGATATGCGGCTTTGTGATGCGTGGAGGTTGACCCATCCGGACGATAGGGACTTCACTTTCTATTCGTTTGCCCATAACTCTTACAGCAGGATAGATTAAGTTATGGTTCACCATAGTCTATTGTCTTTTGTGAAAGAGACTTCTATTGGCAGTATGCTTCTCGCTGACCACGCTCCGGTGTCATGTGTACTGAGCTTTTCAACGCAGCGTCGCAGAGAATTTACCTGGCGCCTCAATGAATCTTTGCTGAAGGATCCATTGTGTATGATAGAGTTGAAACAAACAGGGGAGAATTTTAGGGGGGATCATGCTAGAGATGACACAGCCCCGGCGGTGAAGTGGGAGGCTCTTAAATGTGTGCTTCGGGGAGTACCCATCAAGCATGGAGCTTGCCTCAAGAGGGAGAGGGGGGCGAAGCTGCAGGCGCTTTTAGTTAGAGTGCAGTCCCTAGAATCCCAGCATAAACAGATGCTGCAAGAACGCACTCTTAGGGAACTAACTAAGACTCGCCATGAGATTCAACTTCTGCTGGACAAGCATAGTGCTAGGCTCCGTCAGGTGTGCTCTTGCTATTATGAGTGTGGTAATAAGGCGTGGAAGGCGTTGGCGAGGGCACTGCGGGAGCGGGAGGCGTCTTCCTTTTATACCCTCAATACGAACTGTAGCGGAGTAATTGGCGTTTAAGACGGAGGATATAGCATCGGCCTTCGAGTATTATTCCTCGCTTTATAACCTGCCCTCTCCCACTCTGGGTAATGTCCCTCCCGAATCACCGCTCTCTTTAGCGGAGTATATTAGGGACACGACGTTGCCTCGGTTGTCTCCAGAAGAGGCTGTGGGCCTGGATTTACCATGCACCAGAGGAGTTACTGCAGGTTATTAAAGCGTTACCGGTGGGGAAGAGCCCGGGGCCCGATGGGTACACGGCGGGATTTTACAAATCCCTGGCAGAGGACTTGGTAACGCCTTTGCAAGAGTCGTTTAATTCCATTTCGGAACAGGTGAAGTTCCCTGATTCATTTTTGCAGGCTCATATCACGGTCATCCCAAAAGCGGGTAGGGATCTGAAACATTGTGCGAACTATAGGCCAATCTCTCTCATCAACACAGACGCTAAGATGTATGCTAAGTTGATAGCGAATAGACTGGTCAGGGTTCTAGGATCCCTGATTCACCCGGAACGAGTTGGGTTTGTCCCAATGCGTGAAGCCAGAGACAATACGCTGAAGACCTTCTCTTTGCTTCATCATGTGACGAAGAGTAGTGTTCCCTGTATGCTTTTGTCGCTGGATGCGGAGAAGGCCTTTGACCTGGGTGGATTGGGGGTTTCTGGAGGCGGCTCTGAGCCAGATGGGAGTAAGTCGTCTAATGTTGACGTGTATAATGTCCCTTTACAATCCTCCCCAGGCGAGTATTAGGGTTAATGGATCTCTATCTGCTTCATTTATGATTGGTAATGGGACTAGACAGGGCTGCCCACTGTCTCCCCTGCTGTTTGCGGTGGTGATGGAACATCTTTTGATAGCAGTTCGGAATAATGCTGACATTCGGAGGGTGCAGGTTGGGGAGATGCATTTTAAGGTGTCGGCGTTTGCTGACGATCTATTGTTTTATATTACAAGTCCACACCTCACATTGCCGCCTTTGATGAAAGCCATCCAAACGTATAGCTATTATAGTAACTACAAGATGAATATGTCTAAGAGCGAGGCTATGAATATATCTTTGTCAGGGGAGGAAGCCCAGCAGGTGCGTAGTAACCTTTTTCATGGCAGACGGGCTCGTTGAAATATTTAGGGGTGCGGATACCTGTGGCTCTTGCGGACTCCTACTCTCTTAATTTTCTGCCTATTCTTCAGACTCTTAGAGCTGACCTAGACAAATGGGATACCAAGGATTTTTCGTGGTTAGGTAGGATAAACGTGATAAAGATGAATATCCTGCCACGTTTAATGTATATTTTTCAGACGGTCCCGTGTGTCTTGCCCAGGGTTTTTTTTCTTCAGTTAAACAAAGCTCTGGCTAGGTTTGTTTGGCAGGGCAGACCGCCGCGAATAGCGAAAACTACCCTGTTCAAGAGTAAGCGGAGAGGGGGGCTAGGATTGCCTGACTGTCTGGCCTATTACTTTGCGGCGGTGAGTGCTAGGATCTTGGATTGGTTCCATCATGCGGACTCTAAATTGTGGGTGAAACTGGAAAATCTTTTGGCGCCGGTTCCTCTCACTGTCCTTCCATGGCTCCGGGTGAGGTACTTTAAGGGGCGGGAGAACGCTCTGCTCCCTTTGGTTGCGGGACAGATGGTACTCACAAATAAACGTTATCGAATTCTCATAATGTGGACTTTCCGCCTGGGAAGCAGCCTACCTACTTGACCTTTGCGCCAGACCTTCGACACTGACTTTTCATCATGTTCTGACGGGTCCGTGCTTGAAGTCCTTTGAGGCACTTGTCCCGGAGCCAGGGAGATCATCGGTTGGGCGCTGGGACTTATTAAGGCTACAACATTTCTATACTGCTAATAGGGTGAGGCTGTCTTTGAACAGAGATCTAACATCGATAGAACAGCTATGTGTTGCTGCTTCCCCTCCGGAGAGAACTATTTCCCTTATCTATAAGTGTTTGCAGGAGTTACATAACGAGGTTCCGCCTTCCTTTCTGAAAGGGTGGGAGAGAGAGCTTACGTCGCCTCCATCCTCGGCGGACTGGTCAAAAGCTTTTGCCCTGTGTCATAGCTTCTCCATCTCCTGCAAGGCCCAGGAAACAAACTAATAAGATCTTGTCACGCTGGTATAGGGTTCCCGCATTGCTTCATTGCCTTCTACCTGGCGGTACCAGATAAATGCTGGCGGTGTGGCAGAGCTAGTGGTACGATGCTGCACATTTGGTGGGAGTGCCCGTTACTCCACTCATTCTGGGCGACGGTGGTGGACCTTATACAGAAAATCACGGGCCAAGTGCTTCCCAATACCCCGGAGGTGTTGCTTCTTTCCATGCTCCCAGGAGCGATCAAAAAATACTCGCAAACCCTGATTAGTTTTCTGTTGATCGCAGCCCGCACAGTTATTCCACGGTTATGGAAGACTAGTAGCGTGCCAACCATCACTGAATGGTTCCAGGAGATTTTACATCTGCAGAGAATGGAGGAAGCAACACAGGCCCAGCAAGTAGTTCCAAAGATCGGGGAGATTGGTCTGGCAGGTGTGGCAAGAGTTCTGTGAGTCAGACGAATATTTACTTTATGCGTAGGCCTCATAGGACATAGCAGGGGGGTGTTGGCTTGAACCGCCTTGATGTTGATAGTGGGAGTCCGGGTCCTACTGGTTCTGTCTGCTTTTTCTATCCTCTATCCGATGCGGAGTATGAAATTGATGCCTTATCACATGTCATGGTATTGATGCCGCCTGCCGTGGTACCCACTGTCCTGGATGCATTGTCAGTATCGTTTGTGATGTATTACTATGTATCCTCGATATCCATGTATCTTGTCCATTGTCTTAATTTCGCCTCTGCTGGTACAGAGGACTGTGTTGCATTGTATGGATGTGTCATATGCATAATACGGTCGGTCTGTTTTCTTTTGACTTGTTTTTTGCTCTCTTTGTGTTTTTTTCTGGCCTACTATGTAAGATGGATGCGTATATTTTCTGTATTGCTGTACATTTCTGGCTTGTTTTGATTTTTTTGTGTTGAAAAATACCGGAAAATAAAGAATGTTAAATTAAAAAAAGCTGTGGGAGGTCTTGTTTTTCGCGGGACGTGTTGTCTTTTTTTTATTGGTACTATTTTGGGATAAATGCGACTTTTTGATCACTTTTTATTCTATATCTTGGGAGGGGTGGTGACCAAAAAATAGTGATGCTGACATTTTTCCGTTTATTTTGTTTGCGGCCTTCACAGTGGGGAAAAAAATAACATTCGTTTCATAGTTTGGGTTGTTACGAACACGGTGATACCAAATGTGTACTTTTTCTTTTTAACGTTCATTTTTTTCCTATAATAAATTACTTATAGGAAAACAAACTTTTATTTTTACACTTTTATAAAAGATTAACTTTTTACACTGATTTTTTTTTTACCTGCAGCTCTGATCGCTGCTAGAATACATTACACTACCTAGGTAATGTAATGTATTCCAACTCAGTGTGATGTCACAGTCACTCTGACAGTAAGTCTACGAGGACCAGCCAGAGGCTGGTCCTCATAGGTTTCCATACATGGCAGACCCAGAGGCCATCGCCTGGCCTCTGGATGCAATCACAAGCATCAGCAACCCACACAATTGCAAGGGGGCTGCTGATATGCTACAAACCCCCTAAACGTGGCGATCGCAATCGAGTACCACATTTAACGGGTTAATTGCCGAAATCAGTGGCGATGAGCCGCTGATCGGCAACACTGGAGTGTCAGCCGTCGGGGACAGCTGATCTCCCAGTTCCCGATGCACACCTTGTCGCCGACAGTGTGTATCAGGAACGACACAGTGACTTCCTGTCACTCTAACAGGAAGCCTATCAGGAGCAGCCGAAGGTTGGTCCGATGGGCTTCCGTCCATGGGAGACACGGAAGCCATTGTCTGCCGGGGACCGGGGTCTGACGATATGCTAGAAACCCCTAAAATTTGTCGATTGCAACAGATCACCGAATTTAAGGGGTTAATTCGCCGAAATCAGCGGCAAAGGACCGCCGGCCGGCAAGAGTGGAGTGTCAGCTGTCGGCGACAGCTGACCTCCCGATGCACATTGTCGGCGACAGTGTGCACCGGAAATAACTCAGTAACTATACGTCCTCGTGCGGGAAGTAACTTCCCGCAATGACTTACAGTTACTTACTAGTGCGGGTAGGGGTTAAAAAGTTGCACCAATCACACTGACATGTTTGTAAAACTCTGGAGGGCAATTTTTTTTTATAGTCTTTAAGGGATTATAAACTGAGGTAGATAAATCCAACTTGTAAAGCAGAATACTAAATGTTCTTGAATCTTGTAATGTAATGGGGAGTGTTCTATGTATAGACTACATAACCCCCCGTACAAGATAGTAACGCGTATAAGATAAAGCTGCCGCCGGAGCCAGGTGCACTGTCTTTTAGGCATCTGTATTTAATACTACCCAATTGATGCTGCACTCATGCATATTTCTGCAAATCATCTTGGCATGTGTAGGGGTGTGAAGAGCCGATCATAAAGGCAGGTAACGTGATTAGCATTTATTGATCAACTTCTTGTAATTAAACAATACTCTAAACTCTTCAAGAGGCTGAAGATAGGAACAGAGACAATCTTGCTGATGCCTTGGAACAGCTGAAGCCTGACCCGGGTATTTGTAAAAAAAATCCAATACTTTCTATGACTCCATCGGTGACAAATTCAATGTACGAGTTTTTCTTAATTGCTGCTCCTCTATGGTCGTTTATTTGATTTTCTGTCCCTGCTGAAAACCATAAGAGGTACAAGTGAGGATCTCGGAACATATGAGAGATAGACTAAATGGAGATGAAAGGAGCCCTCTAGCTATGCATTTCAAAGAATGTCATGTACAATCGCCAGAGGGACTAACTTTCATGGCTATATAAACTTCCCAGGAATAATAGGGGTGGCAATCTTGATCGGCTGCTACTCCAAAAAGAGAGTATGTGGATTTATAATCTTAAATCCCTTAGTCCCCTGGGATTGAATAATGAATTTGAAGCTTCATATGTTTCTCTGATGGGACTTTGGCTCCAGGACCCGATTCGGACGACTGTATCCAGTGTGTGATTCGGACGACTGTATCCAGTGTGTGATTCGGCTGCTGGAGCCCAGGCCCCATCCCCCTTTCTCTCCCCCTCCCCCCTCTTCTCTCCTCTTTTTCTTCCTTTTCTCCCCCCCCCTTTTTTCTAATTTTCTATAATATATTTTTCTATATATTATTATTATCATTATTATGATGATTTATTATTTATTATTAAAAAATATACTATTTAAATTTACTTTATATTTAGATATGCAATCAGAGATATATATATATATATATATATATATATATAATTTTTTTCAACATGAAAAATAAATGCACACACTGAAGCCATTCAGTGCATTTGGTGTTAACTTGGACCGAGCAATACCGACACAAATCTTTGATTGGTTACCGACCTACTTAAATAGATGACCATTTCTATTGTCTGTATGCACGCTCGGAGGAGGTCACGTGGTGACTAGAGATGAGCGAACTTATCAAAAGTTCGGTTCGGCTAGTTCGCCGAATTTCACAAAAAAGTTCGGTTCGGACCGAACTAGTTCTGACCGAACCTGTCACTTACGTGCGCCGAGCATGCTACTGTCCAGGGTGCTGATAGAGTTAATGGGCTGCACTAACTCTTTCAGCAACCTTCACAGTACATGCTCGGCGCGCGGAAAATACCATTTAAATGTAATAAAAAAATAAAAATTATACGTTCGTACTTACTTTCCTCCTGTCCGGCCTCCAGCGATGACGTTTCATCCCTTTCGCCGCTGCAGCCAATCACAGGCTGTAGTGGCGGTCACGTACGTCAGGATGACGCTTCATCCCACGTGACCGCCTCTGCAGCCAATCACAGGCTGCAGCGGCGACATGAATGAAACGTCATCGCTGGAGGCCGGACAGGAGGAAAGTAAGTATGAACGTATTATTATTATTTTTTGGCATGTATGTATGTTGGCATGTATGTATGTATGTATATCTGTGCATGTATGTTTGCATGTATGTTGGCATGTATGTATATATGTGCATGTTTGTATGTATATTTGCATGTATGTATGTATGTATGTTTGCATGTATGTATTTTTGCATGTATGTTGTCATGTATGTATGTATGTATGTTGTCATGTATGTATATATGTGCATGTGTGTATGTATATTTGTATGTATGTATGTTTGCATGTATGTTTGCATGAATGTATGTTTGCATGTATGTATGCATGTTTGTATGTATATTTGCATGTGTGTATATATATATATATGTATGTATGTATGTTGTCATGTATGTATGTATGTATATATGTGCATGTATGTTGGCATGTATGTGCATGTGTGTATGTATGTATGTATATTTGCATGTATGTATGTTGTCATGTATGTATGTATATATGTGCATGTATGTTTGCATGTATGTTGGCATGTATGTATACATGTGCATGTTTGTATGTATATTTGCATGTATATATGTTTGCATGTGTGTATGTATGTTTGCATGTATGTATGTTTGCATGTATGTATGTTGTCATGTATGTTTGTATGTATGTTGTCATGTATGTATGTATATATGTGCATGTATGTATGTTTGCATGTTTTTATTTTTGCATGTATGTTTGCATGTATGTTTATATATATATATGTGCATGTATGTAATTATGTTTGCATGTATTTATGTTTGCATGTATATTTGTGCATGCTTGTATATATGTATTATGTATCTTTGCATGTTTGTTTGTATGTATGTTTTCATGTGTGTGTGTGTATGCATGTATGTATGATAGTTTGCATGTATATATGTGTGTATGTTTGCATGTATGTATATTTGCATGTATATATGTGCATGCTTGTATATATGTATGTATGTATGTTTGTATATATGTATGTATATTTGTATATATGTATGTATGTATGGCCATGTATGATACTGTCTGCTGGCGCCCTGTATCTAAGTCAACTTCACGGCAGGCTTCTATACATGGTATAACAGTCAGTATCACACATTAAACTGAATCTAAGCCTACGACATGTTTTATTTCATTATTTTATTTTTTTACAGGTTTGGTGTTTGGACTACGTCGGTTTCGAGGACTACTTCGATGACGGTTTTTTTTCTACAATAAAATGGTTAATGAGGGTTGTGTTGGGGGTGCTTTATTTCAATAAAATATTTTATCTATATCTTTGTCTTTTTCTTTTCAAATTTTATTATTACCACTTTAGTAATGGCCGCTGTCTGAGTGACAACATCCATTACTAATGCGAGGCTTAGTGTTAGCCGGTGCAGAGGCTAACACTAACCACCATTATTACCCCGGTACCCAAAACCACCAGGGGTGCCGGGAAGAGCCAGGTACGATCCAGTACCCGACCATCTGTTGTGATGGTCGGGCCCTGGGGCGGCCGCAGGCTGGTATTATGAGGCTGGGAAGGGCCAAAAACAGTGGACCTTCCCACCCTTGTAATGCTAGGCTGCTGCTGCTGTGTTGTATCTGGCTGGTTATAAAAGTGGGGGGGACCCCACGTCATTTTTTTAAATTATTTATTTATTTACATTTTTTTTTTTTAAAAAGACATGGGGTTCCACCCAATTTATCATAACCAGCCACATACAACACAGTGTTATTAGCCTGGGAATGGACAAAACCAGTGGCCCTTCCCACCCATGTAATGCCAGACTGCTGCGGCCTTGTATATGGCTGGTTATTAAAAATGTGGGGGACCCGTCTATTGCTAAATTTGTTAAATTCCAAAAAAAAAACGACGTGGGGGTCCCCCCCATTTTTATAACCAGCCCGATACAACACAGCAGCAGCAGCCTAGCATTACAAGGGTGGGAAGGTCCACTGATTTTGGCCCTTCCCAGCCTCATAATACCAGCCTACGGCCGCCCCAGTACCCGACCATCACAACAGATGGTCGGGTACTGGATCGTACCAAGCTCTTCCCGGCACCCCTGGTGGTGGTGGGTACCGGGGTAATAATGGGTGGTTAGTGCTAGCCTCTGCACCGGCTAACACTAAGTACCGCCTTAATAATGGACGCTGTCAATCAGCCAACTGCCATTATCTAGGCACTAATAAAGTTTGAAAAAAAAACACAAAGACAATTCTTTTTTATTGAAATAAGAAATCCCCAACAAAACCCTCGTTAACCATTTTATTAAAATTTGAAAAAACGCAGATCTACGCAGTAGTCCAACGAATCGTAGATGTAGTCCAATCGGTACATCAAAATCTGCAACAACATAAAAAAACAGTTATCAATGTGAACAATACCAATACTTCTACTCTCCTACACACATATATACACGCACACACAAACAAACAACCATACACAGACACACATATATACACAAACACAACAAGATATACACACACACATAAACAGACAAACACATATACACGAACTCACACATATCCAAACACACACACACACACACACAGTTATACACACATACACGAACACATATACACAAACACATATACAAACAAAAACACACATACCCAAACACACATATACACAAACACATATACACAAACACACCCATATATACACACAAACACACACCCATATACACACATATACACATATACAAAAACACACACAAACATCTACACACAAACATATACACAAATACACCCATATATACACAAACATATACACAAAACACATATACACAAACACACCCATATATACACACACACATATAAAAACAAAAACAGACAAAGTCACATACCCAAACACACATATATACACAAACACACATACACAAACACGGTTTCTTTTAAATGCTGCTGGGGAACCCGCTCGATCCACTATATAAGGCTGCGCTACAGTGCAGCATTTAAAAGAAACAGGATCCTGACCTGTCCATAGAGTTTAAGGCAGCACAGAGTATTTCAGGAGATGAGCGTGCAGATTCAGTGCTGCTGCGAACTCTGCTCTTACCATTACGTAGCTCTCAGTCTGTTACCTCTCCTCCACTCCTGTCCTCCAGAACACCTTCACATGATTGGCAAGTCACCACGTAATGGTAAGAGCAGAGTTCACAGCAGCACAGAGTATTTCAGGAGATGAGCGTGCGGATCTTGTGCGGGGTGGTGACTTGCCAATCATGTGAAGGTGTTATTGAGGACAGGAGTGGAGGAGAGGTAACAGACTGAGCTACGTAATGGTAAGAGCAGAGTTCACAGCAGCACTGAATCTGCACGCTCCTCTCCTGAAATACTCTGTGCTGCTGTGAACTCTGTTCTTACCATTACGTAGCTCAGTCTGTTACATCTCCTCCACTCCTGTCCTCTATAACACGTTCACATGATTGGCAAGTCACCACCACGCACAAGATCCGCACGCTCATCTCCTGAAATACTCTGTGCTGCTGTGAACTCTGCTCTTACCATTACGTGGTGACTTGGCAATCATGTGAAGGTGTTCTTGAGGACAGGAGTGGAGGAGAGATAACAGACTGAGAGCTACGTAATGGTAAGAGCAGAGTTCACAACAGCACTGAATCTGCACGCTCATCTCCTGAAATACTCTGTGCTGCCTTAAACTCTGTGGACAGGTCAGGATCCTGTTTCTTTTAAATGCTGCACTGTAGCGTAGCCTTATATAGTGGATCGAGCGGGTTCCCTAGCAGCATTTAAAAGAAACAGGATCCTGACCTGTCCACAGAGTTTAAGGCAGCACAGAGTATTTCAGGAGATGAGCACGGGCAGCCGTTCGTTTTTCCGAGCCGTGCTCCCATCATGCACACGACCGTAAAAACACCCGTTATTGCGGGTCGTAATTACGACCCGCAATAACGGGCTCATAGACTTCTGTTACCCACGGGTACCTTTCCGTATTCTCACGGGAAGGTGCCCGTGCCGTTAAAAAAATAGAACATGTTCTATTTTTCTATTTTACGGGCCGTGCTGCTATAATTATAATGACAGCACGGTTCGCAAAAGCGGCCGGCTGCCCGTGGCCGGCCGGCCGTGCTCGTAGTTACGAGTCGTAATTACGAGCACGGCCCGTAAAATAAAAAAATAGAACATGTTCTATCTTTTTAACGGCACGGGCACCTTCCCGTGAGAAAACGGGAAGGTACCCGTGGCTAACAGAAGTCTATGGGCCCGCTATTTCGGGTCGTAATTACGACCCGTGATAACGGGTGTTTTTATGGTCGTGTGCATGAGGCCCCGTAATGACGGGTGGCTACATGTGTGCACCCATCATTACGGCAGCGTTGCTAGGTGACGTCAGTAAGGGTATGTGCACACACACTAATTACGTCCGTAATTGACGGACGTATTTCGGCCGCAAGTACCGGACCGAACACCCTGCAGGGAGCCGGGCTCCTAGCATCATATTTATGTACGATGCTAGGAGTCCCTGCCTCTCCGTGGAACTACTGTCCCGTACTGAAAACATGATTACAGTACGGGACAGTTGTCCTGCAGAGAGGCAGGGACTCCTAGCATCGTACATAAGTATGATGCTAGGAGCCCGGCTCCCTGCACTGTGTTCGGTCCGGTACTTGCGGCCGAAATACGTCCGTCATTTACGGACGTAATTAGTGTGTGTGCACATACACTAAATAGTCACTGTTCAGGGTGCTGAAAGAGTTAACTGATCGGCAGTAACTGTTTCAGTACCCTGGACAGTGACTACCGATCACAGTACCTGTAAAAAAAAAGACGTTCATACTTACCGAGAACTTTCTGCTTCCTCCAGTCCGGTCTCCTGGCCGTTGCCTTGGTGACGCGTCCCTCTCGACATCCGGCCCGACATTCCTTGATGACGATGCAGCCTTGTGAGCGCTGCAGCCAATCACAGGCTGCCGCGGCCTCTGCAGCCAATCACAGGCTGCAGAGGCCTCTGCAGCCAATCACAGGCTGCCGCGTCAGAAAAGGTCGGACTGGAGGAAGAAGAGGGACTCGTTAACAAGACAACGACCGGGTACGTATGAAATGCTTTTTATTTTATTTTTAATCAGCAGCCTCTTTTCTCTATCAGTGATTGATAGAGATAAGTGGCTGCCGATTTGTATAATGTTTTTGACCGGGTTCGGTCAAAACGGGTTCGGCCGAACCCGGTGAAGTTCGGATTCGCTGCGAACCGAACTTTACCGGAAGTTCGGACCGAAACCGGGTTCGGTTGTCCCGGTTCGCTCATCTCTAGTGGTGACGAAACGCGTCAGCGTAGTGTCTGTGTCCTGACGTCACATGCTGGGAGTACGTGGATTGATCCAGCACACTGTTTGAATACAAGCGCGGTCTGAGCGAGGCTGCATATGATGTGCTCTGCTGGTCTCCGTATGATCTAAACCTGCTGATCAGCTGGCTGTCACTGGGATTCCTATTACATTCCCTCCACAAGTTGGAGAAGGAGACATCGGACTAGGACGAACGACCTTCATCCCAACTACACAGCTAAACTTGCCGGTGAAAAACGACGCACTTGACAGCGATAAGTATATACTGCAGTTAAAACCTCTCCACATACTAATGAAGTGATGAATATATGCTGCAGTTTAATCTTTTCCACATGTTATTGAGGCTACAATAACAACAACCAGTGCCCTTCTATGGTTAACACTTAATGTCTGTCAGTGTCGATTTGTTTGATTGATCACCGTCTGAGCCGTACAAACTTTCACTATACAGCCACAGCTTATCAGACATTTGTGCTTACGTGATACACCCCAACTGGATCATTACCCTCTGCTTTCTCCCTTCACTGTATGGGATTACATTTAGTCCGACACTTGAATGAGCCATATGTGCTTAAACTTCAACTAAGTATTCTTGTATGACCACACTCTGCATTTAATTGCAACCAAGTTTAAAGCACATTGTGCTTTAAGCATATTTTACATGCTCTTACATATGGGCTAATTTACTTATGACCCGGCCGGGTATGTGACGTCCTTATGTTTGTAAATTCATGTATGTGTTTGTTTTTTTGTGTATCATTTTGTTTATACAAGGGACTGCAATTCGTGCTACCTTTTTTCTTTTAACTAATTTTGCTAATGTGATATTTTTTTTCTAGAATTGTGCTGAGCAGAGTGCCTGTTTTTACAGAGGTCACCTTTCCCTTTTTCTTACTGTTTTTTAATTTTTTCTTATTTATCCTTTTTCACTTTTCTTTGTCTTTTCATGTATTTAATATACTAGTTTTCTCTCCCTGGTTGGCACCGTACTGACTATACTGAGCTCGTGCTTGTGTTACTTGGATCTGGAACTTTTATTTTTTTATTTTTATTTTTTTTAATTCCTGACCCGGGTATGTTTGGCTTTTTTAATTTTCCGATTGTACCATAACTTTTTGCAATGACTAAGCTGGCCACACACATCGGAGAAAAGTTGTCCGAACTGCCCTATTTTGGCGAAATCTGTCAATGATCTTATGTGTATAAGGGCTTACCGACTTTTCACCCAATGGTAAATAAGTAGGAGGGGGTGGGGAAATTTAGCATACCCGTTTCTTTGTTCCCGTGAATAAGCTGCTGCCAGAGGGGTCTGACAGAGGCACTTTTTTCCCTCTACCCATTGAAATAAACATACACGCTTATCCAAGCTTAACCACTTGCGGACTGCCCATAGACTATAAACGTCCGGGTGGTCAGTAATTAACTCTGCAGGGCCGTTCTAGAACATCCTGCAGAGATAATACTTTTTTCCGCTCTATGGCAGCGTTTAGCTCCGTGATACAGCTGTTTCCAGATAGCTAACATCACGGAGCTCTGCCCAGAGACCAATCAGCGTGGTCTCTGGGCATGCTCTGGACAACCTGTCACAATACTATCCCCGTCGGTGGTGCTCCCTGCCCCCCCTCCCCCTGTACCTTCTCCCTATCCTGGCAGGCTGTCAGGGAGGGAGAATAAAAAGAGCATGTCATTTTTTTCTGCCAATAGATTTCTATCTATCTCATGTCTGTCTGTCATTATATGTTGAAGTTTTAGGCTGGGGCTACAAGGCGACTTTTGACACGACAGTCGCACAGCCAAAGATCCCTATGTTCCGTAGCACACACGGCAAGTAATGAGTGAATTTCATAAAGGTAATATTACCGGACAAAGCTATTTTTGCCCATGGGGCCTGTGTCGTGGCCGAAGTCGTCGTCTAGCCCCAGCCTCTAACTATACTATGTATTAATATATGAGATAGACAGATGTGAGATATATATATATATATATATATATATATATATATATTGCAAACTATTTTTTTTGTTTCTTTCTCTGTGTAAAAAATAAATATATATATATATATATATATAATGTATAGAAATCCAAAAAATGAGCAGCAACTCCAAGGCTTGAGAAAGGCTCCAGTGAACGGAGCTGAAACGTTGCACGGGCATTAAAGTACCCACTTTTTCACCCTTTATATTGGAGTTGCTGCTCATTTTTTGGATTTCCTAGCAAATTATTTTTTCTGTTTTATTTCTCTGTGTAAAAAATATATATATATATATTCTTTAAAAAAAAAGGCAGCACTCAAGAAGTTGTAGCAAAATTAGAAAAGGTGCTTTATTCCATTAATCCAAGACAGCAACGTTTCAGCTCTTCAATAGAGCCTTTTTCAAGCTAGTGAATGCACACTCAAACAGTATATATATATATATATATATATATATATATATATATATATATATAGGAGAAATACAATTAGGTGGGAGGTGCTTGCATTACATGGTAATCTACCATAAAAACACAGTTATAAATAACAAATAAACAATCCTAAAACGAGTTTACAAAAACACATGTAATGTTATGACCTGCCTATATGCAGAATCCGATTCATAAATAGCACAATAGTATTCTGTGAATCTTCGTGATTATACATAATGGGTTACAGAAATCACCTGTGAAAACAATATAATATGATAATATGAGGAAAACACTCACCATGATGCAACCGGCCATAATGTTTCAAATGCTGCCGCGATAGATGCGGCACCCCTCGTGCGCTACTGCGCATGTCCGGGAAGAAAAGTATGCCAGGAGTGTGTCATTCCATTGCCCATGTCCGCGCATGCGCGGTCGCACTGGCTATGTCAGGATCGCCATACTTGTTGTGGGAAAAGACGATATCCATCCATATCGTTAGATATTTAGACGGAAAAGAGCCCCAAAAATACAGCAGGCAAGAGTGTGGCACAAGGTATATAGTGTATACAAAATTACGGCAAAGTATGGACCCGTTCAATTCAGTTTCCCGCGGACGCCTTCCCGTAAATATAAGGGAAGGTGTCCGGGCCGTAGAAATGACCCGCAAAAAAAAGGACATGTCCTATTTTTTGGGAATTTTACGGTCCGCAAATTCGAGTGTGTCTGTCCGCGGCCGGCCGTGCCTGTAATCACAGGCTGTGATTACGGGCACGGCCGTTTTCAGGGGGCCTTAGGCTGGGGCTACACGGCGTCTTTGGCCGTGACACTGGTCGCTTACACAAGGATCGCTTTGGAAAATTTGCTCTCCAAAACCCAGTTTTCAAATGATTCATTGTAAGCTTCAAATGAAATGCGCACACATTTGTATCGCAGAAGTTGACAAATCTGTTTTCAGGTGTGTTCATCCAGTGGCATGCACCAGATGTAAAAAAAAATCATCTAAATTCACATTTTTCTTACATTTTTTATTTTCCTTTTTACATTTTTTTTCCCTCAAAATATGGAAGCCCAACATGTTTTGAAAAAAACAAGACCAAATACATGTAGGTTAGAAGAACACTTTCACAGATTATAAATTAGTCAGAGTTTGGACCCACACCATTTTTATTGACTGGTTATAAAAGTGAAAAAAGGGGTTGTTGTGTGACAGCCCCTTTTTTTAAATACATAAAATGCTTTATATTTAACCTTTGCTTCTGATTGACAACATGGTTGCCTTAAGGGCACCTGGAGCTTTTTAATCCTGTATGTAAATCCCTTTATGTGTGAACAGAAAAAAGTGAGAGAAAAGAGGAGGGAGGTCTGAAACCTGAACGGAAGGATGAGCCTGTACAAACTGTGAAGCAGAAGAGGAGAGGTAGAGTCGGAGCTGTGAAAAGTGAGCCAAAGAGCCCATCCAAGTCAGTCGGAGCCAGAAAATGGAGATGCTGTATCATCTGTGAAAAGGTTCAACATCCGTTCAAGGCCACGTTTGGAAAAGTAAGAGCTTATACTGTTTTTGTTTTTTAAATCTATATGTGAACAAACCTCAAAATGTTTATCTCTTGGCACCAACATGCCCAATCCCCATACACATTAATGTTGGCAGATCCCACCAAAATCGAATGTGTAAAGGCATAATTGGTCGTCTGGAACCCTGTTTGCCACGCTTTTAATACCTGACTGCCTTAGTTAGAATGAAGTAATTACAGATGAATGAAGGAGAATCCAACATCAAGAGTTACAAATTTCTCACCCCAGTCAGACGCTCAAGCCGCCTAGAACTCAACTCTCACAGATTACTGGACATGCATGTAAGTGGGTGATGCTGCCCCTTAAAATTGAACTGTCTGCTCAGTGCAGCCTCCATCTTTGTTGGTACCTGCGTTGTGTGTTCCCTCCTGTGTGAGGTGATGTTCACACCTATGTCTTATCTGTTGCCTGCCATGTTATGTGCAGCCACTAGGGGTCACTGCAGTATGAGTGGGTTAGAGATAGAGCTGCCTGGCAGGAAACAGGAAGGTGTGTGGGTAGCACAGAGGGAAGATATAGAGAGCTGCCGCAGTTTTGGAAGGAAGATAGTTTGGTCTCCCAGTGCCTGAGCCTGGCAAGAAGCTGCAGGATGGAGGTCCTCCCTACAAGTGAGGGAATGTGGGAGAACAAGGAGGTTACCCTGTGAGTAGAAGGAGGAGAGGGACAGGACGCCATTTAAGAGGGAGAAGTTTATGCAGGGATCGTTGAGCCGGACAAACGGAAGGCTGCAGGGCTGCACAGCCTGAGACTGCAAGTACAGCTACCCCCTGAAGCTGTGGAATTGGTGTGGTCAGTGGAGTACTGACTTGGATGCATCTTCCCTCACACGGTGTGGCTACCTAAGGCCGATGTCCCTGGGCTGCAGATACAAACTTGTGACTGTGCTAGTGCATGTTATGGGATTTCAAAAGAGATATTACAATTGTTTATTACAAAGTAAAGCTGGATAGTGTGTGACGCAGACAGTGCAAAATAAGACTAAACTGTGATTATACTAATGTATGGCTTGAAGAAGATGTCATATTAAGATTCGAGTATATTGTCGTTACTAGACTGGCTGCTCATTCAGGTGAGGCTATAGTAGAGCCCACCGGCTAAGGGAGGGAGAGGGATACCGTGAAAGGTAATGGCTAGCACTGTAATGACCCCCTTGCCGCCCGGAGGTCCGGTTAGTCCATCTGACACTCACGCCGTAACCAGCAGCTGAGAGTGTGACTCTTACTGCTGGTATTCCGCTCAGTAGTGAGTAGCAACCACAGTGACTGGCGGAGATGCTTCCATCGCCACCTTCGGGCAACATGAGTTCAGGCGTGACCTCTCCCAGGGGGACTCCAGCGGGATCGATATCCCCACCCTTCGTTCTACTGTCTGTTTCACACGGAAGAGGATTATTGTCGTCGTATTCCAGTAAACGGTTATTACAAGAATCTGTGACTCTTCTCTACACCCCAGCAATTGTACCTTTAACGTCCGTGGTCGCTGACTACGAACTCCTACCCAGTCGACACCCTTCTCTCTATGTCTGCACATACGGCTGTCCTGCTCCACAGTGACCACCAGGGTGCGCTCACGAGCTCAGTCCATACTTAAGCCAGAGCGCACACATGTTAGTGATTTGAGATAATTTCTCCAGAGCACCCTGGGCTATAAGAAGGTCCCAGCCCCATCCTACCACGCCTGAGCTTTGTTGTTGTATTCCAAGTCTGTCTTGCAAATGGTCCCCTAGTGTTTCCTGCTCCCAGTGTTCCGTGTCCTGATCTAGTGCCATGCTTAGCTGTAGCCGTGCTGTATAAAACGCCTGTCCTGCTTCTCCACACCTGACGTCTACATAGTTCCTGCCAAACCGATAAAATACCAACCAATAGGATGCAATATGAAAGTAGTGCTAAAGAGTATCACCAAATAAGCTGTAAAGCAACATTGCTAGCCATATTAGATGCACTATATTTTTTGGATCCTATATAGTAACCAAGATATACTTGGTGCATCGATCAAAAAATTGATAGAGAACCAACCCACAACAAATATGATCGACTAAGGCACAAATTCAGAAAAAGATACAAACAATTCTTTATTAAGATAAAAACATGAAACAAATAAAAATGGAAATAGGGGATGAGTCACACAGTAAAAAGGACGTCTAATCGATCAAGAATATCAGGTATGGATATTGTGTCCACATGTATGCAGTATTCATATAATATGGTAATGGAAATACGTGCATGTGATCACATAAGAAACTGTATCTAATGAAAAGCAGCACGGATTCAAGCAAGGTACATCAAATGACAACAGCACAATATCAAAAAAGTGAAATCAGGTACCGGTGGCTGTGGTGACTGTCAAGTAAGTATATAACGTCAGTAAGTATATAACATCAGTAACAGTCACACATGGTTACACAGGTGGTATGAACCAAATTATGCAAAAAGTGTGCTTGAAATCAGAGGATGACCAGCAAGAAGTGAGCACAATAGAGATTATAACTGCTACACAGGACAGAAAAGGTAAAGCAACATACCAGTGGACATGATGTAACCAGGGATTAGACGTTCCAACCCGACGCGCGTTTCGGCGATTGCCTTCGTCCGGGGTTAGGGTCAAACTACTTGAGCCCACCTATATATAGTACAGAGCCCATGTGTGTAATCAGATGATGTAGAAGAAGGAAGCATAAACCGGATATGGAAAGTCGGCGTCTGATGCGGGGTACCAAGATGGCGCTGCCCCACTTCCTGTACCACGTCATCAGAGAGGATGTGAGGCGGCGAGGACTGACCGCGCCCCCCACATCCTGCTCCAATCATAGACAGCGGTCGGAAGAGGTCAGGGCCACTCCCCCCCCCGGGGGAAATCTGTGGAATACAGAGTTTCCCTGTCATCAGCGCACAGCCATAGATCGTATGTATGCCAAAGGAGGAGCAAACAAGAAGGATGTTTAGCTGAATAGTACAGCAGGAGTATATATTACCGACAGTACAATAGATTATCTGATTGTGCCGATGCAAAAACAAATAAATCATAAAGGGTGAAAGATGATGAGTGAAAACATAAGTGAAGGGTGATGGTGAAGTGAAATGAAATATGTATGGTGAAGTGAATAAATGACAAGGAGGGGAATGAATGAAGTGAAATGAAAAAGTGTGTGCCTGAATATTACTAAGTAAGTGACCAGTCGCTGAAGCCTGTAAGACGATCCAAGGAAACAAATAAGGGAACCGATAAAGTGACAACAAATTATGTGAATAAGAGGTCAAAAGACTAACAATATTAGACTATGATGCAAGTGTACTGAATGCAAATGACAAAATAGTATATGACAGGATTAAATTTATGCACATACAGAAATATAGTACAATACGCCATAAAAACATTGTATTTGAAGACAAATGGTCACCAGTCACATAGAGAGACCATGCTCAAAAACTATGCATATGGTGCATATGCATCGTACAACATATGAAAAGTAGATAAGTGCCAAGGTAAGAAACACTGTGACAGTGTTATCATAATATGTGGATGAACAAGTAGGTATAAAATATATGTATAGAATTTATATTAAAATCTCATAACAATAAAATGCGTGTATAAATGCAAGAAAACCATATAAAATGACATGAATTCTTGTTCTTCTTTTCTCGTTTTCCTATATATGGAACTTAGACTGTGGTCCAATCGGTAGCCTCCTCTGGTGGATATACTGAATAGTACCATGGCTCTGTGTATATAAGTGGACAGAAAGAGGGTAGTTAGTACTAAAAAGTGACACAGAAAATGAGGAAAGGGTAAAAACCACGACCCATTATAGGAGTCAATGGCTACAAAAACGGAGCGTAGCTCAAGGATTCATTTAATCCATGTGGAAACATTGTCCCAAGAGTCCAAATCCAGCGGGTCTCACATTGTGCAAGCTTTTGTTTTATGGCCCCACCTCTCGTGCCACATATTATATGGTCAATACCCCTCACCTTTAATTTTGAGGGGTCACAGGAGTGATGAATTTTAAAATGCCGAGCCACAGGTTTCAAATTCTCCAGATTCTCTGCCCCTAATGCCCGCTTTATGTCTGCCATATGTTCTCGTACACGAACCTTTAGCTCCCTGGAAGTGAGACCGACATAAATTTTTGGACAAGGACAAACTGCATAGTACACAACAGCTTTGGTGGTACATGTGATAGAATGGGTAATATTGAAGGTCTTACTACCTGAGGCATTCGTGAAGGTGTTTGCTATTTCTACATTGGGGCACGCGACACATTGTCCACAAGGCTTACAACCCCATTTTGGACCCTTGGTCCCAAATGGGTATTTTGATTTTGTTGGATCGTAATGACTTTTAACTAGATGATCTTTTAAGTTTTTGGATCGTCTGGCTGTAACACTAGGATATTTCGTGATGAACCTATCCAAAGTGGGATCAGATAATAAGATCGGCCAATACCTCTTTAGGATTTCTCTCATCTGTTGCCATCGTGAGTGATATCCAGTGATGAATCTCACCTGGTGGAGTTTGTCTATCTTTTGCTTAGGAAACAACAGGTCATCCCTAGGTGTGCGCTTTGCCCTTTGGTAGGCTTTTTTAATGGATCTCCTGCTATAACCCCGTTCCAAAAAACGGTCTTTAAGATCATCTGCCTGTCTCTCGAATAATGAGTCAGAGGAGACCCGCTGGATTTGGACTCTTGGGACAATGTTTCCACATGGATTAAATGAATCCTTGAGCTACGCTCCGTTTTTGTAGCCATTGACTCCTATAATGGGTCGTGGTTTTTACCCTTTCCTCATTTTCTGTGTCACTTTTTAGTACTAACTACCCTCTTTCTGTCCACTTATATACACAGAGCCATGGTACTATTCAGTATATCCACCAGAGGAGGCTACCGATTGGACCACAGTCTAAGTTCCATATATAGGAAAACGAGAAAAGAAGAACAAGAATTCATGTCATTTTATATGGTTTTCTTGCATTTATACACGCATTTTATTGTTATGAGATTTTAATATAAATTCTATACATATATTTTATACCTACTTGTTCATCCACATATTATGATAACACTGTCACAGTGTTTCTTACCTTGGCACTTATCTACTTTTCATATGTTGTACGATGCATATGCACCATATGCATAGTTTTTGAGCATGGTCTCTCTATGTGACTGGTGACCATTTGTCTTCAAATACAATGTTTTTATGGCGTATTGTACTATATTTCTGTATGTGCATAAATTTAATCCTGTCATATACTATTTTGTCATTTGCATTCAGTACACTTGCATCATAGTCTAATATTGTTAGTCTTTTGACCTCTTATTCACATAATTTGTTGTCACTTTATCGGTTCCCTTATTTGTTTCCTTGGATCGTCTTACAGGCTTCAGCGACTGGTCACTTACTTAGTAATATTCAGGCACACACTTTTTCATTTCACTTCATTCATTCCCCTCCTTGTCATTTATTCACTTCACCATACATATTTCATTTCACTTCACCATCACCCTTCACTTATGTTTTCACTCATCATCTTTCACCCTTTATGATTTATTTGTTTTTGCATCGGCACAATCAGATAATCTATTGTACTGTCGGTAATATATACTCCTGCTGTACTATTCAGCTAAACATCCTTCTTGTTTGCTCCTCCTTTGGCATACATACGATCTATGGCTGTGCGCTGATGACAGGGAAACTCTGTATTCCACAGATTTCCCCCGGGGGGGGAGTGGCCCTGACCTCTTCCGACCGCTGTCTATGATTGGAGCAGGATGTGGGGGGCGCGGTCAGTCCTCGCCGCCTCACATCCTCTCTGATGACGTGGTACAGGAAGTGGGGCAGCGCCATCTTGGTACCCCGCATCAGACGCCGACTTTCCATATCCGGTTTATGCTTCCTTCTTCTACATCATCTGATTACACACATGGGCTCTGTACTATATATAGGTGGGCTCAAGTAGTTTGACCCTAACCCCGGACGAAGGCAATCGCCGAAACGCGCGTCGGGTTGGGACGTCTAATCCCTGGTTACATCATGTCCACTGGTATGTTGCTTTACCTTTTCTGTCCTGTGTAGCAGTTATAATCTCTATTGTGCTCACTTCTTGCTGGTCATCCTCTGATTTCAAGCACACTTTTTGCATAATTTGGTTCATACCACCTGTGTAACCATGTGTGACTGTTACTGATGTTATATACTTACTGACGTTATATACTTACTTGACAGTCACCACAGCCACCGGTACCTGATTTCACTTTTTTGATATTGTGCTGTTGTCATTTGATGTACCTTGCTTGAATCCGTGCTGCTTTTCATTAGATACAGTTTCTTATGTGATCACATGCACGTATTTCCATTACCATATTATATGTATACTGCATACATGTGGACACAATATCCATACCTGATATTCTTGATCGATTAGACGTCCTTTTTACTGTGTGACTCATCCCCTATTTCCATTTTTATTTGTTTCATGTTTTTATCTTAATAAAGAATTGTTTGTATCTTTTTCTGAATTTGTGCCTTAGTCGATCATATTTGTTGTGGGTTGGTTCTCTATCAATTTTTTGATCGATGCACCAAGTATATCTTGGTTACTATATAGGATCCAAAAAATATAGTGCATCTAATATGGCTAGCAATGTTGCTTTACAGCTTATTTGGTGATACTCTTTAGCACTACTTTCATATTGCATCCTATTGGTTGGTATTTTATCGGTTTTGTACTTATTTTTTCTGTGTTCTCACAGAGCTCAATACCACGGGTCCCATGGATTATAAAGCCAGGGAATGTGCCTGGCGATCCCAGATGGAACAGGTTTTCAAGGATGAGTCCCCAGTATTTGGTTTTAATGTTTGCAGAAATGTCAGCGAGCTCCAGAGTAAATATACTAATCTGTTACACCGCCGCATGAAAGTGTGGTGGAATAAAACTTTCCTGGAAAATTACATCCAGAGAAACCTTGTCCCAAGGGGTCTGAGAATTCAAATTTTCCCTTCCTTCCCCATTATTGAGGAAGATTTTACGTCTAAATGGGAAGAGGTGTGCAACCAGAGCTCGAGGAAATTCATGGAGCTTCTGATTGATCTCAACCAAAAAATGATTTCATCGATGGATGTAGAAATAGAAAATGTCCAGGCCCAACTCTTTCCACTTATGTCCACAGATAGTATGGCCAAATTTAAATATAATCTTGATACCCAATTTGTTGAATGGGAAAAAGATATCCAAGATACTAAATCCAAGAAATTCTCTAGAGACATCGGAGACTTCCAAAACAATAAAGTATATAGGTGGAGAAGAAATCATGCCCCAGGAGGCCGTAGTCGTACTCCTTCAATTTCCTCTGTGTCCTCTCAGAGTGAAACAGATCACATGTCCCATAGACCCAACTTCAATACTCGCCCTAAAAGAAAATTGGCACAAAGACAAGTTGCCAATAGAAAGCGGCCAGATGTACGGGATCAGAGCAGTCGCTTGAAGGTAATTAACCTGTCAACATACATATTTTCTAATACTGACCTAGAACTAATAACCAAAGGTTTGACGTTTTCACCAAGTGCTGGCTTCGATATATTCTCCGCAGTGAAAGATCTCCATATTTTCGGCCGTTCACTTATCTTCAAAAAATGGTTTGACAAACCAGTGGACAGCGAACACTTCCCAACTTTAGAGGAACAACAGGCACTTAAAGCTTTAGAGGATCTACTGGATGAGCACAAGATTGATGATGTTGCAGGTAATATCCCAGTATGCATCCGTACTAAATCCAAGAAGTTCCCGGCCCTTAGTTTATGCCCCGCTGTTGATCTTTTTATCAAAACAGTGACCCAAGAATTCTGGAACATTCCAAGGCATATTAAAAATGATAACCTAACTCCCTCAGAGAGAAGTAGCCTTAAACAATTACAAAAAATCAACGATGTGGTATTTAAGGCAGCAGATAAGGGGGGAAATGTGGTGGTCTGGCCGTGCGGCATGTATGAGGCAGAGGTGTACCGACAGTTGAGGAATAAACAATGTTACAAGAAATTAACTTTTAACCCCCTGTTGTTCTTTAGATCAGATTTACAGGCCAGACTTCTGCAGGCAGTAGAAGATAATACCATCTCTAAAGAACTATACACGGCGCTTTCAATGGATGAGCCAACCGTACCAACGTTATACCTATTACCCAAAATCCACAAAAATGAAAAGATCCCACCAGGAAGGCCCATTATCTCAGGTAGGGGCAGTCTTACTGAGGGGATCTGTAAATTTATTGACTTTCATCTCAAAAACCTAGTAATCAATTTACCATCATACATTCGTGATACGGCCGACTTGTTGCAGAAGATCAGTGGTGTCAGCATCGACAGTGACATGCTTCTTGTGACCATTGATGTGGAATCCCTGTACACATGCATTAAGCATGAAGACGGGATAAGGGCAGTTAAATATTTTCTATCTATGTCAGAATTGGATAAATCACTCTGCTCATTCATCATTCAGATGCTTGAGTATGTGTTGACACATAATTTTTTTGTGTTCAACGGTTGTTTCTACCTACAGCTCCAGGGAACAGCCATGGGGGCAGCATGTGCACCATCGTACGCGAACCTTTTCCTGGGGCTGTGGGAGAGAGATCTCTTTTCAGATGACGGGAGTGACACAATGGCACGGGTCCTTTTCTGGACCCGTTACATTGATGACATTCTGGTCATCTGGAAGGGCACACATGTGGATCTTGATTCATTTATGATTGGGTTGAATACAAACAACGTAAATTTAAAATTTACTCACAAAGCACATCCCAGTAGTCTGGATTTCTTGGATGTGAAAATTTTCACTGACGAGCAGGGTTTCCTTCACAGCGATGTGTTTCGCAAGGAAACCTCTGTGAATGCTCTATTACACTCTTCTTCATCCCATCCTCCGCAGACCATCCAAGCGGTTCCCATCGGGCAATTTTTGCGAATAAGGAGAATATGCTCCTCTGACTCATTATTCGAGAGACAGGCAGATGATCTTAAAGACCGTTTTTTGGAACGGGGTTATAGCAGGAGATCCATTAAAAAAGCCTACCAAAGGGCAAAGCGCACACCTAGGGATGACCTGTTGTTTCCTAAGCAAAAGATAGACAAACTCCACCAGGTGAGATTCATCACTGGATATCACTCACGATGGCAACAGATGAGAGAAATCCTAAAGAGGTATTGGCCGATCTTATTATCTGATCCCACTTTGGATAGGTTCATCACGAAATATCCTAGTGTTACAGCCAGACGATCCAAAAACTTAAAAGATCATCTAGTTAAAAGTCATTACGATCCAACAAAATCAAAATACCCATTTGGGACCAAGGGTCCAAAATGGGGTTGTAAGCCTTGTGGACAATGTGTCGCGTGCCCCAATGTAGAAATAGCAAACACCTTCACGAATGCCTCAGGTAGTAAGACCTTCAATATTACCCATTCTATCACATGTACCACCAAAGCTGTTGTGTACTATGCAGTTTGTCCTTGTCCAAAAATTTATGTCGGTCTCACTTCCAGGGAGCTAAAGGTTCGTGTACGAGAACATATGGCAGACATAAAGCGGGCATTAGGGGCAGAGAATCTGGAGAATTTGAAACCTGTGGCTCGGCATTTTAAAATTCATCACTCCTGTGACCCCTCAAAATTAAAGGTGAGGGGTATTGACCATATAATATGTGGCACGAGAGGTGGGGCCATAAAACAAAAGCTTGCACAATGTGAGACCCGCTGGATTTGGACTCTTGGGACAATGTTTCCACATGGATTAAATGAATCCTTGAGCTACGCTCCGTTTTTGTAGCCATTGACTCCTATAATGGGTCGTGGTTTTTACCCTTTCCTCATTTTCTGTGTCACTTTTTAGTACTAACTACCCTCTTTCTGTCCACTTATATACACAGAGCCATGGTACTATTCAGTATATCCACCAGAGGAGGCTACCGATTGGACCACAGTCTAAGTTCCATATATAGGAAAACGAGAAAAGAAGAACAAGAATTCATGTCATTTTATATGGTTTTCTTGCATTTATACACGCATTTTATTGTTATGAGATTTTAATATAAATTCTATACATATATTTTATACCTACTTGTTCATCCACATATTATGATAACACTGTCACAGTGTTTCTTACCTTGGCACTTATCTACTTTTCATATGTTGTACGATGCATATGCACCATATGCATAGTTTTTGAGCATGGTCTCTCTATGTGACTGGTGACCATTTGTCTTCAAATACAATGTTTTTATGGCGTATTGTACTATATTTCTGTATGTGCATAAATTTAATCCTGTCATATACTATTTTGTCATTTGCATTCAGTACACTTGCATCATAGTCTAATATTGTTAGTCTTTTGACCTCTTATTCACATAATTTGTTGTCACTTTATCGGTTCCCTTATTTGTTTCCTTGGATCGTCTTACAGGCTTCAGCGACTGGTCACTTACTTAGTAATATTCAGGCACACACTTTTTCATTTCACTTCATTCATTCCCCTCCTTGTCATTTATTCACTTCACCATACATATTTCATTTCACTTCACCATCACCCTTCACTTATGTTTTCACTCATCATCTTTCACCCTTTATGATTTATTTGTTTTTGCATCGGCACAATCAGATAATCTATTGTACTGTCGGTAATATATACTCCTGCTGTACTATTCAGCTAAACATCCTTCTTGTTTGCTCCTCCTTTGGCATACATACGATCTATGGCTGTGCGCTGATGACAGGGAAACTCTGTATTCCACAGATTTCCCCCGGGGGGGGAGTGGCCCTGACCTCTTCCGACCGCTGTCTATGATTGGAGCAGGATGTGGGGGGCGCGGTCAGTCCTCGCCGCCTCACATCCTCTCTGATGACGTGGTACAGGAAGTGGGGCAGCGCCATCTTGGTACCCCGCATCAGACGCCGACTTTCCATATCCGGTTTATGCTTCCTTCTTCTACATCATCTGATTACACACATGGGCTCTGTACTATATATAGGTGGGCTCAAGTAGTTTGACCCTAACCCCGGACGAAGGCAATCGCCGAAACGCGCGTCGGGTTGGGACGTCTAATCCCTGGTTACATCATGTCCACTGGTATGTTGCTTTACCTTTTCTGTCCTGTGTAGCAGTTATAATCTCTATTGTGCTCACTTCTTGCTGGTCATCCTCTGATTTCAAGCACACTTTTTGCATAATTTGGTTCATACCACCTGTGTAACCATGTGTGACTGTTACTGATGTTATATACTTACTGACGTTATATACTTACTTGACAGTCACCACAGCCACCGGTACCTGATTTCACTTTTTTGATATTGTGCTGTTGTCATTTGATGTACCTTGCTTGAATCCGTGCTGCTTTTCATTAGATACAGTTTCTTATGTGATCACATGCACGTATTTCCATTACCATATTATATGTATACTGCATACATGTGGACACAATATCCATACCTGATATTCTTGATCGATTAGACGTCCTTTTTACTGTGTGACTCATCCCCTATTTCCATTTTTATTTGTTTCATGTTTTTATCTTAATAAAGAATTGTTTGTATAGTTCCTGCCAAGCCTGCCTTGCTACTGTCCGAGGTGCCACAGGTACCCTATATAAACTATAGACTCTGACCTGCGCCCTGTTTGCCAGCTGCCATACCGCCAAGGCGGTACGGCCCAGTGGGTCCATGAACCCTACGTGACCGTACCCTTGTAACATGTAGAAGGGCTAAGATCCCTGTGTTTGTGGGATTGATCAATTAGGAGACCTGGAAGGCATAGATTCCTGTCCCAATGCCTATATCTTCCGAAAAAACTCTGCATTGAATGGCACTGGAAAAATTTGCAACCAAAAAAGAATCATTGTTTACAGACTGAGTGTCCTGCACCTACATATCTGCCTCTATAGCCAAGATTTATTATCTGCACAATACACTAAACCTGGTGGTTTTTTTTTTGTTTTTTTTTCTGTAATGTGTTTTTTGTACTGCATTGCTACTAAATATTTTTTTTTCCATGTAACCGTTTCCTAAGTACCGTTGACAAACACTCCAGTGACAGGAGAAACTCTTAGGGCTTGTCCACGCTTAACGGAATTATTCCGATGAAACCAGCAGAAAAACCGCACCGTTTCCTCCACTATTTTTTTTACTGCAGAAAATGCTGCAGATTTTGCTGCGTTTTTTTTATTGTTGGGAGAAGGTTACATATCTCCTCTAAAAAAAAAAACACAGGATTCAGTCCACTTTCTGCAGCAATAATTAACATGCTGCGGTCTGAAACTACGCACCGCAGATGAATTTCTGTAAGGAAATTTTATGCAGCGTGTGGATGAGATTTGTTTAATCTCACCCACTCTGCTACTACTGTATTCTGTGTGTTTTGTGTTTGCATTTCCGCTACGTGTGGACAAGCCCTTACACATGCCCTATTGACAAGGGGAATGGTAACTCCCAGTTGTCAATTCATTCATGCATTTCCAGGACTAATAACGAACGCCGGCTTTGTTTGTTTAATTTTATTAAATTTCAGACTTAAAAGGAAAACACTGTTTAAGCTTGGGAGCTGGTGACTATAGGGTATGTCACCTTAAGGAATTTACCCAGCAGTCTGTTTCCCGAGGTAGGGTTGGGTTTTTAGCAGGATTCTGGATGGGCCCTCCCACCCATATAAATGGTGTTAAACAGGGGAGTCACTTCCTCTTTGACTCCCCTCCGGACCTTGGAAGGAACCCTTAGAAACTATCCTACTTACCTCGTAGAGTAGAAAGAATGGCAGACGCGGCGTAAATGGCGCTCCTGAAAGAGAATATTGAGAGAGAGGGAGCCGGATGGCTCTCCTTACTGCTCAGGTCTCCCCCTGATCAGCCGTCTGATGTGGCTGGGCGTGCAGTAGTTAGGCAGGCGTGGCCTGCGCGGCGCTGCCGTCCCCCCTCACCTCTCCCTCCTGAGTCCCTCTCCGGCTCTGCCTTGTCAGAGGCAGAGCTCCATCTAGAAACCCCCGGGCGCTGCCTAATACAGCTCCGGCGGCTGAGGGTGCCACGACACGTGACTGCTCTGCATTAGCAGCAGAGCGGTGTGCAAGCCAGCAGGGTATCGCTTGGGCGAATTCCCCTGTTGCTAGTCTGCACATTGCAGTTAGTGGGGTGGCTCTGGAGGTGGCAGAAGATTAGCCAGTCACCAAGCCACTCGGTCGTTTGGCCGTGGCGCGGCCATACCCGCACCTCCTTCCCCTCCTCCCACCGTGAACACAGCACCACTGCCCCCTAGTGTCAGTTCTGCTGGGCAGCAAGCTCGACAGGGGAGGAATGCAGATGATGTAGCTCCCCAAGAGGAGCTCGGCTCTTAAGCCTTGAACAGCTCGGACGAGCTTTTTGATTGCGTGCCAGGCACGCCTTCGTATGGCGCTCAGGTCCCCATTGCTGGACAGCGTCACAGGGCACGTATTTCATGCCAGAGAGATGGGCCCCATCTTTGGCGTAGCCTTTCCCAGTCTGTGGCTGGGTCAAGTTGCTGCTTGGACAATAGGCGTAGGAGGCTCAGTCGCTCTCCTGGGCATTCTCGTAGCGGGGAATGCCAGAGCGGTTGTAGATTCCGTTCAAAGAGCAGGCACAGTAGGAGACGTTCCCACAGGGGCTGGTCTGGTCACCATTCCTCGTCATCGTCTGTGAGCAGTAGGGACAGTCATCTTACGAGGTGCTCACATAGGAGCCGGAGACCTGGGCAGAGCAGGTGGTCTCACGACCGAGGGCAGGAGAGACATCCATCTGCGCCTGCCGCTGCGGTTGCCGTTGTTCCTCCGCTGCCTATTGTGCCGACTCCTGATTCCCTACCCTCTACACATATGACTGGTGACTTGTCCTGCGTTACAGCTTGGGGTAAGGCCGCCTTAAGTGGCGGGGGTGAAATGTTGGATATATTATAAAATGTATGTTGGCTAAATTGAAGGGTCCTATCCCCTCAGTGCATCCTCCAGGGGCGCCCATTGCACAACCTGAGCTGGCCCCGGCTAATCTGGGCTTACTATTTCGGGATTCGTATTTTTGGCGGCGTCGTCCCCTTGGGGACGCATTTATCCTCGGAAACGAGGGAAAAAGTGGAAAATGTGAGTTTGTTGATATATGGTCATTCTTATCCCCGGAACAATTAACAGTGGATAAGGAGAGACTGTTTGAAAAATCGGAGAATAAAAAGTCTAAAGTTGTTATAACATTTGGGAATTGGGTGCAAGCTTTTGCTATTTTAGCGAGTGTCTTTAGCAAAAAGCACCCAGGAAAAAGTTTTAGTTGTTTACGTATTTAGATACGATATATTCGGCTTATAAATTGCATGGTGGTTCGGCTTGGTGGAGATATGATGAAGAATTCAGACGACGACTGGCGCTGAGGCCGGAGGTCGTCTGGTCTTCAAAAGCTACGGATGTTTGGATTCAGCTAATGTTGTCTCAAAAGCCGTCTAACCCCTTTCAGTCATTCGCCGCTGCTACATTCGGTACAGTCTGCAGCGGCGGGGAGACTTCCCGGAGCGTGCTGGCTCTTTAACAAGGGTCATTGCAGGTTCTTTGCCTCATGTAAATTTTAAGCATGAATGTTCCTTCTGTGGTGGCTCGCATACAGCCTTGCGCTGTTTCAAAAAAGGTAAGATGCCTGCCAGACTCGTGTCTTCAGGTAAGCCGGAGGACACCAGTGAGCGTCAAAAAGATGTGCCCATGGCAGGACAGGTATCACAGGACAGAGGAAGCCGCAATGCTTATTGAAGGTTTTTATATTCCGCACATTAGGCTGTTTTTGCTGCGAATTTAAAATCTCTTACGGAATTTCCCTCAGTGGTACAGGATAAGTTGGATAAAGAGGTTCGCCTGGGCAGAGTGGCTGGCCACTTCACCACTCCACCTTTGGAGAATCTTCGGATTTCTCCTTTGGGTGTGGTCCCCAAGAAAGAACCCGGCAAATATAGACTCATCCATTTGTCCTACCCAAAGGGTGATTTCAGTCAATGATGGTATACCTAAGGAGGAGGCGGTTGTGTCTTACATGTCTTTTGACTGGGCCGTCCAAGTAGTAGCTAAGGCGGGCCAGCGTGCCCTATTGGCCAAGTCCGATATTGAATCCGCCTTCAGTCTCCTCCCCGTACATCCTGACTGTTTTCATCTGCTTGGTTGTCAATTGGATGGGCGATATTATGTTGATCTTTGTTTACCGATGGGGTGTTCCATATCTTGCCGCTACTTCGAGATGTTTAGCACATTTCTCGAATGGGTGGTGAGATCGGAATCTGGTAATTCTGCGGTATTGCATTATCTCGACCTTTTTTTTTTTGTTCGTCGGTCCAGTTGATTCGCCGGTTTGTCGTTCTACGTTAATGTTTTCGTTATTTCATGTTCCTGTTCGGGGTCCCATTAGCGGAAGAAAAAACGGAAGGTCCCTCTACTTGCTTGTCTTTTGATTGATACTGAAAGAATGATTCTTAGTTTACCACAGGAAAAATTATCCCGGCTGCAGGACTGGATAGGTTTGTGTATTAGGGTAAAGAAAGTGACTTTGAAGGATTTACAATCCCTTTTGGGTCAATTAGCCTTTGCTTGTAGGATATTCCCCATGGGTAGAGTTTTTTCGCGTCTATCGCTGGCTACAGCGTATGTATTTAAAATTCCTGTCGGAATACGATGGGCTCTCATGTTTTCCTGAACGTGAGAGTTGCAATGCTGATTTTGAACTGTTCACGGATGCGACGGGGTCTTTGGGTTATGGTGCAATTTTTGGCAATAAATGGTCGGCCCACCAGTGGCCCCTGGATTGGATTGAAGCAGGTCTCACCAAGAATTTGACACTGCTGGAGTTATTCCCGATCGTTGTTGCCTTAGAGATATGGGGAGGTGACATGCGCAATAAGGCCTCATTCACACGACAGGGTTTCCCAGCCGGGTGCCGGCCGTTCATAAATCGGCCGGCACCCGGCTGCATTAGGAATAATAGACATGCTCTATTTTCGGCCGGGTACCCGGCCGCCCGGCTCCCATAGAAGTCTATGGGCCGGGTAATACACGGCCATCACCGGAATGTGTCCCGAGTGATGGCCGGGTTCTTCGTCGCTTGCGCTCTATCTCCTCCTCCTCACAGTGCAGAGTGCATGTGAGGAGGAGGAGTTTATGCCATTCGGACGAATGGCTGTACACTGTGTGGCAGGGCCGGGGTGTACAGCAGGTGGAAGGGAGCGCTGCGCTGGCTCCCGTCCCCTGCTTGTTTTAAAGCGCCCTGGCCCGGCGACACCTTCCATGGCGCCGCTAGCTGCTGCTGCTACTACTGTAGCGACGCCACTATAGCAGAGCAGGGAGGTATCTCCCCGCTCTGCTATGTGCTAGCTCCATTTTAGCTCCCTGAAGGAGCGGAATCCCCGTGTGTTCGGGGATTCCGCTCCTGGACAGAGCGCTTGATGTCTCTGTCCATATCTGGGCAGTGACATCAGGGGAAACTCCTGAAGCGGAATCCCCGAACACATGGGGATTCCCCTTCAGGAGTTGCCGCTGATGTCACTGTCCAGATCTGCCCCGCCCGGATGCAAAAATAATGCAAACCGGCCGGGAAAAATGGCCGATTTTACTGGCCGATACTCGGGCTCGGGCGGGACCCGGTCGTGTGAATCCCGCCTTAGAGGATATTGTTTTGGTCTGACAAGGAGAGCACTGTCATAGCTATTACCAAACTTACTTCAAGTTCTTAACCAGTTCTGGTTTTGTTACGTCATCTTGTTTTCTTATGTTTGTCTTTTAATATGGTTGTCAAGGCACCTCATGTACCTGGTGTATGTAACGAGATTGCTGATTCTTTATTTCGTTTTCAGTGGCATAGTTTCAGGGACCTGCACCCGCTGGCGAACCAGGAGGGTTACCCATGCCCCCCTTTCCTTTGAGATCTGCCGGTGAACATCTAATACCATTGGTGCAGTCCTCGGTTGCTCCCGCTACATGGAGCAGTCATGGTAAGGCGTGGCGAGAGTTGTTAGCCTGCGCGAAGGAGGATGTGCTCCTCTCTCCTCATTACAGTTGCTTACCTGTCTTGGTTGCGGGATAAAGGGGTGTCTGCCTGGGTGGTTCAAAAGCGTTTGTCCGGTGTAGCCTTTGCTTTCAAGTTGTTGGGTTTGTTGGATGCCACGAAGAGTCCAGTTTTCGCTTTGATTTTGCGGGGATAGAAAAAGGAAAAATCAACGGTTGATATGCGTAGCCCGGTTTCCTTTTCATTATTGCAGCGGCTAGTACATAGCACAGGGGAAACCTGTGCGTCCTCGTACGAGGGTTTATTGTTTCAATGTGCTTCTATGTTAGCATTCTTTGGCGCTTTGCGTATAGGTCAGTTTCCCCTTCGCGCATGCGGTTAGCGGGCCTCCTCAGCGAGGAAGTTGTTTTGCTGACTGATTCTGTCAGGGTCCAGGTTAGTCGTTCAAAAACTGACATATATGGGCAGGGCTCTTGGTTGTCCATTTTTAGGCTCTCTTCATCCTTGTGCCCGGTGGACGTTATCACAAGATATGTTGCAGTTCGTCCCTCCGGTCCTTGTTTCTTGGTCCACGGAGATGGCACCCCCCTAACAAAATTTCAATTTACCAAGATCTTTAAGCGTTGTTTGAGAGTTTCTGGGGTAAACCCATCTGAATACGGTACCCACTCGTTCCGCATTGGCGCTGCGACAGTAGCAGAGGCTGGGGGCATGTCTGATGCAGATGTTAAAAGATTGGGGCATTGGAAGTCTGATGCTTTCCACCGTTATTTTCGCCCTCATTTGTTGGTTTGATAATTATTTCTGTTTTCTTTCTTTATAGGTTTCAAGAGGCCTTTGGTGTGGCTGCTGGGCCACACCGACATTTATTGGGCTGCCCAATGAGCTTATCGGCCCGTGGGTACCAGTCTCGGCTTCTGTCAAGTGGATGTAGCTTTGAAAGGTTTTAGGGGTCTTAAATGTCTCCAGGTTCTCCCTGAAGTGGTCGCCTTGAGCAAAGTTACGCACGGACCGGCAGTTGTGGTCGTGCATGCTGGAGGGAACGGCCTATGTTCTGTTAGGGTGGCAGAACTAATTTCTGTCATAAGGGTTGATTTCGACCGTTTTGCCACATTTTTTCCGGAGTTGGTCATAGTGTGGTCAGAGATAGTCCCTAGGGTACTGTGGAATGGTGCTTGCAATCATTCGGCCATTGAAAGGGCGAGACGTATGGTCAATATGCGGGTCTCTCGGCATGTTAGGTCCAGAGGAGGAGTGGTCATATGTTATCGTCAATTGGAAGGGGATAACAAGGGTATAATGTTACAGGATGGTGTCCATCTAAATGACATAGGGCTGGACATCTTCCTGTCAGGCCTTCAGGATGCAATTGATAGGGTGCTTTTCCTTTTGGCTGGTGGGGGTAGGAGTTTGATATAGGGGTACACCTCACTCCTGTGGCAGTGTGGAGGGGCCTTGTCCGTTCAGGCTAGGGACGATGGGAGAACAGTCACCTGCCGTACCAACTAAGACGTACCCACCGCGGTGGCGGGACACGCAAGGTGACTGTTATTTTCAACAAGATCAAGATCTTCCAGTGTTAGCTGTGGACAAGCTTTTTTCCCTCCATGCTATAATAAAAGATGTAGCCTACCCCCACTTTTATACCCACACTCAGTCTCTTGTGTCAGTCATTTGGGGGAAGACAGACCGTCCATTTTATATCCCTGTAGTTGTGACTGGAACTCATGTAAACCCTCACTAAGCTGCTCACGTGGGGCCTGTCCACATACTATAAGAATATCAAGACTTTGCTTGGTCTATGAAGGTTAGGGCAAGCTTGCATAAACGACAAAACCAATAACTTTGAGCCTAGTTCTCCTTCACACGGTTTTGTTTTCAGTGTTTTAAAACGGATGCAAAAAAATAAACGCCAGAAGTTTGAAAATAAGTTTTCTTTCTTTGTACAGTAATTTTTGCACCAATCACACTGACATGTTTATAAAAATAAAATAAAAAATTGCCCTTCAAAGGTTTACAGTCTTTAAGGGATTATAAACTGAGATAGATAAATCCAACTTGTAAAGCAGAATACTAAATGTGCTTGAATCTTGTAATGTAGTGGGGAGTGTTCTATGTATAGACTGCATAGCCCACCGTACAAGATAGTAACGCGTGTAAGATAAAGCTGCGCCGGAGCCCGATGCACTGTCTTTTAGGCATCTGTATTTAATACTACCCAATTGATGCTGCACTCATGCATATTTTTGCAAATCATCTTGGCATGTGTAGGGGTGTGAAGAGCCGATCATCAAGGCAGGTAACGTGATTAGCATTTTATTGATCAATTTCTATTTGTTTCATACATTGGAATATCCATTGTCTTGTAATTAAACAATACTCTAAGCTCTTCAAGAGGCTGAAGATGGGAACAGAGACATTCTTGCTGATGCCTTGGAACAGCTGAAGCCTGACCTGGGTATGTTTGGCTTTTTTAATTTTCTGATGATACCATAACTTTCTGCAATAACTAAGCTGGCCACACACATCGGAGAAAAGTTGTCCGAACTACCCTATTTTGGCGAAATCTGTCAATGATCTTATGTGCATAAGGGCTTCCTGACTTTTCACCCAATGGTAAATAAGTAGGAGGGGGTGGGGAAATTTAGCATACCCGTTTCTTTGTTCCCGTGGATAAGCTGCTGCCAGAGGGGTCTGACAGAGGCACTTTTTTTTCCTCTACCCATTGAAATAAACATACACGCTTATCCAAGCTTAACCACTTGCGTACTGCCCATAGACTATAAACGCCCGGGCGGTCCGCAATTAACTCTGCAGGGCCGTTCTAGAACGTCCTGCAGAGTTAGTACTTTTTTCCGCTCTGTGGCAGTGTTAAGCTCCGTGATACAGCTGTCTCCAGACAGCTGACATCACGGAGCTCTGCCCAGGGACCAATCAGCGTGGTCTCTGGGCATGCTCTAGACAAACTGTCACAATACTATCCCCGTCGCTGGTGCTCAGTGCCCCCCACTCCCACTGTGCCGTCTCCCTATCCTGGCAGACTGTCAGGGAGGGAGTATAAAAATAGTATGTAATTTTTTCCGCCAATAAACAGATTTCTATCGATCTCATGTCTGTCTCATTATATATTGATACATAGTTTTAGGCTGGGGCTACAAGGCGACATTGGACACGACCGTCGCACAGCCAAAGATCACTATGTTCCATAGCACACATGGCAAGTAATGAAAGTGAATGTGGTCGCAGGAATTTTACCGGACAAAGCTATTTTTGGCCATGGGACCTGTCGTGGCCGAAGTCACCGTGTCTCCCCAGCCTCTAACAATACTAAGTATTAATATATGAGATAGATAGCAAATTATATTTTTTGTTTCTTTCTCTGTGCGTAAAAATAAATAAATATATACACTACCGTTCAAAAGTTTGGGGTCACCCAGACAATTTTGTGTTTTCCATGAAAACTCACACTTATATTTATCAAATGAGTTGCAAAACGACTAGAAAATATAGTCAAGACATTGACAAGGTTAGAAATAATGATTTTTATTTGAAATAATAATTTTCTCCTTCAAACTTTGCTTTTGTCAAAGAATGATCCATTTGCAGCAATTACAACATTGCAGACCCTTGGCATTCTAGCTGTTAATTCGCTGAGGTAATCGGGAGAAATTTCACCCCATGCTTCCAGAAGCCCCTCCCACAAGTTGGATTGGCTTGATGGGCACTTCTTGCGTACCATACGGTCAAGCTGCTCCCACAACAGCTCTATGGGGTTGAGATCTGGTGACTGTGCTGGCCACTCCATTACAGATAGAATACCAGCTGCCTACTTCTTCCCTAAATAGTTCTTGCATAATTTGGAGGTGTGCTTTGGGTCATTGTACTGTTGTAGGATGAAATTGGCTCCGATCGAGCGCTGTCCACAGGGTATGGCATGGCGTTGCAAAATGGAGTGATAGCCTTCCTTATTCAAAATCCCTTTTACCGTGTACAAATGTCCCACTTTACCAGCACCAAAACAACCCCAGACCATCACATTACCTCCACCATGCTTGACAGATGGTGTCAGGCACTCTTCCAGCATCTTTTCAGTTGTTCTGCGTCTCACAAATGTTCTTCTGTGTGATCCAAACACCTCAAACTTCGATTCGTCTGTCCATAACACTTTTTTCCAATCTTCCTCTGTCTGATGTCTGTGTGCTTTTGCCCATATTAATCTTTTCCTTTTATTAGCCAGTCTCAGATATGGCTTTTTCTTTGCCACTCTGCCCTGAAGGCCAGCATCCCGGAGTCGCCTCTTCACTGTAGACGTTGACACTGGCGTTTTGCGGGTACTATTTAATGAAGCTGCCAGTTGAGGACCTGTGAGGCGTCTATTTCTCAAACTAGAGACTCTAATGTACTTGTCTTGTTGCTCAGTTGTGCAGCGGAGCCTCCCACTTCTCTTTCTACTCTGGTTAGAGCCTGTTTGTGCTGTCCTCTGAAGGGAGTAGTACACACCGTTGTAGGAAATCTTCAGTTTCTTGGCAATTTCTCGCATGGAATAGCCTTCATTTCTAAGAACAAGGATAGACTGTCGAGTTTCACATGAAAGCTCTCTTTTTTTCTAGCCATTTGGAGAGTTTAATCGAACCCACAAATGTAATGCTCCAGATTCTCAACTAGCTCAAAGGAAGGTCAGTTTTATAGCTCCTCTAACACAGTTAGCAAACAGAATGTACCATTAGAACACTGGAGTGATGGTTGCTGGAAATGGGCCTCTATACACCTATGTAGATAATGCATTAAAAACCAGACCTTTGCAGCTAGAATAGTCATTTACCACATTAACAATGTATAGAGTGTATTTCTGATTAATTTAATGTTATCGTTATTGAAAAAAAAACTGCTTTTCTTTCAAAAATAAGAATTTCTAAGTGACCCTAAACTTTTGAACGAAAGTGTACATATGTGACATATTGCAGTTAAAAATAGGGAAAAATATAAATTTTTACTAAATTTCTTCAATTTTTCTATTAATTTATGCAAATTGTATGAGTCTACTTTTACAACTAAAATAAAGTACAACATGTTACGAAAAAACAATGTCAGAATTACTTGGATATTCAAAACTTTCGCAGAGTTATTCTCTATTAACCCCTTAACGACCACCCACCGTCTTTTGACGTCGGGCGGTGCAGGTACTCAGTCTACAACGACGCCTTTTGGCGTCGCTGTAGTAGAGTGGGTTTAACGGCAGCCTGGTCAAGTCTGCACTAAAAACCGGCTGTAAGTAACAGGTCCGATTCTTAGTGCAGCCATCAGGACCTGCCGATTTCGTCGTAACAGCATGTGACCGCTGTGACAGCCAATCACAGCGGTCACATGCTGTTACTGTGAACAGAGCCGCCGGGAGTGTCTAAATGACAGCTCCTGCTCTAAGAACGAGCTGTTGCTAGCAGCTCTGTTCTTAGAGCAGTGATCAGGAGCCAATAGTATTGGTTCCTGATCTTATTTGTGTTCACTATGAGATCCAATCATAGTGATCACTACAGTAAAATAAAAGTAAAAACATGTAACTGTTTCTCCTCACTCTGTTCTAGCTGTGGAGAGAAACAGATACAAGTGTGTCAGTGTCCCCTCACAAAATCACTTGTTCCTCACACAGTTTCAAAAAAAATAATCCTTTTTTCAGTATTTTATAGTATATAGTATATACATATATATATAAATATAAATATATTTACTGTATATACTAAGAATCGTACTATAAACGACTTTCTTTTTAGGGTACGCTTTTAGACGGCGTAGGTTGCTGTTCTGGGCTTGGGTTTACAGTTTGTGTTAGGCGTAGGGTTTAGGTTTAGGTTTGAAAAAAAAAAAAAACTTAAAAAAAAAATACAAAAATAAAAAAAAGTTTAATTCCTTTAGTGTGATTAGTTGATAAAAAAATTGAAACCGCTAGTTACGTTTATTATTTGTGGTTTAGACTGTATAATCATTATGGCTGCCAAAAGATACAGCATTGAGGAAGCCTATCAGATGCTATGCTCCGATATGGATTCTGCATCTGAAGTTGAGCTTTTACTTGATAGCGACAGCGAAAGTGTCGCTTCAAGGGATTCTACGGATATGAGACCCAGCACCAGTGATATGGGAGACGTCCGTTCAAAGTGCAGCCTCTGATATTGCACAACCCCAACAAACCGATTTAGTGTGGGAACCCACAAGTTTATTTTCTCCTACCATAAATGACTTTATTGCTACTCCTGGCATAAGTCCCAATGTCAGTAATTTTTCACCACTAAATTATTTTAATATTTTTATTACGGACCAAGTTTTGGAATATTTTGTGCAGGAAACAAATTTGTATGCCAGGCAGTACATTGCCAATAAGCCTTCGTCACTTTATGCCAGGTTGTGGAATCCCACAAATGCAACAGAAATAAAAAAAATTCTGGGCCTCACCCTTAACATGGGAATTATAAAAAAACCCTCTATTAGGTCATATTGGGCATCAAGCCCTATACATGCCACCCCCATTTTTTCTGGCATTATGTCATGCAGCAGGTACGAAATACTTGTGCGATTTCTCCACTTTAGTGACACTCTACAGGCACCCCCTTCCAGCGACAGAAGTCGTGACCGGCTGTATAAATTAAGGCCTTTGCTAAATTTTCTTAATTCCTCCTTTTTAGGAGCATATACCCCTGAACAAAATTTAGCAGTGGATGAATCGCTAATGAATTTCAAAGGGCGTCTCTCATTCCGCCAATTCATACCCTCAAAAAGTGCAAAATACGGGGTAAAGATCTACATATTATGTGAAAGCACTACTGGCTACACATGTGAATTTAAGATCTACGAGGGTAAAGACAGTGAATTCAATGCACCAGGGTGCCCTCCAAATATTGGTACCACTGGTAAGATTGTGTGGGATTTAATTGGCCCTTTCCTACACAAGGGGTATCATGTATACACGGAGAGTTTTTATACCAGTGTGCCATTGTTTAGCGCCCTTCATTGTGCCAACACCGGAGCCTGTGGCACAATACGCAGGAATCGTAAAAGGTTTCCCACGTCAACTTGTGGATAAAAAACTACCAAAGGGGGAGTCATGCACTTTTCAAATTGAGAAGAAGCTGGATTTAACATTTTGTGACCGCAAGGACGTCTACATGATCAGCACTATCCATACAAATGCAACAGCAACTGTTAGAGAACGTGGGGCCTCTGCAGATAGACAAAAGCCTGTGTGTGTCACCAACTATAACAAATTCATGGGTGGGGTAGATTTGTGCGACCAGATGTTACAACCTTATCTGGTTAAAAGGAAAACCAGAAAGTGGTATAAGAAAGTGGCAATATACCTCATCCAGGTTGCAATGCACAATGCATTTGTCCTGTACAAAAAATCATCGGGCAGGGCGACATTCTTTGAATTTCAGGAGAAAGTGATTGAAGATCTCCTATTTCAATCTGCAGACCAGAGAGTAGTCCATGAGTCAGAGGATGTACGCCGACTTGTTGAAAAACATTTTTTACACCCCATCCCTTCAACACCTAACCAAAAATACCCCAAAAAACGGTGTCGGGTCTGCAGCAAACGAGGACAGCGAAGTGAGTCAAGATATTATTGTTCTGCTTGTCTTTCTAACCCTGGTCTATGCATAAGTCCATGTTTTGAAATCTATCATACCGTCGCACATTACTAATTTTTTTTTGTGAACTATAAAAGTTAAAATGCAGGATTTATTTAGGATTTTATTTTTCTGTACACTTTTTTTTTTTTTTTTTTTAGGGAAGCAGCTTCGCTTTATATTTAGGAGATGCCAAAATTTAGGGTTCTTTTAGAGATTTCTTTTTTTTAATCACTTTTTTTTGGGAGGGAGGGAAATATACTAGAAATAGCGACATTAATTTGGGGAGTAGTGGTCCTTTACTGTATCTATACATACGGTGTGGGACACTGCCCCTTTATATATTCTGCAGGTGATTGGTTGTTTTGTGCACATGGCGGTTCCTACCTTGCCGGGCAGGGGCTTGTTATGGTGTACCGCGTCACTTGGCACATTCGTCCCTTATATAGGGATTGATGGAGCTAAAGAGACGTTGTATGACCAGTCACTTTGAATAATAAAGTCATTACAGCCCTACAAATTTTCTCTCATCCTGTGAACATGCTCTAGTTTTCCACATAGCTGGATACATTCTTCCTCCTTTTTTTTGGGATATATTGCCTTTTTCCGCCAACAGTTTAATAAATTTTCCCACTCTAACTTACTATATATCAGAGCGGGTTGATATACATAATGTCTATGGACTGACATGATTTCAGGACAGCTGCTTTCAAAGCACGACATAGTCATAGGGTGTAGAAAAGTAGAATCCTCCCATTTTCAAGCAAAATGTGTGTACTGAAAGCCTCCGGGTGCTCCCTTCCTTTTGGGTTCTGCCGTGTGTCCAGAAAACGCATTAGGGCCACAATGGGGATATTTTTGAACACAGGAGAAACAGGGTGATACATTTTCTGGTGCATTTCCTTATTCTCATGTCCTCTGTACAAGAAATCTGACCTTAAAATGACACATTTGTGAAAAAAAGTGAAATAACATTTTCTTTCCACCTGCTTTGCATTACTTCCTGCGAAAACTGTGGGGTCAAAATACTTAGTACACACCTAGATGAATACCTTAAGGGGTCTAGTTTTCAAAATGGGGTCATTTATTGGGAGTTTCTATCTTTTTGGCAGCTCAGTGCCGTCTATAAATGTGTAATGGGACCTGAAACATTTTCAAGCAAAATGTGTGTCCTGAAAGTCTTCGGGTGCTCCCTCCCTTTCGGGCCCTGCCGTGTGCCCAGGCAACGCATTAGGGCCACAATGGGGGCATTTTTGAAAACAGGAGAAACAGGGTGATAGATTTTGGGGTGTGATTATTCATTCTCATGGTCGCTTTACAAAGAAATCGGTCTTCAAAGTGATGCTTTTATATAAAAAGTTTTTTTTTTTTTTATTTCACCTGCTATGCATTAAATTTAGCAAAAAACTGTGGTGTCAAAATACTCACTACACCCCTAGATAAATACCTTAAGGGGTGTAGTTTTCTAAATGGGGTCGTTTATGGGGAGTTTCTTTCATTATGGTAGTTCAAAACCTCTCCAAATGTACAGTGGGGCCTAAAACATTTTCAAGCAAAATATGAGACCTGAATGCCTCCGGTTGCTCCCTTCCTTTCAGTCCCTGCCGTGTGTCCAGGCAACGCATTAGGGCCACAATGGGGGCATTTTTGAAAACAGGAGAAACAGGGTGATAGATTTTGGGGTGTGTTTCTTCATTTTCATGGTCGCTTTACAAAGAAATCGGTCTTCAAAATGATACTTTTATGAAAAAAGTGAAATTATATTTTTTTACACCTGCTTTGCATGAATTCTTACAAAAAAACCGTGGGGTCAAAATACTTACAACACCCCTTAATAAATACCTTAAGGGGTGTAGTTTTCAAAATGGTGTCACTTGTGGGGGTTTCCACCATTCTGACACCTAAGAGCCTCTGAAAACCTGGCTTGGTGCAGGAAAACAAAATGTACTTCAAAATGTATAAAATTATTACTAAACTTGTAAGTCTTCTAAATTGCTCAAAAAAAAATTTTTTTTTTCAAAAGTGCTGCCAAAATAGAGTAAAGCGATGGAAATATATATTTAATAAAAAAAATTGTACAGTATGTATGTACATATGTCACAAATTGCAGTTAAAAATAGGGAAAAATTATAATTTTTACAAAATTTCTTCCATTTTTCTATTTTTTAATTAATTTCCGCAAATCGTATCAGTCTACTTTTACCACTAAAATAAAGTACAACATGTGACGAAAAAACAATGTCAGAATTACTTGGATATTCAAAACTTTCGCAGAGTTATTCACTGATAAAGTCAGACATACCATATTTAACAAATCTGGCTTGGTCATTAAGGTCTTTTCAGGCCCGGTCATTAAGGGGTTAAAGTCAGACATACCAGATTTCTCTGCTTTCACATACTTTTTGCTGAGCATTGTGTATTAGATAATAAAGTCCACAATGGTCTCTTTTGACACTGTGTGGGACAGACTATTAAAAATACATCTAAAGTAAAGAAGTTGGCATACACTTTTTTTTTTTTTAACTTTCTCCGCTTTTGCAAAATACAGAAATTTGCGAAATTCCTAAGAGGAACAAGGACCGCAAATACAAGGCCATTCTCAGTGGTTTCCACTCTTTCCATAGATTTTGAATGGAGTGGCAGGTCGCATGCTCAACCGCCACTCCATTCAACTCCTCTGGGTGCAGTCTTGTGGCTGGGGGGAAATGGGGAACACAACCCCCGTTATGGTAATCTGTGGGGTTCCCTGTAGGACCCACACCGATCCAGCAGTTCTCACCTATTTAGAGAATAGGTGATGATTTGTTGTAACAGGAATACCCCTTTTAAAGGCTATGTACACTATTTTTTATTTTATATAAACATGTCTAACTTTTCAATTAGTCTTTATTATAAAAATATATTTTAACTTTTTGAGATAAAGCTGCTCTGTATTCTGCATCTAGAGCAGCTGTATCATTCGCTCTGACCTGAATCCGTCAATCAGGCGGACCTGACGTGAACAGAATTTAGCGCTACATACAGCTGCTCTGTATGCAGAATACAGAGCAGCTGTATCTGAAAAAGTAAAACAAATTTTTAATAAAGGCTAATTAAAAAGTTGCACCAATCACCCTGACATTATAAACTGAGGTAGATAAATCCAACTTGTAAAGCAGAATACTAAATGTGCTTTAATTTTGTAATGCAGTGGTGAGTGTTGTATGTATAGACTACATAACCCCCCCGTACAAGATAGTAACGCGTATAAGATAAAGCTGCCGCCAGAGCCCGGTGCACTGTCTTTTAGGCATCTGTATTTAATGCTACCGTGATAACGTGATTAGCATTTATTGATCAACTTCTATTTGTATCATACATTGGAATATCCATTGTCTTGTAATTAAACAATACTCTGTTCCTATCTTCAGCCTCTTGAAGAGCTTAGAGACATTCTTGCTGATGCCTTGGAACAGCTGAAGCCTGACCCCAGGTATGTTTGGCTATTTTAATTTTCTAATTATACCATAACTTTTGGCAATGACTAAGCTGGCCACACACATTGAAGAAAAGTTGTCCGAACTGCCCTATTTTGGCGAAATCTGTCAATGATCTTATGTGTATAAGGGCTTCCTGACTTTTCACCCAATGGTAAATAAGTAGGAGGGGGTGGGGCAATTTAGCATACCCGATTCTTTGTTCCCGTGGATAAGCTGCTGCCAGAGGGGTCTGATAGAGGTGCTTTTTCCCCTATACCCATTGAAACAAACATACATGCTTGGCCAAGCTTAACCACTTGCGGACTACCCATAGACTATAAACGTCCGGGTGGTCCGCAATTAACTCTGCAGGGCCGTTCTAGAACGTCCTGCAGAGTTAAAACTTTTTCCCGCTCTGTGGCGGCGTTTAGCTCCGTGATACAGCTGTCTCCAGACAGCTGACATCACGGAGCTCTGCCCAGAGACCAATCAGCGTGGTCTCTGGGCATGCTCTGGACAACCTGTCACAATACTATCCCCGTCGGTGGTGCTCAGTGGCGCCCCCTGCCCTACCCCTCCCCCTGTACCTTCTCCCTATCCTGGCAGGCTGTCAGGGAGGGAGAATAAATATAGTATGTAATTTTTTTCTGCCAATAAACAGATTTCTATCTATCTCATGTCTGTCTGTCTCATTATATATTGATATATAGTTTTAGGCTGGGGCTACAAGGCGACTTTGGACACGACAGTTGCACAGCCAAAGATCACTATGTTCCGTAGCACACATGGCAAGTAATAAAAGTGAATGTGGCCGCGGTAATTTTACCGGACAAAGCTATTTTTGGCCGAAGTCGTCGTGTAGATCCAGCCTCTAACTATACTATGTATTAATATATGAGATAGACAGATGTGAGATATATATATATATATATATATATATATATATATATATATATATTGCAAATTATTTTTTTTGTTTCTTTCTCTGTGTAAAAAATAAATAAATATTTGATGGCTTGAGAAAGGTTCCTGTTGAACCGAAACGTTGCTTTATTGAGGTGAATAAAATCCACTTTTTGCTGTGCCGTTGCTGTGCTCTATGCTTTTGTCTATCTTTTTGGGGAATTGATTCAACCCCAGGTAACGAGCACATGGCCTGATTTCCTGGAAACCATTGGAGTGCTGTGTTTATCTACCTTTGGACTGTATATATATATATATATATATATATATATATATATATGTATGTATAGAAATCCAAAAAATGAGCAGCAACTCCAAGGCTTGAGAAAGGCTCCAGTGAACGAAGCTGAAACGTTGCACGGGCATTAAAGTACCCACTTTTTCACCCTTTATATTGGAGTTGCTGCTCATTTTTTGGATTTCTGTGTATCTGGGACTTGGTCTGTCTCTTTGAGATTGCACCCACACGCTGCTGGACTTTGTATATATCTCTATATATATATATATATATATATATATATATATATATATAGTAAACAGTCAGTAGGAAGACTGGTAGAGGGTAGATATGTGCCATTGAGATTTCTTATCTCAGTTTTGTAAATCTCTGGGAAGTTCGTTGCTCAGCAAGGCTAGTTGGTGAGCAGGAGTTTTTTTAGGCTGCATTTCAGGGTCCGGGATTTAGGAATGGCTGTAGAGGGTGGGATGGCCGTTCCCATACATCCACTCCAGGTTTTGGTTTCTAGAGGATCTGAGTCTCAGCTGGCCCTGATTAAAAGGGAAGCTGACAGTGTGAAGAAAAAGAGTGAGGAGGAAGGAGATTGTTGTTCCTCCAGGGAGACTGCTATGAACGAAACACCTAACAAAGGGCACTTGCACGTTCAGGTGGTGGCTGCTACAGGGTGAGAACTTTAAAGATTGTTTTTTCCACAAGTTATATTGTTTTGTTTGTTGTTTTACCCAGTGGACGCAAGCTCTGTACAAAAAGGATCTGTTTGTTTGGTGCAAATAAAAAGTACCCGCTGTTTGTGTTTACCCCATCTCCGTGTGCGTGACTGCCCAATACAGCAGCCCAAGTGGGATGCCAGCTCACAATATATATATATATATATATATATATATATATATATATATATATATATATATATATATATATATATACAATATTAGTATGTAGATCATATATAGACACACAGTTTTCGGCCCCATGAACACTGCCGTAATTTTGATCCGCAATTACGGACTGTGATTGTGGATCAAAGTACGGACCCGTCATTTCTATTTCCCGCAGACACCTTCCCGTAAATATAAGGGAAGGTGTCCAGGCCGTAGAAGTGATCCACAAAAAAAGGACATGTCCGCGGGTGTCCGTCTGTCCGCAGCCGGCTGTGCCTGTAATCACCGGCTGTGATTACGGGCACGGCCGTGTGCAGGGGGCCTTAGGCTGGGGCTACATGGCGACTTTGGCCGTGACACTGGTCCCTTACACAAGGATCGCTTTGGAAAATTTGCTTTCCAAAACCCAGTTTGCACACTATTCATTATAAGCTTCGAATGAAATGCGCACACATTTAGTATCGCAGAAGTTGACAAATGTTTTCAGGTGTGTTCACCCAGTGGCATGCACCGGATAAAAAAAAATATCATCTAAATTCACATATTCATATTTTTCTCACGTGTTATTTCCCTTTTTACATTTATTTTTTTCTCAAAATATGGAAGCCCAACATGTTTTGAAAAAAAAGAAGACCAAATACATGTAGGTTAGAAGAGTAATAGAAGAACACTTTGACAGATTATAAATTAGACAGAGTTTGGACCCACACCATTTTTGTTGACTGGTTATAAAAGTGAAAAAAGGGGCTGTTGTGTGACAGCCCCTTTATTAAATACATAAAATGCTTTATATTTAACCTTTGCTTCTGATTAACTACATGGTTGCCGGCACCTGGAGCTTTTTAATCCTGTATGTAAATCCTTTTATGTGTGAACAGAAAAAAGTGAGAGAAAAGACGAGGAAGGTCTGAAACCTGAAGTGAAGGCTGAGCCTGTACAAACTGTAAACCGGAAGCGGAGAGGTAGAGTCGGAGCTGTGAAAAGTGAGCCAAAGAGCCCATCCAAGACCGAGTTGGAGCCAGAAAATGGAGATGCTGTATCTTCTGTGAAAAGTGAGCCAAAGAGCCCATCCAAGTCCGAGTTGGAGACAGAAAATGGAGATGCTGTATCATCTGTGAAAAGTGAGCCAAAGAGCCCATCCAAGTCAGAGTCGGAGCCAGAAAATGGAAATGCTGTATCATCTGTCATAAGATTCAACATCCGTTCAAGGCCACGTTTGGAAAAGTAAGAGCTTATACAGTTTTTGTTTTTTAAATCTATATATGAACGAACATCAAAATGTTTATCTCTTGTCACCAACATGCCCAATCCCCATACACATTAATGTTGGCAGATCCCACCAAAATCGAATGTGTAAAGGCATAATTAGTCGTCTTGAACCCTGTTTGCCACGCTTTTAATACCTGACTGCTTTATTTAGAATGAAGAAATTACAGATGAATGAAGGAGAATCCAACGTCAAGAGTTACAAATTTCTCAACCCAGTCAGACGCTCAAGACACCTAGAACTCAACTCTCACAGATTACTGGACATGTATGTAAGCGGTGATGCTGCCCCTTAAAATTGAACTGTCTGCTCAGTGCAGCCTCCATGTTTATTGGTACCTGCGTTGTGTTCCCTCCTGTGTTATCTGTTGCATGCCTGACATGTTATGTGCAGCCACAAGGGGTCACTGCAGTATGAGTGGGTTAGAGATAGAGCTGCCTGGCAGGAAACCGGAAGGTGTGTGGGTAGCACAGAGGAAAGATATAGAGAGCTGCTGCAGTTTGGAAGGAAGATAGTTTGGTGTGCCTGAGCATGGCAAGAAGCTGCAGGATGGAGGTCCTCCCTACAAGTGAGGAAATTTGGGACAACAAGGAGGTGGAATTGGTGTAGTCAGTGGAGTACTGACTTGGATGCATCTTCCCTCACATGGTGTGGCTACCTAAGGCCAATGTCCCTGGGCTGTAGATACAAACTTGTGACTTTGCTAGTGCATGTTATTGGATTTCAAAAGAGATATTGCAATTGTTTATTACAAAGTAAAGCTGGATAGTGTGTGAAGCAGACAGTGCAAAATGACAAAAGCCTAAACTGTGATTATACTAATGTATGGCTTGAAGATGTCATATTAAGATTCGAGTATATTGTCGTTACTGGACTGGCTGCTCATTCAGGTGAGGCTATAGTAGAGCCTACCGGCTAAGGGAGGGAGAGGGATGCCTTGAAAGGTGACAACTAGCACCGTAATGACCCGCGGTGGCGCCCGGAGGTCCGGTTAGTACATCTGACACTCACGGCATAACCAGCAGCTGAGAGTGTTGAATACCTATATAGTTACGGGCCAAACGATAAACGTTCACAATAAACGTCCACACATATCAAAAGAGAGACGAGTAAATACCCAACGTTGTATGTGTGGACATATCACATATCCCAAAAACAAGGGGACAAGATCAAACACCAAGTACACGAGTGTAACTTGAAATACTTTATTAGAGTATACATAAAAACATGTTGGCCATCAGGACCTAAAATATGTACCCCTTGAGAAAGCTACCGCGAAACGCGCGTCGGGGCTCGTGGTGCGTTGTCCACTTTTAGGCTGATCATGCAACTTACTGGTTGGTATAGGTCCTGGGAACGGGTCTGATTTGTGTTTACCCCCTGGTTACTATACTTCTACACTCACACATATACTAGAGTGGGGTTGCTCTGCTTGCTTTATACTCACTTTGGCTTACTATTTATTCGTTTGTACAGGCAGTATATATGCACCACATTAGTGGTTTTTGTATTTTCTTATTTGCACTATGTTATGTGCATTGTTCTCTGTGCATTTAGATTTAATATTACCTTTCTGCCTCTTGAGTATTATTCATCTGTAACAGCCTTTGTGTTCTCCACATCTATACATTTTAATTGTGTCATATTTTAGGTCCTGATGGCCAACATGTTTTTATGTCTACTCTAATAAAGTATTTCAATTATTTCAAGTTACACTCGTGTACTTGGTGTTTGATCTTATCCTCTTGTTTTTGGGATGTGTGATATGTCCACACATACAACGTTGGGTATTTATAGCAGCTGAGAGTGTGACTCTTACTGCTGGTATTCCGCTCAGTAGTGGCTAGCTACCACGGTAACCGGCGGAGACGCTTCCATCGCCACCTTCTGGCAACGTGAGTTCAGGCGCGACCTCTCCCAGGGGTACTCCAGCAGGATTGATGTCCCCACCCTACAGTTCTACTGTCTGTTTCACACTGAAGAGGATTATTGTCGTTGTATTCCAGTAAACGGTTACTACAAGAATCTGTGTTGACTCTTCTCCCTACACCCCAGCAATTGTACCCTTGTAACAAGTAGAAGGGCCACGATCCCTGTGTTTGTGGGATTGATCAATTAGGAGACCTGGAAGGCATAGAGTCCTGTCCCAATGTCTATATCTTCCGAAAAAAAACTCTGCACTTAATGTTACTGAAAAAATTGCAACCAAAAAATAATCATTGTTTACAGACTGAGTGTCCTGCACCTTTTTAACAGATCTGCCTCTATAGCCAAGATTTATTATCTGCACAATACACTAAACCCGGTCTGGTGTTTTTTTTCTGTAATATGGTGTTTTCTGTACTGCATTGCTACTTAATGATTTTTTTCCCATGTAACCGTTTCCCAAGACCCGTTGAGAAACACTCCAGTGACAGGAGAGACTCTTAGGGCTTGTCCACGCATAACGGAATTATTCCAATGAAACCAGAAGAAAAACCACACCGTCTCCTGCACTATTTTTTTACTGCAGAAAATGGTGCAGATTTTGCTGCGTTTTTTTTTATTGCTGGGAGATGGTTACATTTTAGTCCACTTTCTGCAGCACTAATTAACATGCTGCGGTCTGAAATTACGCTCCGCAGGTGAATTTCTGTAAGGAAATTTTATGCAGCGTGTGGATGAGAATAGTTAAATCTCACCCACTCTGCGGCTACTGTATTCTGTGTGTTTTGTGTTTGCATTTCAATTTCCGCGATGTGTGGACAAGCCCTTACACGTATGTGATGTCTTCAGTGAGTCTACCAGCCTGTGAAATGCTGACTTCTCGGCGTGCCAGTGACAAGTGCATGTTTTGCCAGACATTCATAAACGTAAAATACCGAACACCTACAAAGGAGGCAGATCTCTTCAGTATTTGCTCCCGATGGTCTCACTAATTTCTTGGAATTAACAGACTGAACATAGGATGGGAATATTTGGGAATCTAGAGAATTGGATAATTATTAATTGGAAAGCGGAGAGGCCCACTTTAAAACCCTGACATGTCTATTTTGATCAATACTGGAGCGTTTATTGTTAGAAATCGGCATTGTTTGTTAGTCCTCCTGGAAATTTCTGAATACATTGGCAACTAGGTGTTCTCCCTGTTGTCAATGGGGCATGTCACTACACATTCTGACACATGCCCTATTGACAAGGGGAATGGTAACTCCCAGTTATCCATTTATTCATGCGTTTCCAGGACTAATAACCAACGTCGGCTTTGTTTAATTTATTCAAGTTCAGACTTAAAAGGAAAACAAAACTGCAGTGACCTGAACTCATGTAAACCCTCACTAAGCTGCTACTATGAGAATATCAAGACTTTGCTTTGTCTATGAAGGTTAGGGAAAGCTTACATAAACGACAAAACCAATAACTTTGAGCCTAGTCCTCCTTCACACGGTTTTGTTTTCAGTTTTTTAAAACGGATGTAAAAAAAAAAAACACCAGAAGTTTGAAAAGTTTTCTTACTTTGTACAGTAATTTTTCCTGCCATGTTTGAAGTTATTTTGAGAAGCCTATAGCAAAAAACACCATAAGCCACCAAAAATTACAGAAACTAAAACACTGTGGGTCTCTTCTATCAAAATCTTTATGGAAAATCTGGTTGCTATGGGGCAACAAGGCCAATCAGAGCTCCGCTTCAGCTTAAACTAACTGCTCTGGAAAAATTAAAACGGCACTGTGACTGGTTACTGTGACCAGTTTTTCTATAAGAGAGTTTTGATAAATGAGGCCCTGTGTTTCTAGACGTTTTTCATATTTCACTGTCTTAGCCCCCCGACCAAAAAAAAGCACACTTAATGTTGTATGTGAAAAATATAGTTTGTTTTGTTCCCCCCTCTTTTCTCTCCTCTTTACACATGCTGTATGTAAGTACGGAGCTTTGTTCTGGTGTAGTATATACGTATGAGATTGATTTTGGTGCTGTATATATGTACTGCGGTTTTTTCTAGTGCTGTATTTATGTACTGTTCTCGGTTATGGTACTGTATATATGTACTGAGCTTCGTTCTGGTGCTATATGTTGCTCTGGCTGTATGTTGCTCTCGCTGAATGCTGAGAAAGCCTTTGACCGCGTGGACTGGGGCTTTATGTGGAAAACGTTGGAGCAAATTGGGATTAGCCCGGTCCTGCTTCAGAGCATTAGAGCCCTTTACGCGGGACCCCAAGCCCGGGATGAATGTTTTTTTATCTCTCTCTTTTAGAATTAATAATGGTACGCGTCAGGGATGTCCCCTATCCCCAATGCTTTATGCGCTAACAATGGAACATCTTCTGCAGGCCATAAGAAATAACCTTGATATTGGAGGGATACGAGTTGGACGCCATCACGTTAAGTGTTCTGCCTTTGCGGATGACGGTCTTCTATATATTTCTCAGCCTCTTACTTCCTTACCCTCGTTAATGTCTACTATTGGGGAATACAGTCAATACAGGAACTTTAAAATCAATCACACTAAAAGTACCGCTTTAAATGTTTCTCTGGACAATCACATAGTCCTCTTTTCGTTTTCACTGGCAACACAAAACCTTTAAATACCTGGGCATCATGATACCTTCAGATCTTACACACACTTACGCTCCCAACTACATACCCCTATTAGAAATTATTCATCGAGATCTCATAAAAGGGGAGGGTAAACTTCTATCTTGGATAGGTAGAAGTAATGTCTTAAAGATGAAGGCCTTGCCCCGCTTATTGTACCTTTACCAAACGTTACCATGTACACCCCCTAGATCATTATTTTGTGATTATAAGTATAAGCTTCAAAAAGTTTGTTTGGGCATCTAAAGGTCCAAGAATAGCGCGTCATATCCTAGTACAGAGGAAAGAAAAAGGGGGTCTAGCATTGCCGGATTGCTTCTTATATTATATGGCTGCAACCTTAACGAGATTACTTGATATTGCCCATGCTCCGTCCCGCAAACTATGGATACAGTTGGAGGCTGCTCAGATGACTTTGCCCATGCGGTCTCTCCCCTGGGGCGACTTGGTCCAAAGCCTCTATCCTGGACTTGCCACGTGTGATGGGAGATATGTTCACGACTTGTAAAATGTAAAGAGCCCGGCTTATTCACTAGAGATGGACCATTGACGCTGATCATAGGAAATAGGGACTTTGACCCGGGTATACAATCCTCCTTTTTGGGTAAATCCCGTATAACTGTAGGGGAGGTCTTGACATTCAAAAATGTTCTAGTTTCAGGCCATCTGAAACTATATGATGATTTAGTATCAATTGACTCCAGATCTCCCAAGGTCCCGGTGGGATTATCTCCAATTGCAATATTATTTCAACAAATGTCGAAACTCTTTTCATTTGCATATGGATATAACACCAATTGAGCGTCTGATCTCCTCGCCCTCCACGACTCGAAAGCTATAGCCCTCATATATGGTCTTCTGTTAAACGAGAGAAGGGAAACGAAACCCTCATATGCGTTTAGTTGGGAAAAATAATTGGATGTTTCCATCTCTTCTGAAGAATGGTCTAATTCATTCATTCTATGTCATAGGTTTTCGACTTCCTGTAAGGCGCAAAATACTAATTTTAAACTCTTATCTAGATGGTATAAGGTCCCTGTCATATTGCATAGGATCTACCCCACTATGTCTGACCAGTGCTGGCGTTGTGGACAGGCTAGGGGGACGATGGCTCACATATGGTGGGAATGCCCACCAATACATTCGTTCTTGGGTTCCATCATCTCCTTGATTCAGGAAATTATTGAAATCCTGTTGGATAATAATCCAACTACGTTGCTCCTATCTATTCTTCCGGGATCACCTAAAGTTTTATTACGTACTCTATTGGGCTATTTGTTGGTGGCAGCCAGGACAGTGATTCCTAGGCACTGGAAAAGCAATGTTGTACCCACGATGTCGGAATGGGCTCTGGAGGTGTCTAATATTCAAAGCATGGAGGAATCAATGGCTCTCATTCATCAGCATTCGGAGTCTTATTTTACAATTTGGCAAAAATGTCTGTAGGTTCGGAACTCGCCGGACTTTTATCTGCTTTTGTCTTTGAGCCCTTGAAATCCCTTAGTCACTGGTCTATAGAACAAAATGGGGTTCGTTTGGGAGACTTTTACCTGTATAGGCCTGACCTGTAAGTTATCCACTTTTCTTCACGCCTGTCTAGGCCTGTCTTTTATTTCATTTTTGTATATGCTTATCCTATCCTATCTTTTTTTAATTTTTTTCTTTTTTTTTTTTTAAATACATCTTGTCTCTTTGCCTTCCCTTCCTCCTTTCATCTGATAGTGTCCTTGTTAACCCCGGTTAATCCTTGTACTTTGCCTTCTCTGCCAGACTGATGTACATTGCCTTAACAAAGTTAGATAATCCTGCTTTTGTAGGGTACATAGGCTCTTGAGGTGTGGGAAGGGGCCGGGCCTGGCAGCCAGGTGCACGACGTTGGTACCGGCGCCTAGCAGCTGACTTAGAACTGGTGCGGACTGGGGGAATCCGACTGTTTAATTAAAACAAAGTATCACGAAGTCCCGCGGCGGGTGTTGACGTGATGTGATTTCTGCCCAGTGCTCTGAATGCCAAAGTGAAGAAATTCAATGAAGCGTGGGTAAACGGTGGGAATAATTATGACTCTCTTAATCCCTTCAGGACTGAGCCTGTTTTGGCCTTCAGGACGAAGCCGATTTTTTTAAATCTGACGTGTTACTTTATGTGGTAATAACTTTTGAATGTTTTTACCTATCCAAGAGATTAAGTGTCCTTGTTAACCCCGGTTAATCCTTGTACTTTGCCTTCTCTGCCAGACTGATGTACATTGCCTTAACAAAGTTAGATAATCCTGCTTTTGTAGGGTACATAGGCTCTTGAGGTGTGGGAAGGGGCCGGGCCTGGCAGCCAGGTGCACGACGTTGGTACCGGCGCCTAGCAGCTGACTTAGAACTGGTGCGGACTGGGGGAATCCGACTGTTTAATTAAAACAAAGTATCACGAAGTCCCGCGGCGGGTGTTGACGTGATGTGATTTCTGCCCAGTGCTCTGAATGCCAAAGTGAAGAAATTCAATGAAGCGTGGGTAAACGGTGGGAATAATTATGACTCTCTTAATCCCTTCAGGACTGAGCCTGTTTTGGCCTTCAGGACGAAGCCGATTTTTTTAAATCTGACGTGTTACTTTATGTGGTAATAACTTTTGAATGTTTTTACCTATCCAAGAGATTCTGAGACTGTTTTCTTGTGACATATTGTACTTTATGTTAGTGAAAAAACTTGGTCGATAAATTCAATATTTATTTGTAAAAAAAAAAACAAGATTTAGCGAAAATGTGCACAAATTTGCATTTTTCTAAAATGTTAAAATATCTGCTTGTAAGACAGATAGTAATACCACACAAAATAGTTACTAGTTTACTTTTCTCATATGTCTACTTTATGTTTGCATCGTTTTTTTGAACATTATTTGATTTTTCTAGGACGTTACAAGGTTTAGAACTTTACCAGCAATTTCTCATATTTTCAAGAAAATTTCAAAAGGCCATTTTTTCAGGGACCAGTTGAGTTCTGAAGTGGCTTTGAGGGCTTTATATATTAAAAAGTCCCCATAGGTGTTTCACAGGAATTAAAGCAAAGTAGAGGTGAAATATACAAATGTAATATTTTTTTTTTTGCCAAAATTCATTTGTAATAAAACAAAATCTGTACCATAGAAGGTTTTACCCAAGAAATGCAACTCAATATTTATTGCCCAGATTCTGCGGTTTTTAGAAATAACCCACATGTGGCCCTAGTGCCCTAATGGACTGAGGCACAGGCATCAGAAGCAAAGGAGCACCTAGTGGATTATGGGACCTCCTTTTTTAGAATATATTTTGTGGTGCCATAACAGTAAAGACACCCCTCAAGAAATGTATCTATGGGTATAGTTAGCATTTTGAACCCACAGTTTTTTTTTAATTTATTTTAATTAGTATGTGAAGATGAAAATTTTTTATATTTACAAGGAATAAAGTAGAAAATACACCCCAACATATGTAAATTAATAAACTGCTGTTTGGATCCACAGAAGGGCTCAGAAGAGAAGGAGCACCATTTGTATTTTGCAATGCACTGGAGGGACCAAAACCGTGGAAACTCCCCAAAAGTGACCCCATTTTGGAAACTACACCCGTCAATGAATTTTTCTAGTGGTAAAGTTAGCATTCTGATCCCACAGTTGTTTTGCTTAAATCATTGGAATTAGTCTGCAAAGGTGAAAATCTACCTTTTTTCTGAAAAAACATAGACATTTTTAATTTTTACAAGGAATAAAAGAGAAAAAGCACCCCAACAGTTGTAAAACAATTTCTCCCGATTAAGGAAATACGTCATATGTGGTAATAAACTGCTATTTGGACCCACAGCAGGGCTTAGAAGGGAAAAAGTGCTATTTGGCTTTTGGAGCTCAAATTTAGCTGAAATGGTTTTCGGGTGTCATGTCGAATTTGCAAAGCACCTTAGAGGCCAAAACAGTGGAAACCCCCCAAAAGTGATCCCATTTGGGAAACTTAAGGAATCTATCTAGGGGTACAGTGAGCATTTAGACCACAGGTCTTTTGCAGAATTTATTAGAATTAGGCCGTGAAAATGAATATCAACATTATTGCCACTAAAATGTTTCATTTTTTAAATTTCACAAAGGATAAAGGAGGAAAAAGCACCCCAAAATTTGTAAAGCAATTTCTCCCGAGTACGGATATACCCCACATGTGGTCATAAATGTTTTTTTTCATTAGAAATCAATTAACCCTTTCCGGATTGATCTATTTTTTGCTTTTTCTTTTTAGTTTTTCCCTCCCCTCTTTCTAAGAGCCATATTTTTTTTATTTTTCCATCAATAGAGTGGTGCGAGGGCTTATTTTTTGCGGGACGAGCTGTAGTTTTTATTGGTACCATTTTCTGGTACACACCTTTTTGAGAACTTTTTATTATATTTTTTGTTAGAGCCAAGGTGACCAAAAAACAGCGATTTTGCAGTTTGAAATTCTTTATTTTTCACGGCGTTCACCGTGCGAGTTAAATAATGGTATATTGTAATAGTTTTGACTTTTACAGATACAGCTATACCAATTTTGTGTATTTCTTTAATTTTTTACATTACTTTAGAGAAAAAAATGGGAAAACGTATTTTTTTTTTTTTTACTTTAAATATTTATTACATTTTTTTCACTAATAATAACTATTTACTTTTGTTTTTACACATTTTGTTAGTCCCCCTAGGGGACCTGAACCAGCAATCAGTAGATAGCTGGTACAATACACTGCAATACTGATGTATTGCAGTATATTTAAATGTTTACATGCTCCTGTAACAGCGCGACTGCTGTTCCTGTCCGTTAGTCCTGGGTGTCAGCTGTAATACACAGCTAACACCCACAGCGTATGGCGCGGGCTCAGAGCGTGAACCCGCTCCATACATCACCCCCCACACCACAAAAAAGCTGTGTAAGGGCTTTTTTTTGGCGGGATGGGTTGGAGTTTTTATTGGTACTATTTTGGAGTACATGCGACTTTTTGATCACTTTTTATTGTATATTTTGGGAGGGGTAGTGACCAAAAAAATAGTGATTCTAGCATTGTTTTTTTACTTTTTTTTTTCAGTGTTCATCGTGCAGGAAAAATAACATTATAGTTTTATAGTTTGGGTCGTTACGAACGCGGTGATGCCAAATATGTGTACTTTTTTTGAACGTGTTCATTTTTTTCCTATAATAAAAGGCTTATTATAGGAAAAAAATAATAATTTTTTGTTTATGTAAAACTTATAGCTAACTGTGATTGTGACGTGACAGTCACTCTGACAGGAAGCCTATGAGGACCAGCCTCCGGCTTGAATTGAAGTGGTCTCTCCTGATTGTCAGCCATTTTAACACAATTCAGCACAGTGTATACTTCTCCTGACAGATATACTGCTCAAAATGGCCACATTTATAAAGGGTATGGGTGTGGCCAGAATTGGGTCATCGGAAATTACATAAAAAAAGGAGTGTATTTCCTTTTTTTAAATTGGCTTTCCACCTTCTGACAACTGATGACAACGGATAAGTCATCAGTACATGATCTGTGGGGGACCGAAACCTAGGCCCCGCACAGATCAGCTGGTCCGGTGCACCGGAGGTACATGCCGGGAGCACTTCGCTCCAGCCACAGAATAGCGGCCGAGCTGCAGTACTGTATTCAAGTGAATAGGAGCAGACCTGCAATTTTGCAGCACGGCCGCTATGCTATGTACGGAGCCAACTGCTTCCGGGCTCCGTACATAGCATTATGTGCCATAACATCCGGTGCACGCAGGCCACCAGAGCGGCTTATCGATGATATACTGATGACCTATCAGTTGTCAGAAGGTGAACAACCCCTTTTAAGGTCTTCCCACAAAAATCTGCACCTTAATCCAAGCAACGTCAAATCCGCAGCTTATCGAGCAAAACTTGCAGCCGAGTCCGGAGAGTGTTTGCAGCAGCAAATCCGCCACGTCTGAACATGCCCTTGAAGTCAATCAGATCATTACGCGTGTCCATTTTTTCTACTTTCAACACATCAACTTCAAGAGCTGACTATTCACTTGCTGCCTAATAATCCCACCCAGGTGCTATTGTAACCTGATAATCAATGTTATTCACTTCACCTGTCAGTGGTTTTAATGTTATGGATGATGGGTGTCTGTATATAATATATATGCTATATTTTTTAATCCGGAAAAATGCTTTTAACCATTTTTTTTCTGCTTGTGATTACTGCAGAACAGAGCACTGATAAGACTGAAGAAGATCCAAGTGACAGAAGTTGTCCACACTGATTACTGTTTCTGATGTACAGCAACTACACATCGCTTTATGACAGCAGCTAACAAATCCAAAGTGCTCTGCATTCAATAGATTTACTGACCTCAAATAACATTGTACTCTGAGATACTAAATGAATGCTGCAGCCAGAACGCTACATGAAAATCATTGCCAGTCTCAAAGTATTTGTTCTTTAAAAGACATTAAGTTTAAAAACTTTTCTATTTTTTCACCTTAACATCATGATTTCTTGTTTCAAGTTGATTGCAATGGATCCATATTATGTAATCTTCTGAAAACACTTAAAGGGGTTGTCCAGGCACGGACAACCGATGACCTATGCTGTGGATAGGTCACCAGTATTTGATCGTGGGGGTCCGATACCCAGACCCCACAACGATCAGGTGCTCTGGGCACCAGATGTCCATGCCGGAAGCAGATGGCTCTGGTCACAGAAGTTGCGGCCGAGCTGCAGTTCTAGTGAATAGGAGCAGAGTTGCTGTTCTGCAGCACGGACACTATACAGTATACGGAACCATCTGCTTCCGGCTCTGAATACTGCATACCCTGCATAATATCCGTCGTTCGGAGACAGCCAAAGCAGCTGATTGGTGTGGGGTCCGAGTGTCTGACCCCCACCGATCATATACTGATGACCTACCCTGGATAGGTCATCAGTTATCCATGCCTGGACAACCCCTCTAATGTAATGTCCATATTAGTACATGACACGGGATGAATGCTTGTTACAACTACACTGTTTCAGACAGATTACTATTTAGGCTGAGTTCAGATAATGGACCTTATTTTGAATTATCCAGAGAAAGAACTCAACTGGACTGCATGTCACTGTTGGCCCCAGGACTTCAGTGCATATTGGTTGCCCAGTAGTTGATTTCAGAAACGAGGTAGGGTTCAGTGAAGGAGCAGGTGTTGGTAGCAATACAGTCTCATAGTCATCAAGCAGGGTCAAAACAATAAAGACAGATGTAGTGCCAAAGGTGAAAACAGAATAGTAATTTCAATGCTGAGATCAAAGTTGGGAGCATTGAGAAGCCAAACGAAAAACAGGGGGTACATATTTATACATTGTCAGAAAACTGCCTGTGGTCGATAAATGTGGAGGTTGAAATCCAGATGAGGTACAAAAGGGTCACTACCTGATTGAATAGGTACGTAGTGTAATAAATCAAAATGCAGGGTCAAAAACAAGTAATAGTAACCACATGGGAAATTAAGCATTACACAGTACCCGTTCATATCAATGGGTTGTCTGTGTAATGTCGGACAGGTCCTCCAGAGCACTGGCTAACAGATGAGAAGCCTTTACAGAGGATCCTGCCCTATTAATTCAGAATTCACTAATATGGTATATAAAAGTGGGTTTTCTAGACAGCCCTTTTAAAGACACTGTTGCTTAAGGTATCACACTAGTTACTGAAGGCATATCTTCACATGCAGTTTATAAATATACAGTGAAGTCTCTGAGACATCTGCCCAAAATTGCATTAAAAATGGTCTTCTAGAAGAGTTGTTCTCTAAAAGGAAGATTCAAGTATATGATGGAACTGAAAATCTTTTAAAGAAAATCTGGTCTGGATAATGGGGTGGTCTTCTCAAAGAGGTTGTCTTTAGGAGAGATTTACTGCATAGTTGATAAGTGTACCTGTCACAAGAAGTTATAGGCAAAGAATTTCCTCAGTGATCAGATGTTAGTGAAGGGGATATAAAAAGTCCTGTTCACTCAGGCTGGTAAGTGGTGTGGAGCTGTATGTCACAACGCAGAATGTGTACCTGACCCTAAAATTCAGTCTTGAGGATTTCTGTGAGAGATGTGAGTGCAGAGATCAAACTTGAGGTTTCTTTAGATTCTGTTGAGATTCTGAAGAGTCTCTTTGGATTACTTGTGTCACAAGTGACTTTGTATGCGGAGAGGAAATCCTGAACCTCAAATGTTTTTTGTTTTTTTCATAGCTTGAAAATGAAGATCCTTCAAAGCCCCATATTGCATTTGTAACAATTAGGGCCGTTTTTCGGGCCGTAAGCGGACGAAAAACGTCCGAAAAATCTGAAGCAGAATGCCTCCAAAAATCTGCCCATTGATTTTTGAAAAATGGCCGCGTAAAAAAAAAGTGTGTGCTCCAAAAATGGCTGCAAAAAAGAAGTGCATGCTCCAAAAACGGCTCAAGAAGTTACAGAACACCGTCGGAACAGAACACCGTATTTCCCATTGAAATCAATGGGCAGATGTTTGGAGGCGTTCTGCTTTCGATTTTTTTAGCCGTTTTTCGGAACGTTTACGCCCTTAAAACGTCTGAAAACACTGCGTGTGCACATACCCTGACTTTATAGAAAAAAAGCTCCAAAATAGCCGTAAAAAACGCGAGATGCTAAAAAAAAGTCTGAAAATCAGGAGCTGTTTTCCCTTGAAAACAGCTCCGTATTTTCAGATGTTTTTTAGTGAGCACCCTTAGGCTGGATTCACACGAGGTCATTACATCCGTAATGGGCGGAACGTATTTCGGCCGCTAATCCCGGACCGAACACACTGCAGGGAGCCGGGCTCCTAGCATCATAGTTATGTACGACGCTAGGAGTCCCTGCCTCTCCGTGGAACTACTGTCCCGTACTGAAAACATGATTACAGTACGGGACAGTTGTCCTGCAGTGAGGCAGGGACTCCTAGCGTCGTACATAACTATGATGCTAGGAGCCCGGGTCCCTGCACTGTGTTCGGTCCGGGATTAGCGGCCGAAATACGTTCCGCCCATTACGGATGTAACATGCTCGTGTAAACCCGTCCTTAGGCTGGATTCACACGACCATGTTACGTCCGTAATCGACGGAACGTATTTCGGCCGGATGTCCCGGACCGAACACAGTGCAGGGAGCCGGGCTCCTAGCATCATAGTTATGTACGATGCTAGGAGTCCCTGCCTCGCTGCCGGACAACTGTCCCGTACTGTAATCATGTTTTCAGTACGGGACAGTTGTCCTGCAGTGAGGCAGGGACTCTTAGCATCGTACATAACTATGATGCTAGGAGCCCGGCTCCCTGCACTGTGTTGGGTTCGGGACTTGCGGCCGAAATACGTCCGTCAATTACGGACGTAATGTGCTCGTGTGAATCCAGCCTTAGACAGAACAAAAAAGTAAATAATATAATACATATGTTATTGCACATCTTCAATGTAAAAGTGTCAGAATACATATTTGAACTATGGAATGCAGCATATTTGCCCTCACTCTGGATCATTTCATTTTGAATAGTTTCTGCTGGTAATGCAATTTATTGAAATTGCTTATGAAGTGTAATCTTTATCGCCATCTGGTGGTATAATCAAGGCATTGCATATTCTTTAAATTTTAATACAGGTTTTTTTTTTGTCCACACTTTTTCCCTGATCTGTTCACAAATTTACAACGAAAACGGTCCATACATCACTGGATGCTGGGCATAATAGTTACAAAGCAACAATATAAAACACACTTAGAAAGAAACAAGGTATTTTAAATATATTTACTTTAACATGATCTATAGTTTTTTAAAAATAATAATTTAAATGATAGGTATGCAATAGGTAAATAGCCTATTCAGTATATTCCCCAAGTGTCGGATTAAGAGGGGCAGTTTCCCCATAAAACACCATTGGACTAGACAGGTACCAGTAATCGTCATTATGTCTCCTCTGTGTTGGTGAAGATATAAATAATGCAGTATCGGTGATTCTACCTCCTGCTCATTGTACAGGATGAGACTAAAGCACGGAGGAGGTAAGGTCTTCTGGCTATGAGGGCTCTGGATGCCACTATCAGGGGCTTGTGGCTTAACCACATAACGACCAGGTCCGTTTGGGCCTTAATGTCCAAACCATTATTTTCATTTTTGGTCACATAAGAGTTGCCATAAAATTTTTATTTTTCCGTCGATGTAGATGTTTAAGAGTTTGTTTTTTGCAAAATGAGTTGTAATCTTCAATGACACCATTTTGGGGAACAAATAATTTATCTATTTTTTCTTCATCAATTTTTTTTGGAAGGGAGAAAATGTTTTTTTCACCGTTAACCGTGAGGTAAAAATAACATGTTAACTGTATTCTACAGGTTGGTACGAGTGTGGCGATACCAAATATGTGTTGTCTTTTTTTATGTTTTAGCACTTTTGCACAATAAAGCATGTTTTATGGGGAAAAGTGATTTTTGTGTCACCACATTCCAAAATTTATGTTTTTTATTTTTCAATCGATATGGTCGTATGAGGTCTTGTTTTTTGCGGGACGAGTTGTAGTTTTTTTTGTACCATTTTGGGGTAAATATAATTTATTGATTAACTTTAATAAAACATTTTGAGGTGGCAAAACAAAAAACAGCAGTTCCGTCAATGTATTTTTCAAATTTTTTTTACACCATGCGCCAGGCAGCATAACTAATAATGAGTTTTGTTTGTTCTAAGGGTCGTTACGATTGCGCGGTACCTAATATGTGGGTTGTTTTTTTTACAGACACCCATTTTTAAAGAAATCTAAATTTTTTATGAAAAAAATCATTTCATTTGTCTATTTGTTTGAGGCTTTTTTTTCATTTTTATTAAACTTCGTTTTACTGTATTATATTTGTCCCACTAGGGGACTTGAAGCAGCTAATCTTTAATCGCTTGTATAATGCTTTGTAATACTAAGTGTATCTGATAGCAGACCTGGAGGCCTTTGTTAGGTCCCCGGCTGTCATGGTAAGCCATCGGTGCCCCGTAATTGCATCGTGGGTGTGCCAATGGGGTGGCAGAGGGAGCTCTTAGACCCCTTTTTCCACATTTGTGTATAGCATGCACTGAATATAAATCAAGGCTGCCTCTTATTTTGATTAGAGGATATGTCCAATGGATGCGGTTACTTGGCTCCTTCTGTACGGTTGCAGTTCTGCATCCACTGATATTTTATATAGATCATATTATATATGCGCTAAGGCCCCATTAACACTACGTTTTTTCTGTGCACTTTAAGTATTCTTGAAGTATCACATAGTTGACTGTGGGCTAACAAATGCAAACAATCAACAAATTTGGCCTATATTTATGTGGAAAACTTTAGATAAACTTTTTCCGTGTAGAACTCTATGCTACTGTCTACAATACACAAACGTATACAAGTCATATATTTTTTGTAATAATTAAAGAGATTGCCAAGATTAGAGAAGCATGGCTGCTTTATTTAAAAAACCGCACACCCCTGTTCATTGGGTTTTGCCTGGTATTGCAGCTCAGCCCCACTAAAGAGAACAGGGCTGAGCCGTAAAGGGGGTTTTACACTGGGCAATTATCGGGCAGACAAGTGTTCATAGAACTCTCGTTGCTAATAATTGCCCGGTGTTAAAAGGGTAGCGATTAGCAGATGAACAAGCAAACGCTCGTTTATCAGCTGATCGTATAGTTTTAAAAAACTGAACTCTTATCGTTGTCAGCAGCACATCTCCCTGTGTAAACAGGGAGACGCACCGCCGACATGATGATAATGTATGAGGACGAGCGATCAGAGGAACGACCACGAGTCCCCGTACATAGCTCCTTGTGACAGGAGCAAACGAGCTGTCTCGTTGATCGGCACTTGTTGAACCGGCCAAAATTGGCCGATGTAATAGGGCCTTAATACCACCATGTGTGGTGCTGTTTTTGGTAGACAGCAGTCATGTTTTTCTAATCCTGGACAACACCTTTAAAGGGAGTCTGTCGCCATTTTTCACCCTCCCCCAGAACTGCTGTTAAGGAATAGTGGAAAGCATCGGAAACATATCTATGTCAACAATCTTAGTTCTAGCATAACTGTAAGAGACTGAAGACCAGTAAAGCTATTTTCTAATTTACCTAACTAGCGGTTTTAGAGAGGGGGTAAGTGAAAAATGCTGACAGTTCTCTTTAATCCTTACACTGCCGAGGACGTATGTATTACATCAAGACTTTAAGCACTGCATACAACAATAGCGCTAAATGCAAAACGATCTCCACAGGCCCCTTTCTAAGTCAATGTGGCTGTCAGGCACCGCTGGTATCTGTCGTGCGACCGTTTCAGTTCACTTTAAAGAGGTCACCGTGATGTGGCAAGTGGGCTTATACAGTTTGATCAAAAATGTAAACTAAGAACCTCATGTTTGTACATTTTAAAATTTTGCTGAGCTGCAATAGATCAAGTATAGCAAGTGGACGTGCGGTCCAGGTTTTCTTCTCTCCCCTTGTGAACAAATTTAAGTGTATTTCATGTAAAAATACCACTGTATAGCCATACAGTGAAATACATAATGTATATGTGGATTTATCTAAATAATTTTGACACATTTAATTTCTTGACTCAATATTTATGATCATATATTATAACCTTTCTAATTCCTCCTCAGATCATAATTTTGTACAAGGGCCTATATTTTTCAGGGAGTATTTTTAGAATGTGTAGGACATGTCGAGTGTGAGAGTGCAAAATTTGCAAACAACCAGACATCTGTGTCAGGCAATTCCGTTCTTCTGCTACATCAGAGGAGCAGAATAAGGGAATGCCGAAAGCAACGGTTCCATTTCAGCACGGACACCACCGGCGGCTGACGGAACACATTGACTCTAATGGGTCCCGTTGGCTTTCCGTCGAGGTGCCGTGATGCTATGACTCCCTGATGCTCCCAGCGGAAATACTGTCGCCTACTAAAAACATGCTTAAAGTATGGGACAGTATTCCCGCAGTGAGGCAGGGACTCCTAACATCATAAATAAATATGATGCTAGGAGCCCGGCTCCTGTGGTCGGTCCAACGGCCTACACACAATCCGTATATCACTGGCCGTACATGGCCATCTGAATAAGGTCTTAGCAATGCAGTTGGCTCTCTTGGTAAAATTCAATAATGTCAGGGGCCCCCCAGGCTATAGCCTGGGGGACACATGGTCGCACGGCCCCCATAAGGTGTTAATAAAATGTGTATTTGGTTTGGTATGGTTTTTTTTCTCTCCCCCCTTTCCCTCTTTTCTCCATTTTTTATTTTATATTAGAATGGTACTTACCATCCTGGTGTCCCACAGGTAAGCTGTGCTGGTGGTACGAGCCGGTTCCAGATGTTTCTGTCTCTGGGCAGTTTTGATATTGGTCCCAGCTGATTGGACCCAGGTCAGCTATGCAGTTGCCTGAGCAGGTTCTGGTAGATTCTATCTCTAGGCAGATTTCCGGTTAAGGCCAGCTGATTGGTCATTGATAAATCCAAAAGGCGGGAAAATCGGATATAAAAAGAGCAGTTTGTCGTGGTCAAGCAGCGAATTTTGATGATTGGACCGTCGCCATGGATGTCCTGCTGATGGAGCTGATCAGAAGAGCGGAGTCGAAAGGAGAAGACTGGCTGAGGCAATGCCTAGCAGCAGCACTGCCGAGGGAGGATGCTGGAAGAAGCGAACTTACTGCGCCGGAAGACGACATAGAGGAAACAGTTTCCCCTGCTGGGTCGTCGCTCGAGGTTCCGTCATCAGCTGCAGCCAAGAGGAGGAAGTCTGCAGTAGTGTCATCGCTGAGGGAGGAGCGCAGTTCGGGACGTGCACTCCAAGCGCCGGAGCTTGAAAGAATACAGCCGACCGCGTCATCAAGGAAGGTGGCGCACAGTGCCGGAGGTGCGCCGCAAGTGCCGGCGCCATTGTCTAACCCGCCGGCTAGAAGGTTAGTCAGTAGGGAGCGAGAGACAGCATTTTGGTCGGCTATCCCCTCCTGCTCCAAGGATTGTTTAGAGGATACAGCTGAAGCGCCGGCCTCACTGGATTTAGAGGCAGCGCAGGATTTTTCTTCAGAGCTACAACCGAGGAAGAGGAGTCGGAAGACTAGGGTGGCTTATTCTCCACCCCCGCCAGTATCAAGGAGAAGAAGAGGTTCGAGGAGTCCACTTTCCAGTCAGCAAGTTTCCCCAGGATTTACAGGCAAGCAGCAGGATGTAGCAGGAGCGGTGCCCGAGCCAGGACAGGTGGGACAGAGTGGTGAGATGCCAGCTACCCCTTATCTGTCCCACCCCACCCCCCCTCCCCTTAATACTAATGTAAAGTTTGATATTATAAAATTATTAGCTGATTTGGTCAATAAATCAGCTGTTCTTTCTAGTTCCTCTGCTGATGTATGGAAGCATAATAGTCAGCAGTTACAGAATACTGGTTTTAGCAATATTCCTGTTTTAGAGAAAGGAGTTGGTGTTTCGGAAATGGGTTGTAAGGAAGTTATGTCTTGCGATATTTCGCCATTAGGTTTTCATTTACAGCCAGTAATTAAGGAGCGTATTTGGAGAAACGAGTTTATAGATTTACTTTATTAACAACTGCGAAGGAGACTCTTGTCAAGCAGGATGGAAAATCTGATAAAGATGAGGATAAAAAACTTTCTCCTTTTAAGTCTTTCTTTAACTCGCTACAGGCTTTCGGTATCTATGCTTCAGTTTTAGGGGAAAAGTCTTTAATTAATTGTAGTAATTTATTCCAGCATGTAGACATTACTCTGGAGGCTTATCGCCAGTTTGGCAGTTTAGCATGGTACAATTATGATGAAATGTTTCGTCAGAAGATGGCAGTGTACCCTTCATTGAAATAGGGCACTAAGGATGTTGGTTTGTGGCTTAGTTTAATGCTTCCACAAAGGTCAGTGCCCAAGCAACAGCCTAGTTCTCAGAATATGTTGAGGAAAGGAGTTTGCTTTGCTTATAATGAAGCCCAGTGTAAATGGTTGAACAATTGTCAGTATAAACATGAATGTTCCTTTTGTGGGGGTTCACACCCAATGTCGTTTCAAAAGAGCAAACCAGTCTCAAACCCCTAGTACAAAAGAACAGTTCTCCAAATCATGGACGCCAGTGAAATTAATAAGAATGGCGCCGTGGCTAGAAATGTTCCCAGACAGGGAGAAAGCTAATTTAATTTGTAATGGTTTTAAGTTTGGTTTTGATATCCCTTCGTTCAAAGGATCTGGTTGTTGCTGGGTGGATAATTTGAAATCCATCCAGCAGCATAAGGATATTGTGCATCAAAAAATCCTTAAAGAACTTGAAACTGGCAGGATCGCTGGTCATTTTAGACATCCGCTGTTTACAGACTTTAGACTTTCAACTTTGGGAATGGTCCCTAAGAAGGAATTGAATTAATTCCGTTTAGTACATCACCTTTCTTACCCGTTTAAGGCTTCATTAAACGATGAAGCTGATAAGTCTAAAGCGATGGTACACTATGCATCCTTTGATCAGGCTGTCTCTTTATTGAGAATCAGTATATAGACTCCAAACAGATTTGTAACAAGGGCTGGGAACTGTTTAAACCACAACTGTCCCCCCATATCATCTAGGCAGCTCCATGATAATCTATATACCACAAAGAGACAAATAAGAGCCTTTATCGCCAATGTATATAATATAAAAGTCAAATCTTTATTGCACAAACACTATACATAATAAAATAGCACAAAGAGAACTCTAGTATAACAGGCGGAGACCGCACCAAATATTGTGACTACCTATAAACCAAGGGTAGCTACATACATGTTTGAATACATGTCTGATTCAAAGTTAAATATGCCAATAATACACCATTACTCAAAAGTAAGGAAGGGGAGAGCAATGTCTCCATAAACAAATAGTTTGAGTGGAAGAGGGTGCAATGTGTATCATAATAGATGGTGATTGAATCAGATAAAATTACTATGACGCAGACTTACCCATAGATGGAAAAAAGTGGTATGAATAGGTGGTGTCCGCTCCGCAACATAGACCCCGATGCGCGTTTCGCCACGTAGTGCTTCCTCAGGGGGATGTAAGTTGATGTGTGCTCTAACATTTGTCCCCATATATACTACCCAAACCCTGAGACCGTGATGCCGTTCAACGGCGCATCCCAGCTGGAACCGCCGGAAGCGAGGCAATCCCCACATCCGGCTCCCGGCACTGCAGCACGTGTCCGGGCTCCCGACGCGTAACGGGAGTTCCGGACATGCGCAAGGAGGCGGAGGGGGAGAGCATCGCCGTCAGCCGCCACAACGGGCATGCGCACGACGGCACCACAATCCAGGTATAATAAAATCTCGTGTGGCCGTGACCCTAATGCATCACACCAGTACATCACCTCGTCCTCATATCATTCGAGTATCTGCCAGTGTGTCTTGTAAATAAACCCAATAGACCCATCATAGCCATATCATTGGTCAGAAGCTACCTATACGTCTGCATATATGTATCTGTGCACATAGAAAATGATAAATATATCTACAATAAAAAGATTGCATAGTATATATTAAACAGTGTATATGTAATGGCAGGAAGGTGGTAAAGGGAAAGTGAGCCCTAATCTACCCACCGCCCTGTCCCTGCCTACTTGCAACGACCCGCCCTAGGCGACGGGGTACAACTGGGCGGCGGTCCCTACGCTGTCTAAGTGCACGGGAGAACAAACAGGGAACACGCAAGGGAAGGGGCAGTAGCCCACGGAACGCCGCGAGGAAACGAGCGGTGAATGAGTTGTCAGGACCAGGATGAAGTGAGTATACCCAAGTGAGCACGGAGGAGGAAGCAAGCCGGAGGCAAAGCAAAGCGGGTTAAGCAGAACAGCAGCAAGGCAGAAGCACGGCAGAAGCAGGCTGGAGCAAGCAGCAGTGGGGCCAGGAATCCAAAAGAATTACAAGCACTGAGGAGGAGAACACAGCAGGTAATAAAGGACAGGGGGCGGAGCTAACTCCGACTGACCAGGCCGCGATAGGCTCTCCCACTCCTGAGCCTGCCACCCTGGTTGGTGGGAGATGGTGTCAGTCGAACAGGTCTGGCCTCAGGTGTGGATTGATTAATCCCAGGAGTATACCTAGACGTAGCACCTGGCAGATCCCTAACAGTATATGTATACTGATATAATAAAACGGGGTAGTCAACGATTACGGCCACCTCCATTTGTGTGTATGGAGGCGAATAAATGCCGTTTTTTATGTAAATATACAAAGTGAAGAAAAAAAAAAAAAGAAAGAGAAGAAATAAAGAGAAATTTGTGGTGCAATAGCGTGCTATCAAAAAAAAGGGAAATTATAACAAAGTGCAAAAAATAATATTGGAGACAGATGGACAAATATTGAGCACGTCGTCTCACGAGAATCCGATCCGGCCCGATCCACATAGCAAGACAGTAGATATTTAGTATATCGCATATGATGCCTAATAAAAGGGACATATAGAGCAACACAAAATTAAAATACAAAAAATTTTAATAAAAAACAAGTCGGTGGTAAAGATTGTGAAATAAGTTTTTACAAAAATGGGACAAAACTAAGGCTTTCGTTGAGACCCCGCGGTGTCATGGAACCCAACATGACAATCCATTTGGATTCCCTTTGCGCCAGAACCTTCTTCACATTCCCCCCCCTGATGCCACAATGTATCCTATCAATGCCTTTAACCGAGAACGTTTTCGGATTACAATCATGATACCTCTTAAAATGCCGAGGTATGGTCTTCAGTTGTGTCGGATCATCTACCTCACTGGCCCCCAAGATATCAAGTACATGTTCTCTAGTACGGATTCTCAGTTCTCGAGAAGTCAGTCCGATGTATATCTTTGAGCACCCACATGTGGCGTAGTAGATCACGTGTCGTGCTACATGAAATGTATTCACGGATATTAAAATTACGTGTTCCATCAGCTGAGGAAAAGTTTGTTGCCCAACAAATGTTTGAACATGCTCTGCATTTGCCACAGGGATAACACCCTTTTCTCGGTCCACGAGAACCAAAGGGTGATATCTGGCAGGGGACATAATGGCTTTTTACAAGGAAATCCCTTAGGTTCCTGGCTCGTCTCACAGTCATTAAGGGTCTATCAGATAAACTTTGAGCTAAGTGAGGTTCAGACATAAGGATAGGCCAATGGTGCTCCAGGATGCTACACATCTTGTTCCATTGCCCATTATAAGTGGATATAAAGCGTACCCCAGACTGGTTGTCCAATTGTTTTTTAGGTTTCAGGAGGTCATCACGTAATGTCGTTTTTGCTCTCCTGTAACCCGACTTAATGGCCCTATTGCTGTATCCTCTATCCATAAATCTATTCCTCAGATCTGCTGATTGGCGTTCGAAGAGGGCATCAGAGGAACAGATCCGCCTCATCCTAAGGAATTGACCAACCGGGATGGCCTTAATCGTGGATGGAGTATTGGCCGATGAGGCATGCAGCAATGAATTAACCGATGTTGACTTCCGGAATACATCTGTGTGTAGAAAACCCTGATTATCAGAAAAAATCCGTATATCCAGGAATTCTACTTGGTGCCGATGGTATTTGTATGTTAACTTAATATTAAATGGATTTATATTCAATTTCTGCATGAAACCCATCAGGCCAGACTCCGATCCCTGCCAAATAAAGAAAATGTCATCAATATATCGCAGCCACATCTGCACCTGGTCGGCAGCGTGGGCGCCGTCCCCCAGGAAAACCTGTCTCTCCCAGAGCCCGAGAAACAGGTTCGCATAGGAAGGCGCACACGCCGCCCCCATCGCCGTGCCCTGCCGCTGCAAATAGAAACAATCCTTGAATACAAAGAAATTATGACTTAAAATAAATTGTAATAATTCTAGGATAAAGTCACAAAATTGCCCATCCCGGTTGCCGGTCCCCAGGAAGAAGCAGACCGCCTCCAGCCCATCCTGATGCCTAATACTCGTGTAGAGTGACTCGATGTCCGCAGTCACAAGATACATGTCTGGTTCCACTTGGATACCACTGACGTCCGTCGTGTCCCTGACATAGGAAGGTAAATCATATACCATAGGTTTCAAATAGTGATCAATGAATTTACATACGGGATCACATAATCCCTCTATCCCGGACACGATTGGACGCCCCGGGGGGTCAGTGGGATCTTTGTGGATCTTGGGTAGAAGGTATAGGGTCGGAATTTTAGGGTCCTCAATGGTTAGCCCATCATATATTTTTTTAGGGATGATACCCAAATCTAAAGCCATGTCTAGAATACTTCTTAATTCCTTAGAGAAGCGATCAATTGGGTTACTTGATAATTTTTCGTATGTCGCCTTATCACATAACTGCCTGAAAACCTCCTTCTCATATTTAGCTGTTGGCCAAACCACAACATTCCCCCCCTTGTCCGCAGCCTTAAATACTACATCATCCAAGGCTTGAAGCTCTTTCAGTGCCTTTCTTTGGATGTGAGTTAGGTTATCTCTGACATTTCTCGTTGATAGCTTTCTAAAGTCCTCGGTAACCATTTTTGTAAAGATTTCTACCTGTGGACATAGGGACAAGGGGGGAAATCTGGTAGATTTGGGCACAAAGGCATTGATAGGATACATTGTGGCACCAGGGGGGGAATGTGATGAAGGTTCTGGCGCAAAGGGAATCCAAATGGATTGTCATGTTGGGTTCCATGACACCGCGGGGTCTCAACGAAAACCTTAGTTTTGTCCCATTTTTGTAAAAACGTATTTCACAATCTTTACCACCGACTTGTTTTTTATTACAATTTTTTGTATTTTAATTTTGTGTTGCTCTATATGTCCCTTTTATTAGGCATCATATGTGATATACTAAATATCTACTGTCTTGCTATGTGGATCGGGCCGGATCGGATTCTCGTGAGACGACGTGCTCAATATTTGTCCATCTGTCTCCAATATATCTGAATTGTATCCGTTGTACGTAGACAGTGTGAAACAATACTCTTCCTTTTGATGTGTCTCTGATTGTATGTATATCCTATTTTGAATATGTATAATATGTATTCAGGAATATTTATAAAATTGGATATGTATGGCATCTGTTTAGGCTAGCTATTGAGTCGGGTAACCAAGTGTTACTATTGTTATGTATGTTTCTGTGTACCTATTGATGTATTTGATTATGATTGTATTATTGGGGGTATTTTAATTGTTTTATCACTAGTGATTATCACGTTTGCATATATCTATGTGTGCGACATGGATCCATATTTTAATATATATATACTTTGATCGTATCACTGTTTATATAAATTGCAATTATTGCGAATATTATATATCGGTATTGGGTGGGGATGGATTGGAGCACTCAACTAATAATTCTGTTATGTGATATATTTATGATTGAAACGACTAATTTTATGTATTATGTCTGTCACTGTAATTCTATATGAAAATCTTTGTCGTATAATACATCAGTGCCCTCTATATGGCATATGCCTCTTCTGTTTGCAACCGCACTGGGTCATTCTTGCACCCCTTAATATTATTTTTTGCACTTTGTTATAATTCCCCTTTTTTTTTTATAGCACGCTATTGCACCACAAATTTCTCTTTATTTCCTCTCTTTTTTTTTTTTTTTTTTCTTCACTTTGTATATTTACATAAAAAACGGCATTTATTCGCCCCCATACACACAAATGGAGGTGGCCGTAATCGTTGACTACCCCGTTTTCTTATATCAGTATACATATACATTGTTTAATATATACTATGCGATCTTTTTATTGTAGATATATTTATAATTTTCTATGTGCACAGATACATATATGCAGACGTATAGGTAGCTTCTGACCAATGATATGGCTATGATGGGTCTATTGGGTTTATTTACAAGACACACTGCAGATACTCGAATGATATGAGGACGAGGTGATGTACTGGTGTGATGCATTAGGGTCACGGCCACACTAGATTTTATTATACCTGGATTGTGGTGCCGTCGTGTGCATGCCCGTTGTGGCGGCTGACGGCGATGCTCTCCCCCTCCTTCGGCGCATGTCCGGAACTCCCGTTACGCCTCGGGAGCACGGACACGTGCTGCAGTGCCGGGAGCCGGCTGTGGGGATTGCCTCGCTTCCCGCGGTTCCAGCTGGGATGCGCCGCTGAACGGCATCACGGTCTCAGGGTTTGGGTAGTATATATGGGGACAAATGTTAGAGCACACATCAACTTACATCCCCCTGAGGAAGCACTACGTGGCGAAACGCGCGTCGGGGTCTATGTTGCGGAGCGGACACCACCTATTCATACCACTTTTTTCCATCTATGGGTAAGTCTGCGTCATAGTAATTTTATCTGATTCAATCACCATCTATTATGATACACATTGCACCCTCTTCCACTCAAACTATTTGTTTATGGAGACATTGCTCTCCCCTTTCTTACTTTTGAGTAATGGTGTATTATTGGCATATTTAACTTTGAATCAGACATGTATTCAAACATGTATGTAGCTACCCTTGGTTTATAGGTAGTCACAATATTTGGTGCGGTCTCCGCCTGTTATACTAGAGTTCTCTTTGTGCTATTTTATTATGTATAGTGTTTGTGCAATAAAGATTTTCCTTTTATATTATATACATTGGCGATAAAGGCTCTTATTTGTCTCTTTGTGGTATATGTCTCTTTATTGAGACAGTTTGGTCAAAATGCTTTTTTAGCAAAGGCTGATATCAAATCAGCCTTCCGTTTACTACCAGTTAACCCTGCAGGTTTCAACTCTCTAGGTTTTCAATTTGAAGGTAATAATTTTTATGACAAATGTTTACCAATGGGTTTTTCATTATCTTGTTTTTATTTTGAGGCATTTTCATCTTTTTTACATTGGGTAGTGCAGAAACAAATTCCGGATGGAGGTGTTCTGCACTACCTTGATGACTTTTTGTTTATAGGTGATGCTGAGTTATGTTATTCCTTATTGTTAAAATTTGTTGAGTTTATGACATTTTTTGGTGTTCCGTTAGCGGAAGAGAAGACAGTTTTTCCATGTAGATCATTAGAATTTTTAGGTATTGGAATAGATTCTGAGAGAATGGAATTTAGTTTACCAGAAGATAAATTGTTTAAGTTAAAGGAATCTTTAGTCAGTATGTTAGCTAGGATGACATGTTTACTACGTGATATGCAGTCACTGTTAGGTTTGATGAACTTTGCCTCTAGGGTTATTCCTATGGGAAGAGTTTTTTCAAAGCGACTGTACTTTACAACAAGGGGTCTTAAATCGCCTAGGTCCCATATTAGGTTAACGGTTCAGCTTAAAGAAGATTTAGCTGTATGGTTAGAATTTTTATCTAAATTTAATGGACACAGTTGCTGGCAGTTTAGTTTTGAGGATTCTGACTCTGTCTTTATTTACGGATGCAGCCGTTAGTATAGGCTACGGGGCATTCTTTAATGGTCAATGGTCGGCTAAATTATGGCTTAGTGCTTGGGGTGTAAACAAGGTTACTTCAAACATTGTCTTATTAGAATTATTTCCAGTTTTGGTAGCCATAGTTATATGGGGTCATTATTTTAAGGATAGGAGAATTTTATTGTTTACGGATAACAAAGGTGTGGTCTTTGCAATTGACACATTATCTTCTAAATCTGACTTAGTAGTTAAGTTGTTAAGACATTTAACCTTATGTTGTCTTAAGTTGAATATCTGGTTGAAAGCTAGCTATATAGAAGGCAAAAAGAATGATATAGCAGATTCATTGAATTGAATATAGGAGAGGGAAGTAGGGACAAGTGCGTGGTCTATTAATAAATAACTTTTATTGGTTTATTTAAAATGAAACAAATAGGATTAAAATGCCTGAAGTGCATACCCCAAGGCCAATTTGATAATCGACCAATATATGTTGAACTGCCAAGTGAATTGAGCTGCTGTATAAAAATAAAAAAGCTGTCTGTCGTGTGCCGTATCAAATAACACAGCAACAGTGTATAACAATATAAGCAACCCTGCCGCTGGGCTAATATGGATGGTATCAAGAAACTTGAATCTGATAGGGCAAAGCCCAAGTATGTGACTGGGACGATGCTGTGATGTAGTCATGCAGTGTGAACTGTGTGGCAGACAGACCCCGACAGGTCAGCAAGGTGTGAATGCAGTTAATTCCACCTGATTAAGGTAGAGAGTGAGGCAGAGAGGTCCATGGTTGTGAGCAGGGAGGGACAAAGAAAATGTCCCGTTCGGGAGACAGGCAGCAGTATAATCAGTTGGCGCTGAGTATCTCCGAGTACCGCTCAGTTGGCAGAGCGAGGCCCTGCAAGTTGCCTGGTGGGGACGAGGCGTCCCATCAGGGAAACAGGCAGCGGTGCGCTCACAGACCACATTAGATGCTCCACTCCAGGTGTGGTCTATTGCCTTGAATGTCCCTGTGGCCTCAGGTACATCGGCAAAACAAAGAGGGAACTACGTGTTCGCATCCGTGAACATATCAACTCCATTGTCAATTTTGACAAAAATATGAACGACTGCCAAATAAAAAACAAACCATTCAGCCCGACCCAAATAGCCAGACACTTCAAATATGCGCATAATTCGAATTGGACCTCTTTGAAAGGCTGGGCCTTATGCCAAATACGCCCTTTGCATAAGAAGGGGCCATTTAGACCAAGCACTTCTTAAAAAAGAGAGTGAGTGGATTTTTAATACGAAGACAGTCAATCCCTCAGGACTTAATGAAAATTTTGGGTTTGGCTGTTTCCTTCAAGTTTAGTGGGAACAACTACTCTGAACCATGCTTACTTGACATTTGACCTCTAATATTTCCATCCTCTCCTTATCTGCACTCTTAAATACCTGCAGAGTCCTCAACCTGTCTAATATGTCATCTATTCTACTCTATATTCAAATGTGGTGTTCTACAATTGACTATTTCCTCATGCAGTTCTCTATATTCTCAGAGAGAACTGCATCACTCTTTACATGAATCTGGACCAAAAGCCTCTGATTGGGTGATCAGGCTGTCAATTAACCAGGACCCTATTTATAGGGCGGTTCAATGGCGGCCTCCCACCCCTAGAAGAAGCCAGAATGCTGGCGAAACGCGCGTCGGGTGTATAGTCCTTTTTAAAACCACCTGGGTGCAATCCAATGGCCTCTTTGTTACAACTCCCATTTGCAGTTTATACGTACCTGCAGTTGAACCTGCCCTCTGATTGAAGCTGTCAGTCGCCCTGCCGGCAGATTAGCGAGATCCCGCGATAACTGCAAGGCAACTCACAGTGCCTCGCTCTGACAGCAGAGCGAGTCTTGGCGCTCAGCGAGCGCACGGCTGCCTGTTTCCCTGATGGGACGCCTCGTTCACACCAGGCAACTCGCGGGGCCTCACACTGCATGACTACATCACAGCATCGTCCCAGTCACATACTTGGGCTTTGCCCTATCAGATTAAAGTTTCTTGATACCATCCATATTAGCCCAGCAGCAGGGTTGCTTATATTGTTATACTCTGTTACTATGTTATTTGATACGGCACACGACAGACAGCTTTCTTGCTTTTTTTATTTTTATACAGCAGCTCAATTCACTTGGCAGTTCAACATATATTGTTCCATTATCAAATTGGCCTTGGGGTATGTGAGTTTGGGGGTCACTCACACATACCATTTTTGCACTTCAGGCTTTTTAATCCTATTTGTTTCATTTTAAATAAACCAATAAAAGTTATTTATTAATAGACCACGCACTTGTCCCTACTTCCCTCTCCTATATTCAATTCTCTGCTCAGCTAGGTGGTGCACACCATTGTGGTCTATCTGTCACACATTTACTGTGCGATAGGTGATCTTCTACCTATTACCTATATATCATTGTGTCCTGCTTGGACACTTTCTGATCACCTTGTCCACATATCAACTCTATAGACACTATGGCTCTGACTAGAATCACAGATCAACTTAAACATAGACAGCTACGTCAAAAAGAAGATGTTAATAGTGTCTTTTCTGGCAGCCAAGAGAACATTCATGAGACACAAGTTACAGAATTACTTATGGATGATCTCATTAAGAAATTCAAAAAATTACAAATAAGACAGGTACAATCCACATGAACCAAATCAACAGAGCAATATTTAGAAAAGGTCTGCACATTCCACTTTTCCCTTCGTATGAACTTTCTAAACCTGGTTTGAAAGAAAAATGGGAATTAGCCCTAACAGCGTGCTCTAATACACTCATGGGCATCTTAATAGAAGATGAAACCCATATTCTCAATATAGTCAAGAAGGATCTCGAAGCACTTACACCTAGTTTGGAAACCTATGAAAGTTCAACACAGTTCGTAGAGGTTTTTAAAAAAACAATGGATCATATTGACTCAGTAGAAACAAAAATTAAAAACAGGAAGAGAAAGAAATACTCTCCAGACAAGGCAGACTACTCTAGAGGTGAAATTTATGATTGGGGCAAGAAGAAATCTCAGAGGCTCCACAATGGTAAACAACCCAATGTACAGAACAACATAGAACTAATGGACCCAGATGAATTCTCTGATATGGGAACAGATGGCACAGATCTTTCAGACTCTGACGCAGACCCACAACACCTCCAGGGTAGATACCCTAGTAAACACAAGAATCTCATTAGAAAAGCAGACACCAGTACCGAAGTCCCTTTTTTACGGGACAGAGGGAGGTGGGGCTTCAGGGGCTCCCAGCAGGGGAGGAGAGGATCTCAGAGATCTCACAAAAAATAACACCAGTAGAAATGATGAGTGAAGAATGCCTGAGAGTTATTAACCTCTCAAAGCATGTACCCACCGACTCACAGATCTCAGTTCTGAAAAAAGGTTTCAATTTCTGCTTGACCACAAAACTGAACAAATTTACTGTGATAAAAGATCTTCACTTATTTGGGCGTAAACTATTTTATCAGAAATTGTATAACAAACAAACTATTGCACCTGTAACTTAGACTGTCTTTCTGAATCTGAATTAAATATACTGGGTGACTTGGAGGAACTACTCCTCGAGAACTCCCCTCTGAATGAAGAGAATGTCTCCAGCTCTTCAACTACTTCTTAGAATAAATCCAAAATCAAATCCAAAACCTCTATCATGCCCTCTCTGGATAGTTGCCCAGCAATTAAAGTCTTTATAGACCTAGTGTCACAGGACCTTCTATCACTAACTGGCCAACGGCTATCTAATAACCTCAGCCCGGATGAGGAACGAGCCCTCCAAGAAATGCGTAAATGGGATGATGTTGTCTTTAAAAATTCTGACATAGGGGGTAATGTTGTCATATGGTCTAAAGACAAGTACCTACAAGAAGCGAAAAAACAACTAATGGATAAAACCTGCAACCAACCATTATGGGGTGACCCCACAGCACAATTCCTCACTGAATACAATGATATGATCCAGGATGAATTTGAAGGGGGGGGGCTATAATTGCCAAAGAGAGGGACTTCTTGAGGGTACAAGACCCAAGAATTGCAACTTTTTATCTTCTCCCCAAAGTGCATAAAAATACCACTAACCCCCCAGGGAGGCCTATTGTCTCTGGTGTGGGAAATCTGACTGAGAAGTGCAACCATTGGCTTGATGAAGAACTGCGCAAACTGGTATACCAGTTGCCCTCCCACATCAGGGACACTATGCAGATCCTAAAAGATCTGAATGGAAGCTCCCTGGAGGAGAATGAATGGCTCACTACATAGTTACATAGTTTGTACGGTTGAAAAAAGACACATGTCCATCAAGTTCAACCAAGGGATGGGAAAGGGGAAGTGGGATGGGAAAGGGGAAGTAAAACATTTCTACACATAGCAGTTAATATTTTTTTGTTCTAGGAAATTATCTAAGCCTTTTTTAAAGCCATCTACTGTCCCTGCTGCGACCAGCTCCTGCGGTAGGCTATTCCATAGATTCACAGTTCTCACAGTAAAGAAGGCATGTCGCCTCTGCAGGTTGAACCTTTTTTTCTCCAGACGGAGGGAGTGCCCCCTTGTTTTTTGAGGGGGTTTTACATGGAACAGGATTTCACCATATTTTTTGTATGCGCCATTCATATATTTATATAAGTTAATCATGTCCCCCCTTAGTCGTCTTTTCTCAAGGCTAAATAGGTTTAGTTCTTTTAATCTTTCCTCATAACTTAGATTCTCCATGCCCCTTATTAGCTTTGTTCTGTGATGTGGAGTCTCTCTACACAAGTATTGCTCACAAGATAGGCTGCACAGCGGTGGAATTTTTCTTAGAGAAAAGAAAATTACAATCCATCCAGTAAAAACTTTGTTCTACGCGCACTCAAATTCATCCTCAAACAATTACTTCCTCTTTGATGGTAGGTTTTACCTTCAATTACGTGGAATGGCAATGGGAGCGGCAGTGGCACCCACCTTTGTCAATCTTTATCTGGGCTGGTGGGAAGAACTTTGTGTTCTGTCCCGAAATGGATAAATTCACCTCTAGGATCAACATCTGGCGTCGTTATATAGATGACATACTGTTCATCTGGAATGGCCCCTCCACAGAACTCGAAGAGTTCATAGGGATTCTGAATACTAATAATTTTAACTTAAGACTTACTTTGACATACGACCAGCACTCAATTCCCTTTCTAGACTTGAGGCTTTTCACCAATGAACATGGTACAATCGAAACAGATCTATTTCATAAGAAAACAGCTACTAACAGCCTATTAGACGCGACCATTGCACACTCAGTTAACACCATCAGAGGAAACCCCTGCTGTCAGAGCAAGGCACTGTTAGTTGCCTTGCAGTTATCGCGAGATCTCGCTAATCTGCCGGCAGGGCGACTGACAGCTTCAAGTGAGTTTGGGGGTCACTCACAGATACCATTTTTGCACTTTAGGCATTTTAATCCTATTTGTTTCATTTTAAATACACCAATAAAAGTTATTTATTAATAGACCACGCACTTGTCCCTACTTCCCTCTCCTATATTCAATTCTCTGCTCAGCTAGGTGGTGCACACCATTGTGGTCTGTCACACATTTACTGTGCGATAGGTGATCTTCTACCTATTACCTATATAGCAGATTCATTATCTCGTTGTCAGTGGCAGAGGATCAGAATGCTGGCGCCAGAAGTGGAGCTTTTTGGAATTCCGTGTCCTCCTCATTTATGGAATCTGAATTGGGACTAATCTATGTTAACATTCAGAGATCCTTGGCTCCGAGAACATGGGCTGATTATTCAGCTGCTTGGAAGGAGTGGGTTACTTTTTGTGTTAATGAGAACTGTAATTTCTTTCATAATGAGGTAGGTCTAGTTTAGAAATTTGTATGTAGCCTGATTAGTAGGAGGCTGGCATTTGCCTCCATTTCTAAGTCTCTTGCAGGCATCTCTTTCTTTCTTAAATTAAACAGTTGTCCGGCTATTTCTTCGCTCTTCCCAGTTAAGCAGCTTTTGAAAGGTTACCATAGGTCAGCTCCGGTTGTGGAAAGAAGAAGGCCTATTTCGTTAGATTTGTTGTTAAAATTATACAATGTGTTACCTTTAGTCTGTTTTAATAAATTTGAAGTGTGTTTGTTTAGAACGGCATTTGTGTTAATGTTTTTTGCAAACTTGAGGATAAGCGAACTGGTAGCAGAGAGTAAAGTTTCAGTCTCGGGTCTTTCATTTCAGGATATTAGTTGCAAGGTTGACCATGTTTTGTTATTGCTAAAGAAATCAGACAGATCAATTATGAAAAGGAAGTTTGGTTAGAATTAATCAGTTTTTTTGTTCCGTACTATGCCCAGTTTCTAATGTTAAACATTGGTTGTCACTCAGGCAGAGTCTTGGGGTTGCTTTTCTGATTCATCAGAATGGTGATCAGCTGTCCAGATTTCAGTTTAATTCTGTTTTGAAGAAATGTTTGAAGTTCCTGAAGATGGAGCATTTAAAAATATCTTCCCATTCCTTTAGAATAGGTGCAGCTACGGAAGCTGCTCGGTTAGGGATTGATGAAGGGATTATAAAAATAATTGGTAGGTGGGAGTCTAATAGATTTAAACTTTATGTTAGACCAGATTTGTTAGTAGTTTAATTATGTATTCACAGGTAAGCGTTTGGTTGTTTGGATCCTTGGCCACTCTTTTATATTTTGGGCACAGAAGAGAGCCGCGAGAAGGACTTATACAGAAAATTTGTCTATGGATCCTCTAGTTTTTTTGGCATGGGGTAAGGGGTTTGCAATGGAAAAATGTGTTTTCTTTAGTAAACTCACTGAGCTCTTATTGGCCGGATCCAAATTTAATTATCATCCATGCTGGAGGTAATGACCTAGGTAAAGCAAAAACTTTGGACCTACTTTGGGAAATGAGAATGGATATAGCCTTGATAAAATGTTTTTTCCCTGACGCTACTATTTCCTTTTCAGAGATTATTCCAAGACTGCTATGGTCCTCTGGAAATTATAAGTTTTTGAATTGAATCCGTAAAAGGATTAATAGAGCTATGTCTAAATACATGTCAGTCCTCGGTGGTCTTTCTTATAGACACTGTGCCCTTGAAGACCTCACAGAAGGTCTATTCATGAATGATTGAATACATCTTTCTGATGTGGGTATCGACATTTTCAATTTGGATTTGCAGAATTAAATTGAAGAATGGCTGCGGTGTTACGGGGGGGGGGGGCATGTCTTTGTAATGTCATGGCCTGTGGAGTTTGCCACCCAGGTAATGCTGGGCGGACTTAGTTTTCATTGGTCAAAATATTTATATTTTATTATTTATATTCTATTATTTATGGTTATTCTCTTCTAATTATTATGTCTTATGTTACCCTTAATAAACACTGTGGCTATTTTTATCCAAAGAAACTGTTGTCTGTTTTATTTCAGTTTCTTGTGTATTAGTGGGATTTGTGCTACCATGTCAGGGGCCCCCGGGCTATTGCCTGGGGGACACATGGTCGCACGGCCCCCATAAGGTGTTAATAAAATGTGTATTTGGTTTGGTATGTTTTTTCTCTCCCCCCTTTCCCTCTATTCTTCATTTTTTATTTTTATTTTATATTAGAATGGTACTTACCATCCTGGTGTCCCCTGGGTAAGCTGTGCTGGTGGCACGAACCGGTTCCTGATGTTTCCGCGTCTGGGCAGTTTTGAGATTGGTCCCAGCTGATTGGACCCAGGTCAGCTATGCAGTTGCATGAGCAGGTTCTGGTAGATTCTATCTCCAGGCAGATTTCCGGTTAAGGCCAGCTGATTGGTCATTGATAAATCCAAAAGGCGGGAAAATCGTATATAAAAAGAGCAGTTCGTCGTGGTCAAGCAGCCAGTTTTGAAGATTGGGCCAACGCCCACCCTCCCACCTAATGTTTTGAATTCCGTCACGTCACGTTGTTTGTTAGAGGGGTTTGTCACCCAGGTTATATTTTATTATTTATATTCTATTTATGGTTATTCTCTTCTAATTATTGTATCTTATGTTACCCTTAATAAACACCATGGCCATTTTTATCCAAAGAAACTGTTGTCTGTTTTATTTCAGTTAGTTGAGTATTAGTGGGGTTTGTGCTACAATGCTATTGCCAACATATTATTCCATTTAAATGCTCTCGTGGGCTAACTCAATGGAATAAACATGGAAGCCCCCATGTGTGACAGCACCCACACATCATGTGAACACTGGCGCTTAGTTAACATTGTCCATGTATCTAACAAGTGAATATAAAGTTTATTCACCCATCAGTGAAATAGGTGCAATGTTTCAGCTGCTCCATGCAGCCTTTGTCAAGCAATATAAAACAGACAGTTCAGTGCTTTTATACAACCCACAATGGGAGGAGTTACAAAACGGATTTAAACATTCAAGTACAAAATTTAAAATTTATAAGTGTATATCAAATCGACCATATAAGGTCCATCATCATAATGTAATGACATTTATAAGATTGTATTTAGTGAACATCCAAGAAGGTGTTTTATTCAAATAAAGTGACAGTGGCAGATCGCACAAGATCTCCTGATTAGAGTCAAAATATTCTGCAGCTGCGCAGACTCAGGTGGGAGAAATCAATGCACGTGTGCTTTTTTTTATGAATTAACATACAAACATTGGCACTCACCCAAACAAAGGTACATAACATGGGACGTGTAGTGCGCCAAGTTCAAAAATCTACGGCGTTCATGCAGTCCAACTGCGCATGCTCAGCACTAAATCATGTGATAAAAATATCACGTGAGCGGCTGTCAAAACAGCCGCATGTTAGCGTCTTAGCAACCACACATGCGTACAAGAACGCCGGAGAGAAAATAAAGTACAGGCATCAAGTGTATAGATCCCAGACCCCAGCGTAAGTCTATTGAAATCAAAGAGTCCTATTTGACCCGACCAATATCACCAATATAGGTGGCATGGTCCGAAATCATGACAAATATGATTGTGGATAAAACCACGTCATAGTGTCTAGATACTAAGGTTCTAAGGATCTCAAAGAAAATAGAGCAATTCAGGCGATACAGTGAAGGAAATAAGTATTTGATCCCTTGCTGATTTTGTAAGTTTGCCCACTGTAACTGTAAGTTTGCCAACCATTAAGAGTTCAGCCTCCTCCAGACCAGTTACACGCTCCAAATCAACTTGGTGCCTGCATTAAAGACAGCTGTCTTAAATGGTCACCTGTATAAAAGACTCCTGTCCACAGACTCAATTAATCAGTCTGACTCTAACCTCTACAACATGGGCAAGACCAAAGAGCTTTCTAAGGATGTCAGGGACAAGATCATAGACCTGCACAAGGCTGGAATGGGCTACAAACCATAAGTAAGATGCTGGGTCAGAAGGAGACAACTGTTGGTGCAATAGTAAGAAAATGGAAGACATACAAAATGACTGTCAATCGACATCGATCTGGGGCTCCATGCAAAATCTCACCTCGTGGGGTATCCTTGATCCTGAGGAAGGTGAGAGCTCAGCCGAAAACTACACGGGGGGAACTTGTTAATGATCTCAAGGCAGCTGGGACCACAGTCACCAAGAAAACCATTGGTAACACATTACGCCGTAATGGATTAAAATCCTGCAGTGCCCCCAAGGTCCCCCTGCTCAAGAAGGCACATGTACAGGCCTGTCTGAAGTTTGCAAATGAACATCTGGATGATTCTGAGAGTGATTGGGAGAAGGTGCTGTGGTCAGAGAAGACAAAAATTGAGCTCTTTGGCATTAACTCAACTCGCCGTGTTTGGAGGAAGAGAAATGCTGCCTATGACCCAAAGAACACCGTCCCCACTGTCAAGCATGGAGGTGGAAACATTATGTTTTGGGGGTGTTTCTCTGCTAAGGGCACAGGACTACTTCACTGCATCAATGGGAAAATGGATGGAGCCATGTACCGTCAAATCCTGAGTGACAACCTCCTTCCCTCCACCAGGACATTAAAAATGGCTCGTGGCTGGGTCTTCCATCACGACAATGACCCGAAACATACAGCCAAGGCAACAAAGGAGTGGCTCAAAAAGAAGCACATTAAGGTCATGGAGTGGCCTAGCCAGTCTCCAGACCTTAATCCCATCGAAAACTTATGGAGGGAGCTGAAGATCCGAGTTCCCAAGCGACAGCCTCGAAATCTTAATGATTTACAGATGATCTGCAAAGAGGAGTGGGCCAAAATTCCATCTAACATGTGTGGAAACCTCATCATCAACTACAAATAACGTCTGACTGCTGTGCTTGCCAACAAGGGTTTTGCCACCAAGTATTAAGTCTTGTTTGCCAAAGGGATCAAATACTTATTTCTCTGTGCACAATGCAAATAAATATATATAATTTTGACAATGTGATTTTCTGTTTTTCTTTTTATATAATCTATCTCTCACTGGTAAAATTAACCTAGCCTAAAAATTCCAGACTGTTTATGTCTTTGACAGTGGGCAAACTTACAAAATCAGCAAGGGATCAAATACTTATTTCCTTCACTGTATATATCAATGGGGGTCATGTGTAGTAATAAAGTACAATAATATTATACAGTATCTACATCCACAAAGAAAAAAGCACTCAAATATAGATACCCCTCATAGAAATAGAAAATAAAATAATTAAATTAACTCTTACTACATAAGGGGGCAATATCATCCAGTAGCAGTATGGGAAAATATCACAATCCACAGTATCCTAAGCCAAAAGGAATCTATGAAAATGCTTTTCAATTATACTCAAAGTTGAGTCCCTTAGGTTGCAGCGTATCAAGTCTACTAATCCACTCCACTTCTTTCCTTTTTAATACTTTCTCCCTATCACCACCCCTTCTAACAGGGTGTACATGATCTATGATAAGAAAGCGAAGCTGGTTAACCCTATATTGGACTTCACAGAAATGTCTGGGAATAGGTAATTCAGTCTTATTTGTATTGATCGTAGATTTGTGTGTATTGAGTCTAATCTTACACTCCGTAGTAGTCTCACCTACATATAACATATAACATATAACAGTTTTCATGGACATATAAGAACATAGATCACAAAGCTCGATCTACAGGTTAAAAAATGAATCTCCCTTAATCATTAGACCACAATTCACACGATTTAAGCATGGATAACAACCACATCGTGAGATACAATCTTGGCTAGCCAAACTCCCACTGTCTCTAGGACCTATATCAGTTTTTACTAGTCTATCTTTCAAGTTAGACTATCTCCTGTAAGAAAATAGAGGGGGGGATTTAAATTCTGGAATATCGTAAAAATTCCCCAATATAGGCCAATGTCTCCTAACCACCTGCATAATTTTGGGACTGTTTGTGTCATAAGTGGTGACACAAGGGATACGTTTTTTATTCTTAGAACCTCTAATATCTTTAGAGTGATCCCTTTGACTCTCGTTAGTTCTAACTCGGGCAATATGGGACCCGACAAGTCTATCCGGGTAACCCCTAGATCGACATTTCTCTCCCATCTTGTCTAATCGACCAATCATAGTTGATTCATCGTCCACTATCCTCCTAATCCTCAGCATCTGACTAAATGGAAGTGATTTGACCATCTTTCTAGGATGCTGACTCTCATACCTTAAAAGGTTATTACAGTCTGTACTCTTTATAAAGAGGTCTGTCACTAGATGGTCGTCTCTAATAAGAACAGTAGTGTCAAGAAACTGTATTGATTCGGTTGAGCTAACCATGGTAAACTTAAAGAGGCTCTGTCACCAGATTTTGCAACCCCTATCTGCTATTGCAGCAGATAGGCGCTGCAATGTAGATTACAGTAACGTTTTTATTTTTAAAAAACGAGCATTTTTGGCCAAGTTATGATCATTTTTGTATTTATGCAAATGAGGCTTGCAAAAGTACAACTGGGCGTGTTTACAGTAAAAGTACAACTGGGCGTGTATTATGTGTGTACATCAGGGCGTTTTTACTTCTTTTACTAGCTGGGCGTTAGGAATGGGAGTGTATGATGCTGACGAATCAGCATCATCCACTTCTGTTCGTTAACACCCAGCTTCTGGCAGTGCAGACACACAGCGTGTTCTCGAGAAATCACGCTGTGACGTCACTCACTTCCTGCCCCAGGTCCTGCATCGTGTCGGCCACATCGGCACCAGAGGCTACAGTTGATTCTGCAGCAGCATCAGCGTTTGCAGGTAAGTAGCTACATCGACTTACCTGCAAACGCCGATGCTGCTGCAGAATCAACTGTAGCCTCTGGTGCCGATGTGGCCGACACGATGCAGGACCTGGGGCAGGAAGTGAGTGACGTCACAGTGTGATCTCTCGAGAACACGCTGTGTGTCTGCACTGCCAGAAGCTGGGCGTTCTGAAGAGAAGTTGATGATACTTCTCGTCAGAACGCCCAGCTAGTAAAAGAAGTAAACACGCCCAGATGTAACACACATAATACACGCCCAGTTGGACTTTTACTTGAAACACGCCCAGTTGGACTTCAGCAAGCCTCATTTGCATAAATACAAAAATGGTCATAACTTGGCCAAAAATGCTAGTTTTTTAAAAATAAAAACTTTACTCTTATCTCCATTGCAGCGCCGATCTGCTGCAATAGCAGATAGGGGTTGCAAAATCTGGTGACAGAGCCTCTTTAATATCATGGTCCATCCCGTTGAGATCCACAAAAAACTCTTGCATGACGTCAAGAGGCCCAGAACTGACATAGCTTTCCTGAAAGATGTCGTATAGTCTAAATATAGTTCTGAGGACTGATCTTGCCTTCTGGAAGAAAAGACATCTGCCTGGAAGAGTCTAGAAGAATCCCTAGAAAGACACATTTGTTTGAGGGGATCAAGTTTGATTTCTTTAGATTTCTGTTCCATCCGTCTTAACAGGATAGAACGAATTACTTCTATCTGTCGTGTCAGAGTCTGTGCTGGCTCTGCCACTATTAGGAAATCGTCCAGGTAGGGTCAGGGGATGTTTCTTGTCCTGATTTATGACGTCATCTCAGCAATTAATTTTGTAAAAAGCCTTGGGGCTTGTGAAATGCTAAAGGGGAGCACTCTGTACTGTAGGTGAATCAAGGAGCTGTTGAGGGTCATCGCAACCTTTTTTGGTGAGGCCTGCATATTGGAACATGATAATATGCATCTTGCAGGTCTAGTGATGCCATCACACAGTCCTTGAAAATAAGATTTATGGTCGATGGAATACTCTCCATGCAAAAAATTTGGTTGGACAGGTGGGCATTCAGATCTTTCAGATTTATTATAACCCTGTATTTCCCTTCTGTTTTTTTTTTTTTTACCAGAAAAAGAGGGAAGTAGAAGCCTTTCCCTGTTTCCCTAGGAGCAAGAAAGAATTGTGCCCTGATCATTCCTGCATATAACCCCCATCATCCCTGTATTACAAAACCACCACCACCACCACAGAGCCCCGACGTCCGTTTCGCCATCGGCTTTTTCAAGGGGTACTGTGTAGCAGAGTGAATACACCTTTTATAGGAGGATTTGTAAGAAGGAGTTATCCAATAGTAATCACACACATTCTAAACATAAAAGTTAGCCCTGTTCAACAAATTAGACTGATGCGAATTATGCACCCATCTGAATGAAGAAAAACACGGAACCGCTCTCTACATGGAGCCTGTCTATGGCAGACCCAGCTGCCCCATCCTCCCCGTCCAGGCGTCCGGAAGAGTCCAACTGCGCATGTCCATGGGCACCCGCATCAAATACACAGCCGAGAGAGGGGGCCGGGCCAGCGCATGCGCCATACACAGGCGCTCCGCAGCCGCCATTTTGGTTATGGGAATCCCTGTGATTTGGATATTATATGCTTATGACATTTTATACTGGTCTTAATGACCTGTCATTATAGAAATTCTAATTTTTAACACTTAGGTGTATATTTTTTGAGTATGGATTATATTATACACTTATTTTCAGGTATAGTTATTATTATACTCTTTTCTTTTTTTATATATGTATGTGTATATATATATATATATATATATATATATATATATATATAATGTATTTTTATTTTTGTTTTTATATATTTTTATTTTTGTTTTTATATATTTTTACTTTTGTGCACGCATGTTCACTTTTTATTTGTGATATTTCACTTTTGTTGCATGTGAAGTATATAATGTATTTTGCACTAATGGTTGTTATTTTCTTCTTTATCTATGGTCAATATATACGTTGCAACACATACTAATGTTTATATTATTATGCATTCTGTGGGGATTCTAGTGATTTAAACTATGCATATATAGAACATAATATTATTTATACATGGACATATCATTGGGGTGTTGTCTCTTTTGGTATATATGTATGTTTGTAGACATCCTTATTTATTATGGTTCCATAGCCGTATACTCCATCAATACATGAGATGCAATTTCCCTTAACCAAAATGGCGGGCGCGGAGCACCTGTGTCTGTCATTTTAGGTCTTGACGGCGATTGTGTTTTTTATGTTATTCTGGATAATAAATGTAAATGCGCAGTTGATGGAGAATTTGTTCCCAAAACCATCAATGAACTCTTTTGTGGTGCTCAAAACTCTACAGGCTTTCCACAATTTACATGAATAGAAATCAGGTGTCGAAATGTTCTTGCTGGTGTAATTTCTAGAAAAATGGCTTGAAACCAGGAGATTTGATATACTTCTCCCCTTCCGGTAGCCTGATGGAACCTTGTCACCGAAAATTGTATTGAGGTCTGAGTCTGATTTGAGGACATGCCAGTGCTTGTTCAGGATCTTCATCATTGGGTCCCATTCTGCATTGTAGTTTGTGATAAACCTCGGTTGACTCGGAAATTGTTTGGCTCTGTTCAAGAATGAGACGGATTTAGTTGTCTTTCTTAGCAATGAGCAATTCTTTCCGATCAGTTCTTAGAGCCATATTGTATGCCTCCTTAAATTTCAAGCTTGAAATTTGAATTTTAGTTCAGCTGCTCTCTGTTTAAAAGTGGACAATGTCGAGCAGTTGCGCCTTAATCACAAGAATTCTCTCTTACGAATAGCTCTTATAGTGTTCTTGGAGTGTGCGCTATTGGCAGCAAGTAGACTGTTAGTAAAGGTCTCCTTCCTGAACAGATCTGTGTTTATATCACCCTTGATGTCAGTGTAAATTTTGACATCCAAGAATGTAATTAGATTATGGTTGTAAATCAATCTCAACCTGAGGTTAAAGTCATTGTCATTTAATAATTGAATGAATTCTTGCAAATCTGCTATTGTACCTCCCCAGATAACAAAAAAATCATCAATGTAGCGTCGCCAAAGGCTCAAATTTTCGTTTAAGTTCTTTATACAGTCACCAAAGGCTCTCTCTTCTTCCCACCACCCTAAGTATAAGTGAGCAAATTTCAGGGCTACAGCTGCCCTCATAGCTGTGCCCCTTAACTGTAGGTATTATCGGCCGTCAAAAACGGAAATAATTACACGTTAGAATAAATCTGAGGACTCGAAGCATAAAATCCTTCTAGATGGGATTAAGATCTTTGTCCTTAGACAAGAAGAACGCCACCGCTGCACACCCTTTATTATGGTCAATGCTAGTGTAGAGGCTTTCTACATCACAAGTAACCAATGTCTCATCTTCACTAAGATTGATCTCATCTAGTTCCTTGAGAATCTGCAGTGTCTCTGGTGAAGGAAGGGAGCCTGTGAACTATGTCGCGGAGTTGTTGGTTTAACCATTTGTTACACTTATCCGCAAGATTTCCTACACCAGAGACAATAGGCCTGCCAGGCGGGTTCTCAAGATTTTAGTGAATTTCCGGGAGCATGTAGAACGTAGCATATCTGGGGTCCCTCATTGATAGAAAATTTCTCTCATTGAGAGTAATTGCCCCCTGTCTATAACCTTCTTCAACCATATTTGTGTACACCTGTAAAAATTGTGCAGTAGGATTCCCCCAGAGAGGTTTATAGCATTTTTTTCGTCTAGCAATTGCCTCTTGGCTTCATGTACATATTGGTCCTTAGACCAGATGACTACATTCCCCCCTTTATCAGATTGTTTGTACACCACATCTTTCCAGGCCCGCAGCTCATGTAATGCCCTAGATTCTTCGCTTGAGGTGTTATACTGTATCCCTCAATGCTGTAGTGATATTATGTCGGCACTCACTAGGTCAATAAAGACCTTTACTGCAGGGCATGTGTCCATGGATGGAATGGTAATTGAATTAGGTTTAAATATGTCTTTGGTTTAGGTACCAAAGTATGGACTTAATTGGTGTCGGTACTTTCCAATAGGAGTTCATCCAGATCTCTAATGACATCAAGTTCCTGTCTTGACAGACTTTGTATAGCTTGATTACTAGGCCTCTCCTCTCCTATATCTACCTTGGCATGTGGCTCTTGTTTGGCAATGATATTTTTGTAAATTAACTTCCTACCAAAAAGATGTAGATCTTTGATAACAGTGAACTTGTCAAGCTGGGTAGTAAGGCAGAAGTTAAGGCCCTTCTCCAAGACCTGTGTCTATATTGCCGTGAGGGGATGTTGAGAGAGGCTAAAGGGGTTGTCCGAGATTTTTTTTATGTACAGTGAAGGAAATAAGTATTTGATCCCTTGCTGATTTTGTAAGTTTGCCTACTGTCAAAGTCATGAACAGTCTAGAATTTTTAGGCTAGGTTAATTTTACCAGTGAGAGATAGATTATATTTAAAAAAAAAACAGAAAATCACATTGTCAAAATTATATATATTTATTTGCATTGTGCACAGAGAAATAAGTATTTGATCCCCTACCAACCATTAAGAGTTCAGCCTCCTCCAGACCAGTTACACGCTCCAAATCAACTTGGTGCCTGCATTAAAGACAGCTGTCTTAAATGGTCACCTGTATAAAAGACTCCTGTCCACAGACTCAATTAATCAGTCTGACTCTAACCTCTACAACATGGGCAAGACCAAAGAGCTTTCTAAGGATGTCAGGGACAAGATCATAGACCTGCACAAGGCTGGAATGGGCTACAAAACCATAAGTAAGACGCTGGGTGAGGAGACAACTGTTGGTGCAATAGTAAGAAAATGGAAGACATACAAAATGACTGTCAATCGACATCGATCTGGGGCTCCATGCAAAATCTCACCTCTTGGGGTATCCTTGATCCTGAGGAAGGTGAGAGCTCAGCCGAAAACTACACGGGGGGAACTTGTTAATGATCTCAAGGCAGCTGGGAGCACAGTCACCAAGAAAACCATTGGTAACACATTACGCCGTAATGGATTAAAATCCTGCAGTGCCCGCAAGGTCCCCATGCTCAAGAAGGTACATGTACAGGCCCGTCTGAAGTTTGCAAATGAACATCTGGATGATTCTGAGAGTGATTGGGAGAAGGTGCTGTAGTCAGATGAGACTAAAATTGAGCTCTTTGGCATTAACTCAACTCGCCGTGTTTGGAGGAAGAGAAATGCTGCCTATGACTCAAAGAACACCGTCCCCACTGTCAAGCATGGAGGTGGAAACATTATGTTTTGGGGGTGTTTCTCTGCTAAGGGCACAAGACTACTTCACTGCATCAATGGGAGAATGGATGGAGCTATGTACCGTCAAATCCTGAGTGACAACCTCCTTCCCTCCACCAGGACATTAAAAATGGCTCGTGGCTGGGTCTTCCAGCACGACAATGACCTGAAACATACAGCCAAGGCAACAAAGGAGTGGCTCAAAAAGAAGCACATTAAGGTCATGGAGTGGCCTAGCCAGTCTCCAGACCTTAATCCCATCGAAAACTCATGGAGGGAGCTGAAGATCCGAGTTGCCAAGCGACAGCCTCGAAATCTTAATGATTTACAGATGATCTGCAAAGAGGAGTGGGTCAAAATTCCATCTAACATGTGTGCAAACCTCATCATCAACTACAAATAAACGTCTGACCTCTGTGCTTGCCAACAAGGGTTTTGCCATCAAGTATTAAGTCTTGTTTTCCAAAGGGATCAAATACTTATTTCTCTGTGCACAATGCAAATAAATATATATAATTTTGACAATGTGATTTTCTGTTTTTTTTTTTAATATAATCTATCTCTCACTGGTAAAATTAACCTAGCCTAAAAATTCTAGAATGTTCATGTCTTTGACAGTGGGAAAACTTACAAAATCAGCAAGGGATCAAATACTTATTTCCTTCACTGTATGTGAATATAGATGTCAGAGTGATGTAACGAAATAAAGAGGTGCATAGAGAATATAGTGATGAACAAGATCGTAAAAGACACTGCAAGATTAGACATGTACATGTCTATAGTAGCAACAGAGGATTATTGAAAAATTAAGGCAACAAAAAGTGATAAACACAACCAATTAAGCTGATGCTAAATCATCTCTGTAGGCATCAGGAAGGTGAAAATGAAAAAGCCAAAGGGAAGGAGATGATATAGAAATTTAGACTCCTTAAAAAATCACTAGTGCAAAATAGTATATTATAAAAAATCCATTCGGCCTCTGTTTACTTGAACATATCAATATTAATATAGTGAATACTGTATATCACAGATCTACCGATCTGTTTCTAACCATGAAATAAACTGCTTAAGTGCTATCATGTGGACATATATATCAGGACAAGTTAGTACTCAATATACAATATACTTATAGGACAATATAGCTGAAAATAGTACATACATACAAGGATTAATAGTACTATAATATTAAAGCAGTTGTCCCTGAATATGTAGAAGTTGTAGTTTGTAAAGAATGATACATCTATGAATGAAACTAAAAGAGAAACATAATTAAAATCAGGGTGCAGATAACAACCTTCAACCATAAAAGAAGATATTAAAGAAAGGCATTAAACCCCAAGCTTTCAATATGCCCCCGTGGGGTCAGAGTTCCCAGTGTGTGGATCCACCTACTTTCCATTTGGGCTAATCTCTTACCTCCATTGCCCCCTCTGGATCCTAAGTGTAGCATATCTATTCCTCTGAATTTTAGTTGTTTTGAGTTACACCCATGGAACTTTTTGAAGTGTTTGGGCAGAGTTTTAAGTTTGAGAAGGTCCTATTCTTCTTTGGCATTTTCTATATCTCTTATATGTTCCCGCACCCTTTTTATAAACTTGCTTGTAGTGAGACCAATATAATTTTTTTCCCATGGACAGGTAGCATAGTAGATCATTAAGGTGGAACTACATGAGATATATTGTGTCATTTTATATGTATGTTGCAGTCCTGAGTCTTCGAAATCGAAAGCTCTCCCTATATTAGTGCAGCTTTTACACGAGCCACATGTAAAACATCCCCATTTGGGACCTTTTGTACTGAAAAAATTGGTCACCTGAGGAACATAATGGCTATGTATCAACTGATCTTTAAGATTTTTTGCTCTTCTTGCTGGTGGTAGATTATTTTTGAGTGTTAAATCAGATAAAAGGACCGGCCAATGATATCTAAATATTTCCACCACAGCAGACCATTGTGTATGATAAGTGGTTATCATACGGATCTGTGAATTTTCCTTTAGATGGTTCTTATTAGGACATAGTAAGCTTCCCCTAGATTTAGCTCTGGCTCTACGATCTCTCTTGTTGGTCCGATTCGAAAAACCTCTTTCCTGGAATCTTGATTTCAAATCCTCAGCTTGTTTCTCAAATTTGTTTGATGTCGAGCAAATCCTCTTCATTCTCAAAAACTGTCCAATAGGGATGGCCCTAATAGTAGAGGGCAAGTGTGAGGAATCTGGATGTAATAAAGAGTTGACCGCTGTGGCCTTTCTAAATACATCTGTCTCGATATTGCCTGTAGTACTTACCTGAATGTTGATATCTAGAAAATCTATCTCCTGTCCATATTTATAAGAAAGTTTAACGTTGATGTGATTGTCGTTAAGTTTCTTCATCATGGAATTTAGTTCATCAGTTCCTTCCCATATGAACAGGACATCGTCTATGTACCTCATCCAGTTATTAATTTTTTCAGTTCCAGATAGTGGATCTACCATAAAGATTTCTCTTTCCCATGCTCCCAGAAATAGATTGGCATACAATGGGGCACAGGTAGCACCCATGGCAGTCCTCTGAACCTGTAAGAAAAAGCGATCTTTAAAAATGAAAAAATTGTGTTTGAGAATGAATTCAAGCAGTACAAGTAGAACCTTACATAAGTCTTCAGCTAGATTGCTTGTTCTTAAGGCCTGGGAGACTGCCATGAGACCATTAGAATGTCGTATTGATGTATAGAGAGATTCTACATCTGCAGTCACTAACAGGTGGTGGTCTTCCAAAGTTAAGCCTTCGAGGCGATTTAGTGCTGAAGTGGTGTCTATAATATAGGAAGGTAGCTCAGCAACCAAAGGTTTTAGATAGAAGTCGATAAATTGGCACACCGTCTCACATAGACTTTCATTGCCAGACACTATGAGTCTTCCTGGGGGATCTGCAATATCTTTATGGATCTTCGGAATGAGGTGGAATGTTGCAATTTTAGGATTAGTCACCATCAGAGATTCGTATATGTATTTGGGTATTATTCCCATGTCCAGGGCTTCCCATAGTATTTCTTCAAGCTGTTTTTGAAAAGACAGAAGGGGATTGGATGCAAGTTTGATATAGCGAGTGGTATCATTGAGTAGTTTAAAAGCCTGTCTTTCATACATATTTTTTGGCCAAAGAACAATGTTCTCACCCTTATCTGCTGGTTTTCTCTCTTTTAGTTCTTTAAGCGCTTTACGTTCATCAAATGATTATCCCAGCTTTAAATTCCCACCAACCTTTCCATATCTTTGATAACTAAGTTTACAAAAACACAGAAGGACATAGGTTCAAAGGTGGAAATTTATCAGATTTTTTTCTTCATAGCTGTAGGAAATTTGTTTACCTGTCCTTTCATATTTTCCTCTTGTAAAGATTCCAAAACAGCTAGGGTCTCTTGTTCTTGAAGGGTCGTTAGTCCATTGCTTTGATCCTTTCTACTATGCAATTTCTTTAAAATCAATTTGCGTGCAAATAAATGTACGTCTTTAATTACTGTAAATAAATCAAAATTGTTAGATGGAGAAAAACTTTAACCTTTAGCTAAAAGAATAAATGATTTTGTATGTGTAATAATACATATTGTCATGATAGAATATATTATAATATATTTAATTCTAATGCCTCATATTGAAGATAACGTTTATCAAGATATATAATTTTCATGTTTGCAAAAGACTACAGATAGATAGAACTGGATCACTAAGCTATGATTACGAACCCTAGAGGTTTGAAACGCATAAGTGTGGTCCCAGGATTATAATTTTAATCGTTATGTTTTTTAAAATGACCAAATAAAACCTATTTTTTTACAAGAGTGCTGGATACACCATTCTTCTTCTTGCATTGCCTTGTATACCTGCTGTCGAATCAGGATTTCTCTTGGGACATCTCTGAGCACCTTTGCCATTCACACGTGGTCTTGACAAACGTATGGACTATCGCAGTGGAAACGCGGTGAGCGAACCCTTGTTTATTTTTTCTATTTTTTTCAATTGACAATGGATAATGCTCCCCTCCACTAAATCACAATGTGTTTTTCCAACATACTCTGAAGTAGTCCACGTCTTTCTATACAAAAGTTTATTGCATGCTCAAATTGGATTAAATATCATATATCCACATCAGTCCATTCAGACTGAAATATATCATGACAGAATCTAATTTTTTAACATCTGCTAGTTCATTAATTAACCGTGACAATATCGAAATCAAAAGTCTTGAAAGACTTACGAGAGCAGCAGCACTATTCTCAGATCATCATGTGCCAGATAATGACACTAATTACAACCTGACCAAGTTAATGCACGATTTAGAAAAGGATCTCAATCAACAGATCCGAGTCTGGTGGGACAGTACCACACCACAATCATATGTGGACAAAAACATGTTCCCAAGAGGACTACGCATTCATAAAATACCAACCACGATTTATAATGATAATTTCATATTGGAGTGGAATGAAATTTTGAGCATAGCTTCCATTAAACTTATGAAATTAATTATCATGCATGAAAATCAAAAATTACAAGAAGTTGAAACTTCTATAAGAGAAAGTCGTATTTGTCTCTCAACTCTCAATCAGTTGCCAAAATATGATGAATTAAATAATAAATTAAAAGAAAACATCATACTACTCGAGGATGCCATAGCTAAAGTTAAACGCACCAAATTCGAGAGGGATATTAAAGACTATAATGATGGCATCGTCTACACTTGGAGGACAATCTGCAAACAAACCGCAGCATTACATCCAATTCTCAAAAAACGCAATAATAAAAATAAATCTAATCGGCATACCAATAGAGTGAATTTCTCTTCATCTGTGTATGACTCTACTGATGTAATATCTGATTCTGATAGTTATTCAGAACAAACAGCCAAGAGCGCACAAAATGTCAATATGCACTCTAGACCATCAGGACATTCTCATGAGTAGAGCGGACCTTCATCTGTTTCTTTTTTTTAGAATCAAGCCAGAACAAAAACGCACCAGAAGATCCAGGAGGAATAAACAAAACAAAAAAACAGCAGATATCCAATGCGAAAGAGATAACCACTTTGAACTGTGGCAACATTTTCCCAATTGATTCTACAGCAACTAAAGATATGTCTATTGCACAAAATGTAATTGAGAATGTTCTTTATAAAGATCACAATCGGGGAAATTGATCACTCCCTAACTCAACCAAAAAATTGTATAATGCTTTGGAGTGTAAAATGTCAGACAAAAATAAAAACACAAAATATTCAGTTTTCCATCAGAAAAAAAGACTTTCCGCATGAAACCGAGGAGGACATTCATAAAGAAAATCTTTCTACAAATAACAAATATACAGTTCTCAATTTGTCAGCTTCCATCTTGGATTGAAATCATCTTAAAGTCCTTAAAAAGGGCCTTAATTACGTACCAGCAAGGCATTTTGACACTCCTGGATGTAAATAAATTTGTATGAATGCTTAAAGAGGCTCTGTCACCAGATTTTGCAACCCCTATCTGCTATTGCAGCAGATAGGCGCTGCAATGTAGATTACAGTAACGTTTTTATTTTTAAAAAACGAGCATTTTTGGCCAAGTTATGACCATTTTCGTATTTATGCAAATGAGGCTTGCAAAAGTACAACTGGGCGTGTTGAAAAAGTAAAAGTACAACTGGGCGTGTATTATGTGCGTACATCGGGGCGTGTTTACTACTTTTAATAGCTGGGCGTTCTGAAGAGAAATATCATCCACTTCTCTTCAGAACGCCCAGCTTCTGGCAGTGCAGATCTGTGATGTCACTCACAGGTCCTGCATCGTGTCGGCACCAGAGGCTACAGTTGATTCTGCAGCAGCATCAGCGTTTGCAGGTAAGTAGCTACATCGACTTACCTGCAAACGCCGATGCTGCTGCAGAATCATCTGTAGCCTCTGGTGCCGACACGATGCAGGACCTGTGAGTGACATCACAGATCTGCACTGCCAGAAGCTGGGCGTTCTGAAGAGAAGTGGATGATACTTCTCTTCAGAACGCCCAGCTATTAAAAGTAGTAAACACGCCCCGATGTACGCACATAATACACGCCCAGTTGTACTTTTACTTTTCAACACGCCCAGTTGTACTTTTGCAAGCCTCATTTGCATAAATACGAAAATGGTCATAACTTGGCCAAAAATGCTCGTTTTTTAAAAATAAAAACGTTACTGTAATCTACATTGCAGCGCCTATCTGCTGCAATAGCAGATAGGGGTTGCAAAATCTGGTGACAGAGCCTCTTTAAGGTGAAAAAACATTTTTTGCACAAAGAGGAAAATTTAACTCAGGGAGAATTTTTCATATCCACTACAAGTCTTTCACAGGACAATGAATTTGAAAACTTCAACTTGGAGGAGCAAATGACTATCATGAATCTTCAGTCGTTACTCATGGAAAATTCAGACTCCACTGGACTTTTATGTTCTCCCAATAATACTAATTTTTTGTCTAATCCCTCTATTCACCCATTATCCTCCAGATCAAATGTCATGGATGATTTTCAATCTGTAGTGGAAGAAGCCCTCAAATCCCTATATAAAAGGAAAACTAAAATTGTTCCCAACCTTACCAAAGGGGAAAACATAGCATTAAACAATTAGGGGAATTTGCCAACATCATAATCAAAAGTTCGGACAAGGGTGGTTCCGTGGTCATTCTAGATTCTGGCCAATACAAAAGAGAAGTAATGACACTATTGAACGACACATACACCTATAGGAAATTACTCGTAGACCCAACTAATATTTTCAAAACACTACATGACATTCTGTAGGAAGGGTTGAACTTGGGAGTCTTAACGGAAAAGGAAATTAAATATCTTATTAGGGATTTCCCTATTATTCCTATTTTAATGCCCTCCCTAAAGTACACAAAGACAAATCCCTCCCTCCCTTTAAGACCCATAGTCTCAAGCATTGGCTCACTAAACGAAAGACAAGGCAAGTGGCTTGACAATAAATTGCAGCCTCTCATGAAAAGATCCCCAAGCTACATTAATTAATTTAAAATGGAACAATAGCTTCAGCTGGGTGACTTGTGACATCACAGCTTTTGTATTCCTCGATTCCTCACGACAAAGCTATTCTAGCTCTCAGCAATCAATTAAATCAATACATTAGCTACAAAGAGGAACTCAAGGAATATATTGTTGATGTCACAACTTACCTATTAAAGCACAACTATTTTTTGTTTGATGATAAGTTTTATTTACAATGTTGAGGTTGTTCAATGGGAGCAAAATGTTCGCCCTCCCTAGCCAACATCTAGGTCTCCTGGTGGGAGGAATATTACATCTATAATAACTTCAAACACATATGTCAATGATATTTACTACTATCATCGCTATATAGATGACATTTTAATCATATGGTCTGGCCCATATATCCATACATAAATTTGCAGAAAATGTGAACATCAATGACAACAATTTAGTATTCACATACAACACAGATCCTGTAACAATTTTCTTTTTGGATATCACACCGACAGGAGATTCCTGCCAGTCATGTGTATATATAGTGGTCTATACCGTACTGCAGACTGCAGAGAATACGGTCTTGCATGCCAATAGTGCACACCCTAAACATGTAATTGACGATTTACCTATTAGGGAATACATAAGTGCCAAAAGGACATGCACCCAACACCATGTTTTTTTGATCGAGTGTGATACTATTTATATCAAGTTAAAAGCACGAGGCTATTCCAGACAAAAGCTCAACCGAGCGAGGAATGTTGCAAATGCTAAATCTAGACTTCAATACTTATATCCTGATAAAAAACACACTAATTCAAATGATAAATTAGTTAAAAATGTAACTTTTTCGACTCCATTTAGCAGTGATTATCGGGAAATAGTGGCTATTATAAAACACTACCTCCCACATTGGACAAGGACCATACTTTAAAATATATCTTAAAAACAGGCTGCAACTTCGTGGACAGAAATTCCACTACGATAGGGAATTGTATTTCATCTAGCCTTTTTCCCAAAACTGCATACAACAAAACCACATAGTTAGCTTGCACTGGCTCATACAATTGCGGTTGTAACAAATGTGCCATGTGCGGTATTATGCTTAATAGCACTAATCTAATTTCCTCACACAATAAGACTCAATTTACTATTAAAACATTTATAAATTGTAACACCACTCACATAGTCTATGTCCTATCTTGTGAAAAATTTGATCTCCAGTATGTGAGCTGCACCATCAGAGCTCTTAAGAAAAGAGTAGCTGAACATCTAGCGGATATAAGAAATTCCAAAAAAATAAATGTATGGGGAGCGGCGAAGCACTTTATAGAGATCCATCAATGTGACACAAGCACATTGAGAGTGTGTGGACTAGAAAGAGTCTATAAACCTAAAAGAGGTGGGGGACTGGAGGAAGCTTTTACTTAATAGGGAAGCCTTATGGATCCTAAAGTTAGATACACGGTTTCCAAGTGGAATGAATTATAGAAATGATCTTATGTGTACATATATTGAATCACCCACTTTAACATCTAAGGATGAGAACAAGGGTATTTTCATTGTCATATTTTTCAGTGAATTTCTTCCTCTAAAGGCAACTCTAATGAAAAAAATATATATAATATCCACAGTAAATGTTCACTCAAATTAACATTTATTTCTTAACCCTGGCCCTCTTTTTCCGATATCATCTGACAGCAACGTAAACAGCTTATTTTCTTGGAAAACTGTAACCCATCATCCATTTTGGGTATATTTTCAACAACTAACAATGAAAAAAATAACACAGCTTAAGAAAGTTCTATAACCCAACAAAATAATAAAAAATAAATAATTAAAGGAACGATAATCAAATTAGTATTAAAATCAAATAACACAATAATAGGCATTCCGTAGGAGAATTAACCAAATTTCTTATCCATGTATAAGTACCATTACATGAGAAAAAACTTTCCCTCTGTGTTTTTTTAAGGGGAATTCTATCTATTATACTAATGCTGTCAGAACATTACCATGCCATGTATATTTTATATTCTATATGAATGGACCACTTCATTGAGAGTTAACTAAGACCATAGATGTAATTTCAACACCAGTTTCCTCTGAAATTGTCCCAATATATATATTTTTTTACTTATGTTTCAAATATACGCAAGCTAAAACATAGGAGATGTCTTTCAGCACCACATAACATCTCTGAAGATTTTCGCTGTGCTTTTCTTCAGCACCACGGACTAGACCCTGTAATCAGCATGAAATCACACCTGATTTGATCTAGGATCAATAAAAAAAAACTGGTTTTAAAATAGCGTTTAAACTATTGCCACAAATAGACAAAACTGGAAAAAACAAGATACATTTAGCATAAATAGCAAACTTCCAATAGTAAAATCTCTCAAATGTAATTATTAACTAAAGGCAACATCGATGTTGTTACTAAACTCAGTATGGTTTTGAAATGGTTAATTTTCTAGCCCAACCCACATAAAATCACTTGACTTGGGATATGGGGTATAAATATGTGAACCTAGAACCAGGTAACCAAGCTATGATTAAGAACCCTAGAGGTTTGAAACGCGTAAGCGTGGTCCCGGGATTATAATTTTATTTTTTTATTTTTAATTTTACCAAATAAAACTTAATTTTTCACAAGAGTGCTGGATACACCATTTTTCTTCTTTCATTGCCTTTAGCTAAAAGACTTGATTGTGCTGAAGTTAGTATATGTTGTGACAAATTGATTACCTGGGGACCCTCGCATTTCGATGTTTGTTTATCGTTTCTCATATGGTCATCGTGTTTGCGCTTGTTAATAGGTCTACTCCTTGTTTCACATAGTTCGTAATGATTAGGTCTAGATCTTGATGGGGCAGCACTGATTGAGCTATTGCTCTCAGTGGTTGATGTACTTCATGACGTAGAGGCTGATTTTGATCTAGATGTGAAAGTTCTTTTTTGCCATCTATAAACACTATTTTGCATGTAATCATTTATATCTCTTTGTAGTGTCTTTGTTTTCACTTCACAGATTTCCTTTTCCCAAATTGAGAAATTACTCTCCAAATCTTGATAGAATGTTTTAGTATATTCAGGTTTAAAGTAATTCTCTAGTTGTTTTTGTAATTGTTCAATTTGCATTTCCAGCACTTTGATATCTATTGTATTAGCCTCAATAATTAGTTGTATAAAAGTGCGGGAACATTGTGTAACAGCTTCCTCCCATTTTTGTTTAATTGCCAGGTTGTCCATCCCCACATTAGGGTACGTTTCTATACGGAGACCTCTAGGCTATATATTTTTCAACAAATCCTTTTCTAGGGAGGCTTTATTCCACCATAATTTCGTTTTCTTATGCCAGGCTTCCTTCAAGGTATTTATTAACTCTTTGCCTTTTTGTATATCTTCCATTAAAAACAATGTTGACCCATCTTTGAACAGTTCCGTTACTTGTACTTGCCACAATTGTTCGCGGGCCATTAACTCCATTTGAATTCACCGGACCTCTCAACTGTGAAAACCCCACAGATAAATTAGCTTATACTCATATAGGATCCATAACAGTGTTATAGTGGTTAAGACTGCCCAATATATATTAAACCAAAAACGACTCAGCATGAAAACCAGAAACATTAACATGTGTAAAAGATAAATTTTATTTGAATTTCTTAAAACAACAGCATGAATATCACATACATGTAGATATAAATATAAAAATAATAGAAATGTATCAAGAAGATGATGTCAACAATAGAGCAAAGTACACAGCTGCAATTGATAAGAGAGGTACAGTGAAGGAAATAAGTATTTGATCCCTTGCTGATTTTGTAAGTTTGCCCACTGTCAAAGACATGAACAGTCTAGAATTTTTAGGCTAGATTAATTTTACCAGTGAGAGATAGATTATATTTAAAAAAAAAACAGAAAATCACATTGTCAAAATTATATATATTTATTTGCATTGTGCACAGAGAAATAAGTATTTGATCCCTTTGGGAAACAAGACTTAATACTTGGTGGCAAAACCCTTGTTGGCAAGCACAGCAGTCAGACGTTTTTAGTAGTTGATGATGAGGTTTGCACACATGTTAGATGGAATTTTGGCCCACTCCTCTTTGCAGATCATCTGTAAACCATTAAGATTTCGAGGCTGTCGCTTGGCAACTCGGATCTTCTGCTCCATCCATAAGTTTTCGATGGGATTAAGGTCTGGAGACTGGCTAAGCCACTCCATGACCTTAATGTGCTTCTTTTTGAGCCACTCCTTTGTTGCCTTGGCTGTATGTTTCGGGTCATTGTCGTGCTGGAAGACCCAGCCACGAGCTATTTTTAATGTCCTGGTGGAGGGAAGGAGGTTGTCACTCAGGATTTGACAGTACATGGCTCCATCCATTCTCCCATTGATGCGGTGAAGTAGTCCTGTGCCCTTAGCAGAGAAACACCCCCAAAACATAATGTTTCCACCTCCATGCTTGACAGTGGGGACGGTGTTCTTTGGGTCATAGGCAGCATTTCTCTTCCTCCAAACACGGCGAGTTGAGTTAATGCCAAAGAGCTCAATTTTAGTCTCATCTGACCACAGCACCTTCTCCCAATCACTCTCAGAATCATCCAGATGTTCATTTGCAAACTTCAGACGGGCCTGTACATGTGCCTTCTTGAGCAGGGGGACCTTGCGGGCACTGCAGGATTTTAATCCATTACGGCGTAATGTGTTACCAATCGTTTTCTTGGTGACTGTGGTCCCAGCTGCCTTGAGATCATTAACAAGTTCCCCCGTGTAGTTTTCGGCTGAGCTCTCACCTTCCGCAGGATCAAGGATACCCCACGAGGTGAGATTTTGCATGGAGCCCCAGATCGATGTCGATTGACAGTCATTTTGTATGTCTTCCATTTTCTTACTATTGCACCAACAGTTGTCTCCTTCTCACCCAGTGTCTTACTTATGGTTTTGTAGCCCATTTCAGCCTTGTGCAGGTCTATGATCTTGTCACTGACATCCTTAGAAAGCTCTTTGGTCTTGCCCATGTTGTAGAGGTTAGAGTCAGACTGATTAATTGAGTCTGTGGACAGGAGTCTTTTATACAGGTGACCAGGTAAGACCGCTGTCTTTAATGCAGGCACCAAGTTGATTTGGAGCGTGTAACTGGTCTGGAGGAGGCTGAACTCTTAATGGTTGGTAGGGGATCAAATACTTATTTCTCTGTGCACAATGCAAATAAATATATATAATTTTGACTATGTGATTTTCTGTTTTTTTTTAAATATAATCTATCTCTCACTGGTAAAATTAACCTAGCCCAAAAATTCTAGACTGTTCATGTCTTTGACAGTGGGCAAACTTACAAAATCAGCAAGGGATCAAATACTTATTTCCTTCACTGTAAGTATAAACGGACTATTTATGCAGCACAATGGTCCTAGTTGATGCAAAGATATTGATATCCAACAGAAGGAAAGAGAAGAGAAGGTATATATCTGATATCGTAAAATGGAAAGCCAGAGCAATGGTCAGTACTGGACATGTAGCCGAGACTATGTGTACAGAAGAAAGTATCCAAGCAGGTATCCAAGTAAGTATCCCAAAGTATTCAAGCAGGACACAGAAAGTATCAACAGATAAAGTGGGCAAGTAAATTAAATGAAAAAATAGTAACAGGAAGAGTCACACTCGGTGTACACCACCAATATGAATATATCAAATATTTTGGGAAGGGGGGAAGACAGAGGAAAATTGTGTGGCTCTAGGAAAATTATAACAAAATTAAAAAAATGTATTATTAATGAATAATGTAAGTATATGGCAAAAGTGCAGATGTCCCCTATTTCTACACTAAGGACTAGTGAGTCCAATTATGAGAAATACTCTGCAGTATATTAACCAGTGTCACAAAGGTGCAAGTGCCGGGATATCAGGGTCCCCTGCCCACAGCACTCATGCCTCAAGGCTATCTAAAGTTGAAGTTAGCTACAGTGTATATTATCTAGTAACCGTTCCCTAGGATTAACACTATATTATAGAGTGTATTATAAGAATAGATCATGCATTAGCAAAGGGTTGGGGATTGACATTAAATATATTCATGTGTCAACCCCACCTAGAGATCACTGGGATGTGTACTGTCATTTTTAGAAAACACAATCGTGCAACTGGTGCCTGCAATACCTCACCTTCTGGGTCACGTCACTACACTATTGAGCATGAGTAAGTGCATTACTAAGGTTCTGTCGGGTCTTATATATACTCACCGCACCTGTCACTTTCACTATGTGTAAGCTCTTAGTTTGAGCTTTCTACCTCCTCTTTTGCCCTGACATATACCTACCTGTGTGGATACATCCCTGATTGGGATATAACAACTATGTGACTTCTCATGCTATATATATTGTCTGTACATATTTCTGACAAATGTACATATAAACGTTGATCCAGAAACAAACTTGTTTTAGATTCTCTATTTTCTGTTTACAATAAAGATAATCTATTTTTTCAAAATTTGATAGTAATGGACTCTGTTTTTCTCTAGTTTATATATATCATGTGTCAACCCCACCTAGGGATCACTGGGATATGAACTGTCATTTTTAGAAAACACAATCGTGCAACTGGTGCCTGAAATACAGCTTAGTTGCTTCACTGGGCTGTAAGGTCAAAGCCCAGCAGTGGAGAGGCCCCACTGTGAAGATTTGCCTGCAGCAGTACCATCTGTGTCAGGGTGCACACAGAAAGTGACAGGTAGAAAACATTGCGATAGGCGCTATTGAGAATGCCGCTCTGAGAGCGGTGAGATCATAGCCAGCAGCAGTACCGTCTGTAACGGGATGACTACAAGAGGCACGAATTGCGAACCTTGCGGTAAAGATTGCTCTAGATGCACACAACCGTCACTCCACAAGTGTCGGTTGCGGAAATCGTGGAGAACGGTGAGCGTATGCTCCGGTGAGTCCAATCATTTCATATACACGGCTACGAGCTTAGCTAGCTATGTATGGTTTTAGACACAGTGTGTGTCACTATTAGACAATGAACTGGTCTGTTACTGCAGAGGATAGTTAGGGGTGGCCTAAACACCCGATGCGCGTTTCACCGGCATTTCCGGCTTCTTCTAGCGGTGGCGACCGCAAGACAAGCGGCCCTCAAATAGGTGTATTGATTGATTCACAAATTGGCAAGCCAATCAGAAAGGGATAGACTAATTGCAATGTGTCAGTGTGGTATGTTAGTGAGCTGAATGATTGACATAATGTCAAACCAATCAAAGAAAATTCAATGGATTACAATGTATCTATATGATGTATAAGGAGCCAGATCTACTATTCTGTTGACTTCTCATTATGAGTCACTAGTTGCCACAGCAACAATGACCCCAGGTAGACAACGAAACACTTGTGCATTTGGATTATTAAATGAGAATTGATACAATGTGAATATCAAAGAAGGCAGTATATTTAAAATATGTTGTTATTCAAAGTTATAATAGTACAATATATGGATGCATCAATGCAATATAGTCACTTATAAGCTTATATCCCACTACTCATTGGATATGTTTAAGGACATCATATGAACAATCAAAAGTGAATAAGGGATGGATATACACATCCAATTGGGAAGATATAAATAACGCTTAGGGAACTACAATGGACTAATAACAAAAAAGCAACCAAAATTAAAGCTTTCATTGAGGCCATGGGGATTAACAGAGTTCATACGAAAAATCCATTGGTTGTCCCTTTTCAAGAGAGCCTCATCCAGACTGCCACCCCTAATGCCCAGATTTATCTTACATATACCCCAACCCTTAAGAGTGGTCCAGTCCAGGTTATGTGTTCTCTTAAAATGCCTGCCAATAGGGGTCGGGGTAAAGGGTTTATTTTTGGTCTGGCTATCTTTCTCATTTTTATCAAAATTGATGATAGTTCCTATGTGTTCTCTGATGCGGACTCTAAGTTCCCTCGTTGTCTTGCGCACATATCTCAGGCCACATGGGCATTCTAAACAGTATACAACACCTTTTATTGTGCATCTGATGTGGTTTCTGATGGGGAATTTGTTCCCAAAAGCATCAATGAACTCTTTTGTGGTGCTCAAAACTCTACAGGCTTTGCACAATTTACATGGATAGAAACTAGGAGTCGAAATGTTCTTGCTGGTGTAATTTCTAGAAAAATGGATTGAAACCAGGAGAATTTATATACTTCTGCCCTTACGGTAGCCTGATGGAACCTTGTCACCAATAATTTTATTGAGGTCTGAGTCTGATTTGAGGACATGCCAGTGCTTGTTCAAGATGTTCATCATTGTGTCCCTTTCTGCATTGTAGTTTGTGATAAACCTCGGTTGACTCGGAAATAGTTTGGCTCTGTTCAAGAATGAAACTGATTTAGTTATGTCTTTGTTTTTCTTAGGGATGAGCAATTTTTCCCGATCAGTTCTTAGAGCCACATTGTATGCCTCCTTGATGTGTCTGTTAGAATCATTTCTAGATTGAAGTCTGAATTTTAGTCCAGCTGCTCTCTGTTTAAAAGTGGACAATGTTGCGCAGTTGCACCTTAATCGCAAGAATTCTCCCTTAGGAATAGCTCTTATAGTGTTCTTGGAGTGTGCGCTATGGGCAGCAAGTAGACTGTTAGTAGAGGTCTCCTTCCTGAACAGATTTGTGTGTATATCACCCTTGATGTCAGTTTAAATTTTGACATCCAAGAATGGAATTAGATTATGGTTTTAAATAAGAGTCAACCTGAGGTTAAAGTCATTGTCTATAATTGAATGAATTCTTGCAAATCTGCTATTGTACCTCCCCAGATAACAAAAATATCATCAATGTAGCGTCGCAAAGGCTCAAATTATCGGTAAAGTTCTTCATACAGTCACCAAAGGCTCTCTCTTCTTCCCACCACCCTAAGTATAAGTGAGCAGATTTCGGGGCTACAGCTGCCCCCATAGCTGTGCCCCTTGCCATCAAAAAGGAAATATTTACACGTTAGAATAAATCTGAGGACTCGAAGCATAAACCCTTCTTGATAAGATTTGTCCTCGTCCTTAGACAAGAACTCCACCACTGCACACCCTTTATTATGGTCAAGGCTAGTGTAGAGGCTTTCTACATCACAAGTAACCAATGTCTCATCTTCACTAAGATTGATCCAATGTAGTTCCTTGAGAATCTGCATAGTGTCTCTGGTGAAGGAAGGGAGCCTGTGAACTATGTCGCGGAGTTGTTGGTCCAACCATTTCTTACACTTATCCGTAAGGTTTCCTACACAAGAGACAATAGACCTGCCAGGTGGGTTCTCAAGATTCTTGTGAATTTTTGGGAGCATGTAGAGCGTAGCAACTCTGTGGTCCTTCATTGATAGAAAATTTCTCTCATTTCACTCACTAGGTCAATAAAGACCTTTACTGCAGGGCATGTGTCCATGGATTGCATGGTGGTAGATTTAGGTTTAAAGTTGCCTTTGCTTTTAGGTACCAAAGTATGGACTTCATTGGTGCCGGTACTTTCCAATAGGAGTTCTTCCAGATCTCTAATGACATCAAGTTCCTGTATCGATAGACTCTGTATAGCTCGATAACTAGGCCTCTCCTCCCCTATATCTACCTGGGCATGTGTCTCTTGTTTGGCAAAGATTTTTTTGTAAATTAACTTCTTACCAAAAAGATGTAGATCTTTGATAACAGTGAACTTGTCAAGCTGGGTAGTAAGGCAGAAGTTAAGGCCCTTCTCCAAGACCTGTGTCTGTATTCCCGTGAGGGGATGTTGAGAGAGGTTAATGACTCTCAAAGAATCACCCCTCAGGTCAGATCTAATAGGCATTACCTCCTCTGTGGTTCTGGTTTCATGCTTTTTCCTCTTTGAGACCCTCTGAAACCCCACCTCCCTCTGTCCTGTAAAAAAGGGATTTCGGGGTTGTGGATGTAATTCCTACGATTAGTGCTGGGCCTCGTCTCAAGGGGCTAGATTGTCCCTTGAGAGGTTGTCTCTGTTTCTGACTCTGAGGCTTCCGTCGCCTCAGTGTCTGTATCTGAGAAGTCATGTGGTCTATCATGTTTGGAATTAACCAAACCAGACTTGCTATCCAGTCTGTTGCATTTCTTTTTACCCCAATTATACGCTTCCCCTTTGACATAGTCTGGTTTGTCGTGTAAATATTTATTTATTTTCCTATTTTTAACTTTATTTTCTACCATATCAATATGGTCTAGGGTTTTGTGAAATGCCTCCTCGTAGATTAGTTTGTCCTCATGTGTTGCTTTATTTGGGGTAAGAGTTTCTATTTCGTTCTCCACATTACCCAGAATGTGGGATTCATCCTCAATGAGGATGGCCATCAACACCCTGGAACACTCTGTTAGTGCTGTTTCCCATATATCTTTTAGTTCAGGTTTGGATAATTAATAGGAGGGGAAAAGAGGCACACGTAGGCCTCTGGAGATGAGACCTTGTTGCAGATACTGTTCTAGGGTGGATTTAGTCCATGTGGATTGTATCTGCCTGATTTGAAGATCTTTATATTTTTTTAAAAGGTTATTCATATCCATTTCTCTCCCAGGGCTTTGAGAATCAGTTATATTTGTCACAGAGAACGCATTAGAAAGCTCTTCTCTCTGACGTACTAGTCTTAATTGGATTCGGTCAGTGACCTATGATTGAGCCATGATATGTAAATTTCTGTATTTTTATAAAGAAAAATAATAGTTTTATGCCTATAGATTAGTAATTCTTTAAGTTATAAATTTTCTTTATACATTTTTACACACTGAAAGTGAGGGTAATCAACCGAAAGTATCCAAGCAGGAAACAAAGTATCAACAGATAAAGTGGGCGACTGCACTCAGAGTAAATGAAATGAAAAAATAGTAGCAGGAAGAGCCACACTCGGTGTACACCACCAATATGAATATATCAACTATTTTGGGAAGGGCGGAAGACGGAGGAAAATTGTGTGGCTCTAGGAAAATTCAAACAAATAAAATGAAAAAAAATGTATTATGAATAAATGTGTATTATTAAAAAAGTCAATGTCAGTATATGGCAAAAGTGCAGATTTCCCCTATTTCTACACTAAGGACTAGTGAGTCCAATTATGAGAAATACTCTGCAGTATATTAACCAGTGTCACAAAGGTGCAAGTGCCAGGATATCAGGGTCCCCTGTCCACAGCACTCATGCCTCAAGGCTATCTAAAGTTGAAGTTAGATACAGTGTATATAATCATGACTAGGAAAAATAGGTTTGGATCCAGCACAGAAAATTAGATATGATTAAGGACGCTCGCAGCGTCTGAAACGCGTAGGCTTCTCATTCATCACTTTCACTTGCTTCCTTACACTATCAGGATGTCACGCTGTGCTCCTCATTCCTGATTTTAACTAGCCAAACGTACTGGCCCATTAAACTCGGAAATTTCCTTTCCATTTTATCTAATTTTCTGTGCTGGATCCAAACCTATTTTTCCTAGTCTTGTCTACCTGCCGTGTGCCGACACGAGGATCCGTGCACGACCATCTCATACTACATTTGCAACGAAGGTGAGCTGGAGGTGTTTCTTCTTCTATTTTTTTGTGTATATAATCATGACTCTAGTAACTGTTCCCTAGGATTAACAACATATTATAGAGTGTATTATAAGAATAGCAAAGGGTTGGGTATTGACATTAAGTATACTCATGTGTCAACCCCACCTAGGGATTACTGGGATGTGTACTGTCATTTTTAGAAAACACAATCGTGCAACTGGTGCCTGCAATACAGCCTAGTCTCTTCACTGGACTGCAAGGTCAAAGCCCAGCAGTGGAGAGGCCCCACTGTGAAGCGGTGGGATGCAATGCCTGCAGCAGTATCATCTGTGTCAGGGTGCACACCGAAAGTGACAGGTAGAAAACCTTGCGATAGAGCGGCGTTCTCAATAGCGCCTAATATATAGCCTATAGCGTGTGGGGTCCAATTAACACAACACATAGATGATGAAAAATTACAAATTTTATTGGAAATAACAACATGTTAAAAGATGAGTCATGCAAAGCATGAATAAAAATGTCTTTCAAATGCAGATGCCTAAATGTAAACAGTCAATAGAAGAGGGGGTATGAACAATACATAACTATGTAGCACAATGTAGATCTATCCCCAAATCGGATCGGATTGGCATGACATATAAGGATATGGTGCTAAAGTAGCAAAGTAATTATGCCAGTGAATGAGGGAGAAGAGAACATACCCATGTTAAGCAGCTCTGCATAGAGAGAACGTCAGACCCGACGCGCGTTTCGGCGGAAATGCCTTCGTCCGGGGGTGGCGTCTCTCCAGCGGCAGCCTCAGTTTTACAGGACCTCCATCCAATAAGGTAAAAGAAATTAGGGTCATGTGATGTAGTGGGCTTGCCCGTTCTGGCGTCATGATCCAGGTATGAAGATGGCCGACCGTGTACTTCCGGCCACGCATCATCAGGCAGGGCGTGGAGCAGCAGCGTCTGACGCCGGAGATACACGCCCACCCCGATATGGACACACGGAACGAAAGACAGCTCGGCCACTCCCCCTGACGTAAGCGCTCGGCACAGCACACATAGATGGGGAATGTATATATAATTAAAAACTGGATCGGATGGCTAAGCACAAAGTAGACTACATAAATAAGTGATGACATAAGATATCCATTAAGAGTAAGGTTGCATTAAATGCCGAAAAATTCAATATTGGCACTATAGTAAAGTAGTATGGTGATCTGAGAAATATGAAAAAATTATTAAGTGAAAAAAAGGGGAAAACATGAAAAAAAGTGAAAAACGTAAATAAAATACAAAGTAAGACAAATACCATATTACATGTGGGTGTTATAGTGAGATAAGCATATAAAAACCATATGTAATATGTGACAAAAAGTGTAGAAAAATTTGAAATATAATATAAGATGACATTAACTAATTAGGTGATACATAAGACACAATAACAATACTAAATATTGTGAAGATGTGTAGTGATGTGAATATGTAAAAAATGTATATATATATGGATGCCAAGATTGCATATGTACATATTTGTTCAATAAATTGTATTCGTCACAGGTATTCATATAAAACTGTAAAAATGTGTGTGCATGTCAAATACATAAACCAGAAAGATGATAATAGCTAGTAATGGATGGTAGAGTTCGCAGCAAATATATCATTCTTCATGAGGTTAATCGGTCATTGCCATCACATCGTTCGCAGCTTCATTCGCTCCAGAAATAGTAGGATCAATGTAATCTACAGTAGAGAGAGAGGCCATTAGAGGATATCAGCATAATATTAAATAACAAAAATACATAAAACATACTTAAAAAATTGACCCGCTGGAGGTCAGATGGTCAAAGAAAAGGAGCGAAATTTAAATTTTCGTTTAATCCACGAGGACGCATCATCCCCAGAGTCCAGATCCACTTGGATTCACATTGTGCCAAGCGTTTTGAGGTTTCGCCCTTCCGGATGTTAGGTTCAATGCAATCGATGCCTTTGACTTTTAATTTCGTTGGGTCACAGGAGTGATACGTTTTAAAGTGTCTTGCTACAGGTTTCAAAATTTCGAGAGTACCAATCTCTTTTGCTGCTGCAATATCTCGAACATGCTCTCTAACTCTAACCTTGAGTTCTCTGGTCGTGAGGCCAACATATGTCTTTGGGCAAGGGCATGTGGCATAATAAACTACCGCTTTAGTCGAGCAGGTGATGGAGTGGGTAATGCTGAAAGTCCGCTTACCCGCTGAATCAATGAATGATCTTGATTGTTCGATGTTAGAACATGCGACGCAGTGTCCACAAGCCTTACAGCCCCACTTCGGTCCTTTGGTACCAAAAGGAAACTTCAGACTTTTGTGTTGGTAATGACTTCTAACAAGATGATCTTTAAGATTTCTTGAGCGTCGAGCAGAGACACTTGGATATTTCGTGATATATTTTTCAATGATGGGGTCTGTAAGTAAAATAGGCCAAAACTGTTTTAAAATCTCTTTCATCTGAAACCATCGTGAGTGGTATTCAGTAGTGAATCTCACCTGCATTTCAGATTGATTTTTGCGTTTGGGGAATAACAGATTCTCCCTTGGAGTATTCTTAGCGCGGTGAAATGCTTTTTTTATCGATCTTTTACTGTATCCGCGGGCAAGGAAGCGGTTCGTCAGATCATAGGCTTGTTTCTCGAATACTTCCACCGAGGAACAAATCCTCCTAATCCTCAAGAATTGACCTATTGGAACTGCACGGATGGTCTGTGTAGGGTGAGAGGAAGAAGCATGAAGAAAAGAATTAACTGCGGTTGTTTTCCGGAAGACATCTGTCTGAAGGAAACCATCTGCATCCCTGGACAGTTTAACATCCAGAAATTCAGATTGGTGTTTATCAAAGTGGTATGTCAATTTGATGTTTAGATCATTGTTGTTCAACTCACGCATAAAAAATTCCAGTGACTCTGATGTACCTTTCCAGATGAGCAGGATGTCATCAATGTACCTGGCCCAGAAGATGACCTGGTCCATCGAGACACCCCGCCAACCCTGAAAAAGATCTCTCTCCCACAGCCCCAGGAACAGGTTGGCATACGACGGTGCGCATGCTGCCCCCATTGCCGTTCCCTGGAGCTGCAGGTAGAAAGACCCGTTAAAGATGAAGAAATTGTGTGTGAGTACAAATTCAAGCAATGTAAGTAAAAAAACGGAAAAGGCGCTATCTGTATTCCCCATGGTTAGGAAGAAAGAAACCACCTTGAGACCATCCACATGACGAATGCAAGTGTAAAGTGACTCCACATCACATGTCACTAACAACATGTCTTCCTCCACACTGATTCCATCTATTTTTTGTAAAAGATCTGCGGTGTCGCGAACGTATGATGGCAGACACTCTACGGATCCTTTTAGATTTCAATCAACAAATTTACATGTTTTCTCAGTCAAATTGCCCGTACCTGAGATAATAGGTCTGCCCGGGGGGATTTTTGAATCTTTATGGACCTTGGGAAGTAGGTAAAATGTCGATATTGTTGGTTCAACAGGGGAGAGTGCTTCATGCAGTTCTTTTGTAATAGTGCAATCGACCAAGGCTTTCGTTAATATTTTTTCTAAATCAGATCTAAAGGCACAAGAAGGATTGTAAGTTAGTCTCTTATAGCACTTTTTATCATGCAGTTGTCTGTATGCCTCAGTTTCATATATTTTACAAGGCCAAATTACAACATTTCCGCCTTTGTCGGCTGCTTTAAACACAACGTCATCTAACTTAGTTCATTTATTAAGACTTTCTCGCTGTGATTTGGACAAATTGTCATTCTTGACACTGTTGGGTATTTTTTCAAGTTCGCGACTGACTGATTTGACAAATAAGTCAACCGCTGGGCACATAGTCATTGCGGGAAATCATTTAGATGTAATCCTAATGGGCAGTGAGACTTTACCTGTCGGGTCATGCTCCTGTTCCTTCAGCAATTCTTCCAGATCACGTAACGTTTGTTGTTCGGTGGCAGTCGTGAATTTTTCATCAAACTCGGGTCTATGAAAATTTTTTTTATAAATCAAGGATCGACCAAAAACATGGAGATCTATGATGGCGGAAAATGTGTCAAAACGAGCACATGGGGAGAAGGTCAAACCCTTTTCTAATACCTCCATATCTGAGGCAGAGCGCCTAAGAGCGGTGAGATGATAGCCAGCAGCAGTGCCGTCTGTAACAGGATGACTACAAGAGGCACGAATTGCGAACCTTGCGGTAAATACTGCTCTAGATGCGCACAACCGTTACTCCACAAGTCCCGGTTGCGGTAATCGTGGAGAACGGTGAGTGTATGCTCCGGTGAATGCAATAATTTCATATACACGGCTACGAGCTTAGCTAGCTGTGCCTGGTTTTAGACACCGTGTGTGTCACTATTAGACAATGAACTGGTTTGTTACTGCAGAGGATAGTTAGGGATGTCCTAAACACCCGACGCGTGTTTCACCGGCATTTCTGGCTTCTTCTAGGGGTGGTGACCGCAAGAGAAGCGACACTCAAATAGGTGTATTGATTGATTGACAAATTGGCAAGCCAATCAGAAAGGGATAAACTAACTGCAATGTGTCAGTGTGGTATGTTAGTGAGCTGAATGATTGACAGAATGTCAAACCAATCAAAGAAAATACAATGGAGTACAATGTATCTATATGCTGTATAAGGAGACAGATCTACTACTGTGTTGACTTAGGTCATAATTGCCCAGCACTAGAAATAAAATTAAAAAAAACCTTTCTAAGGACCTATTACTCCTGCAGGAAAAAACTTACTGGGTCGGGGATCGTGTTGCGCTCTTTAGACTTTGAGTGGGAAGAGACACCACCTAATTCAGGCATAGCTAGACAGAAGAAAGATAAATATCTCCAGTCCTACCTTAGCTGATTTAGAACTCTGATCAGGGCGATTTTAAAGAATGCCACGGAGATTACACAACTCCCTCATTCAATCTAGAGGGTCCCAGCGGGACCTTGTGATGTCATCAGCTCTAGAATGTCGAAGGAGAAGTGATGTAGGAGTAGGCCTCTCATTTTCCCATAGAGTACACCAGTGGGTGTACAAGAGCTGCCAGACAAGCTTGCTGTCCATGGCGCCGCCAGAAGAACCTCAACCCGCGGTACCAGAAGTAGGCTGTTGTAATTCGGAATGTCGTAAGTAAGCCGCAAAGCCTCCCAGCGCTACCGAAAGTACACAGTTGATCTGGAGCCGACAAAGGACTGCAGCACACTTCAGTCTCATAGCAGATAATTCAGAGATCCAAGTAGCGCCTGGAGTAGGTGACTGGGAACCCCTAGGTGGACTAAAGAACACTTGTAGGTCCACCAAGCATAAGCTCCTAAGAGGCGTAGAACAGATCATATCATGAGGGTCAGGAGCAACAGTAGTAGGAAGAAGGGAAGCCCCGATCGACCTCTGCTGCTTGATCAGGAAAAAAAAGAAAACTTTAAGGCAACTTCCTGTTACCGGCTGCAGAACTCTGCTCACAATCTCTCTGTAATGCCACAATAAAGTCAAGAAAACACTTGTGGAGTCAGGATGAGGAGCTTTTAACCTCTCTGTGTTCTGTCCCCATTAGGTCGTAGAGTCAAGCTCTTGTTGTGCATTCATGGAGGATAACTGGAGAAATACCCCATGAGCTGCCACAATCTACTGCCCTGAGACACTTGCAGAGTTCAGGAGGGAAGAACATGTGGCTTTTATGGCACAATTTTAGCTCAAATGATACTCAGGTGCCATTTTATGTTTACAGAGGCCTGATGGTGGCCGAATTAAAGAATCTAACCATTTTGGTAACTACACCACTCACGGTATTCATCTAGGGGTGTAGTGAGAAGTATTTTTTTTTCATTTACAGTATTCATATATTGGTACAGTGAGAATAAAAAAAAAATTCATTTTCGAGTTTTTCTTGTATTCAAATTTATAAGTTGTCAACAATGTAATAAAAAGTGCAGTGAACAAAAAAAAATCTGTAGAAAGAATAATAAAATGGTGACGAAATTGACAGGTGCAAAAAACAGGTAAAAAAATGTATCTAGGAATAAATGGTACAAGTGGAGACATTACCTAATGCAGAGCACTGGTTTCTTTGAAAAGGTGTTGCATTGGTAACTGAATTCCCTCTGTATTCCATTCCTAGGACACACATGACATGTCTTTTGGGGGTCGGCTTTTTTTAGCAGTAGGAGGTACTTTGGATGGAAAATGTAGCTGGCCTGAATTGATGATGCTATCATGCCCCTCCCCCAGTTTCCAAATATTTAATTTTTAACATTTAGTCCTGATACAATACAGGAGCCCTGGTTCCATGCTTGAATGAGGTGGGGGTCAGGATTTTTGAACAGTATTGCAAGGCTGCATCATTTGGTCAACCTCACCCATAAATGTATTATAACCCCAAACGCACACAGATTTACGGACAGTAATTGTTCCTGGTAAAGGAATGTGTCTGCTGTCTGGGTGAATAAATGTGAACATGATGACATGTCTCTTGTTATGATAATTGACATGCATCAAGTCCTCCTTACAAAGTACCCTGATCTCCCCAGCCCTTCATTTTTGATTGACCAGGGACTTTGGCAGGCCTTTCTGATTGTAGCGTATGGTGCCAAAGGTAAGTTTCTTAAGAAGACAAAAAAAAACTGAAAAGGGGTACACTATTTTAAAAATCATTTATACAGTTCGGTCCAGAATTATTTGGACAGTGACACAAGTTTTGCCATTTTAGTTGTTTACCCAAACATATTGAATATACAGATATATAATCAATATGGGCTTTAACCCCTTAATGACCAGCCTATTTTAGACCTTAATGACCAAGCTATTTTTTACGTTTTTCAATCGTCGCATTCCAAGAGCTATAACTTTTTTATTTTTTTGTCGACATAGCTGTATAAGGTCTTGTTTTTTGCGGGACAAGTTGTATTTTTTAATAGCACCATTTTGAGGTACATATTATTTATTGGTTAACTTTTATTAACTTTTTTTGGGGGGGGGGAATAGAAAAAAATCTGACATTTTGCCACTCTTTTTTGCGTCCTAAATCTATGCCGTTTACCATGTGGTATAAATAACACAATAACTTTATTCAGCGGGTTGTTACGAATGCAACGATACCAAATTTGTATCGTTTTTGTATGTTTTACTACTTTTACACAGTAAAAACGCTTTTTTTTCAAAATTATTTGTTTTTGTGTCTCAATATTTGAAGAACCGTAACGTTTTTATTTTTTCGCCGATGCAGTTGTATGAGGGATTTTTTTTTTGTGGGACGACTTGTAGTTTTTATTGGTACCATTTTGGAGTAGATGCGACTTTTTGATCACTTTTAATCACATTTTTTTAAAGTCAGGATTCATAGAAAACAGCAAATTTTCTGTCGCTTTTTATTTAATTTTTTACGGCGTTCACCGTGCGGGTTAACTAATGTAATAGCATTATAGTTGGGGTCGTTACGGACGCGGCGATACCAAATATGTGTAACTTTTTTACTTTATTTTGTTTTTTTAATAGTAAAGCAGTTTGTAAGGGGAAAAAGTGGGTTTTTCATTTTTTTTTCACATTTTTTTTTATTAACTTTATTAAACTTTTTTTTTTTACTTTTTTACTAGTCCCACTAGGAGACTTTAATATGCGATTCTGCGATCGCTATTATAATACACTGCAATACTTCTGTATTGCAGTGTATTGTGCCTGTCCGTTTAAAACGGACAGGCATCTGCTAGGTCATGCCTCCGGCATAGCCTAGCAGGTATTCATTACATGCAGACCTGGGGGCCTTTATTAGGCCCCCGGCTGCCATGGGAGACACAGACACTCGGCGATCGTATCGCCGGGTGTCGGTGGGAGAGAGAGGAGCTCCCTCCCTCTCTCCAAAACCACTCAGATGCGGTGCTCGCTATTGAGCACCGCATCTGAGGGGTTAAACGGGTGAGATCGATACTAATATCGATCTCACCCGGCAGAGCAGGGACGCTCCCAGCCCTCAGCTGCCTCTGGCAGCTGAGAGCAGGGAGATTTGACAGCTCCCTGCTCTGTTTACTTATTCCGATGCCGCGACGTAAAAAGTCTATGGCATCGGAATAAGGCCCGTTAGTGACCGACGTAAAAACACGATGGGCCGGTCACTAACGGGTTAAGTTCAGACTCTCAGCTTCAATTTGAGGGTATTCACATCCTAATTTGAGGAAGGGTTTAGGAATTACAGTTCTTTAATATGTAGCTGCCTCTTTTTCAAGAGACCAAAGGTAATTGGACAACTATCTTAAAAGCTATTTAATGGGCTGCATGGGCTATTCACTCGTTAATCCATCATTAATTAAGCAGATAAAGGTATGGAGTTGATTCCAGGTGTGGCATTTGTATTTGGAAGCTGTTGCTGTGAACCCACAGCATGAGGTCAAAGGAGCACTCAATGCAAGTGAAACAGACCATCGGTAGGCTGAAAAAAATTAAGAAATCCATCAGAGAGATAGCACAAATGTTAGGAGTGGCCAAATCAACAGTTTGGTACATGCTTGAAAAAAAAAAAAGAGCGCGCTGGTGATCTCGTGAACTTCAAGAGGCCTGGAGGTCCACGGAAGACAACAGTGGTGGATAATCGCAGAATCCTTTCCATGGTGAAGAAAAACCCCTTCACAACATCTACCCAAGTGAAGAACACTCTCCTGGAAGTAGGTGTATCACTATCTAAGTCTACCATAAAGAGAAGACTTCATGAGAGCAAATACAGAGGGTTCACCACAAGGTGCAAACCATTAATCAGCCTCAAAAGTAGAAAATATCGAATCAGTGTGAGAAAAATTGTACATAAATATATGTGAATATATATATATATATATATATATATATATATATATATATATATATATATATATATATATATATATGAGGAAGTAAAAAAGCACTACTTCATCCAGAGGGTAGAATAGAAATTGGTTAGGTATTAATAAAATATTTATTGAGGTAACGCGTTCCAGCGCCGGACCGGCGCCTTCATCAGACCTAATACATGAAAAACCACAAACAGTATGGTATATAAACATAAAAAAAACGCCAAAATGCCCCCTGAGTGACAATTGAAACAGCCAATCAGAGGTGGACAGAGGTATAATAAAGAAAACAATCAAGTAATTAAACATTGATCTCAAAACTTTTTAAAAACAAAAAGCTTGGTGTACAGTGGAACAATATATATATATATATATATATATATATATATATATATACAGTCCAATGGTAGATGAACACAGCACTCCAATGGTTTCCAAAAAATCAGGCCATGTGCTCGTTACCTGGGGGTGAATCAATTCCCCAATAGAATAGAGAAAAACACATAGACCACAGCAACGGCACCAGGACTTCAGAGTAGATGAAAGCAAAAAGTGGATTTATTCACCTCAATACAGCAACGTTTCGGTTCAACAGGAACCTTTCTCAAGCCATCACTTGAGAAAGGTTCCTGTTGAACCGAAACGTTGCTGTATTGAGGTGAATAAATCCACTTTTTGCTTTCATCTACTCTGAAGTCCTGGTGCCGTTGCTGTGGTCTATGTGTTTTTCTCTATATATATATATATATATATATATATATATATATATATATATATATATATTTATTTATTTAGTGTAAAATGCTTTAATTATTTAATTGATTAAAAAATAATAATAAAGGGTATAAATTTATGTGTATTCAGCGGAGGGACAGAAGGAGAGAAGCTATATCGGGTCAAAATTAACAAATGTAGGAGCCGACGTATGAGAGTTAGATGATTATAACTTAAGGTATAGTGACAAGGAAGCCGAGGCAAAAAGTGGGGGAGGTAGAAATGCACTAAATCCCTAATACATCTATGTCGTAACAATAGATGCAAGTGAGAGTGAACGCACAGGCGAGCAGTTTACAGTCATTGGTGGCAGTGTGACGGGGGGCTGCCAATCAGTGCTCAGCATTAGTCCAGCCTCCAGTTAGCAGGATGTATGGAGGAGACCCTGGTAGGCTGGGGAAACAGCCAACCAGAGGGGAGAGGATCGGACCAGCCCCCAGTAGTCATGGAAACGGAAGGCTAGCTTAGAATCGCTGGCTAGCAAAGAAACAAGCACACACAAAGAACCAGATAGAGAAGGGGGGGTATTGCGAGTGGACAGGGGAAAATCTATAACAGGAACCATAGGGAAAGGAGGACTCAAAAGATTAAGAGTTAGGGATATGTATAGATTCCATTAGCACAAGGACATTGATAAAAAGATTTTGTGTGATGAAAAAATATATTACTAAATAAATAAAATAATTAGGTGAATGTATTATTAATAAAGAGATATAAGGACCTTATTAGTATAAGGAGACTGCTAACATATAGAAAGCTAATGGGATGAAGCAATTAATTAATGGAATAGATATAGTTATTAAGAGAATATATTATCAATAAGGGGATATAGATCATGAAATCATCAATGAAGGTATATAACATTAATAAAGGGAAAGTGATTAAATTAATATATTATCATCAGGGAGTATATCAATCAATGAATATAGGATCAAGAAAAGAAGAAAAGATGTAGGGAAGATATGGAGAGATGTAATCTCAGTGAATGATGCATAAAAGGTTGTCGGTGAATAATGCATAAAAGATTGTCTAATACACATGTAAAGTCTTTCACATAAAAAATATTAAATATATATAGAAAGCATATAGATATGAACGCATGTGTATGCACACGTGAAAAAAGAAGAGGATATAAATAGTATATACATGTAACATGGATAAAAAAAATACCTGGCTAAGAACTAATGGCATTAATAAATAAATAAATATATCATAGAAGATCTTAAAATGAGGTTTCAATGTATTAATTGAGACCATGCGTTTGTAGACAGGATAGTTTGTAGATCCAGTAGTTCTCACGTTGCCTGAGTTTGGCAAATCTATTAGGAGTGGAATTGGCAATTTGTTCGATAGGCGTAATACGAATGCATTTTAAATCATTATTATGTTAAGTCGCACAGTGCTGTGATACACTATGCTTTAAAAAACCATTGCTGACATTAGACCTACTGTATGTTTGTTGATCCGGTTTCTCAGATGCTGTATAGTATGCCCGATATACTGAAGGTTACAGGGGCACTGTAGTAGATACACCACAAAGTCAGACTCACAGTTTAAGAAGGTTCTTATTGGAAAAACCTCCTGTGTCACCAATGATTGGAAGGATGTTGCTCTATGGGTGATATTAAGACCACACAAACAATGAGATTTGTTGCATCTAAACGAACCGACAATATTAGGCAATAGACTAACTGGCTTGGCTTTCACCTGTCGGAGTCTACTTGGCGCCAGTAAATTTTAAGAGTAGTTTACCTTCTGAACGTCATCTTCGGCTTATCAGGAAGCACTATTTTCAGATCTGGATCATTGAGTAAAATATACCAATGCTTCTTTAAAATACCTTCAATTAGTTTATGTTCAGAATTAAAAGTAGTTAAAAAATAGTGTTTTGTCCTAAAGTCAACGTTAGTTGCTTTTGATGGCTTTTTGTTTTGCAACAGTAATCAATTTGTGAGTATGTTGACGCCCTACTAATAGCCCCTTGGATTAAACTTTCCGGATAATGTTTTTCACGAAAACAAGTAGTCAGTGTTTTACATTGTGTTAGAAACACATCACTAGTGGAACAATTTTTACTAATCCTTTTAAATTTGCCGAAAGAGATATTCGTTAGCCATGGTTGGTGATGCACACTTCTAAAGACAAGATAGCTATTAGTATCCACTTGCTTAAAAAAAAGTACACGTATGTAGGTTGCCCCTAGTGTCCTTTGAAATTAAAAAAATCTAAAAACTCAATACTGGCCTCTGAATAATGGTGGGTGAAAGTGAGCCCAAAATAATTATTAAGATATTCCAGAAAAGACCTTGCTTCAGCTTCATTACCATGCCATAATAAAAACAAATCATCAATATACCTGCGGTATGACATAATATTCTTACAAAAGTTTGTGGACTATAGATGTACTGATCATCAAATAAACCCATACAAAGATTTGCAATGGATGGAGCAAATCTAGATGGCACATCCTCTTGTTTGTCGGTATATACAGTAGTGTTATCAAAACTAAAAACATTGTGATCTAAAATGAACCGTACACAGTCCAAAATAAAATTGCTCTGACTTAAAAGCATCTCAGAGTCCTTTTCTAAGAAGTGTTTGATAGCACCAACCCCTTTATCATCAGGTATATTGGACTAAAGCGCCGTAACATCAGCCGTTAACAAAGCAAATCCTTAAAAGAAAGTGCTTGTAACTCTGTAATGAGCTGGGTAGAGATGGGAGTTTTAGTTACCCACTTCTGTAAGTGCAAGTCTACATAATGAGAGAGGTTGCTAGTCAGAGACCCTATCCCAGAGATAATAGGACGTCCAGGGGGTGAGGTGAGCGTTTTGTGTATTTTGGGCCGGTGATAGAAAAAAGGTAGGGCAGGGTATAATTTGCTTTCTTTCTTGTTCAGAAGATGGTTATTCACAGCAGTGGTTATTAATAACTTGTATTCAACAATATAGTCGTCTAATGGGTTTACCTTCAATGTTTTGTAAAAATAGTGATCAGACAATATTCTGAAAGCCTCAGTGATATAATCATCTCTGTCTTGGATAACGATACCACCACCTTCATTCACTGATCTGATAACTATATTTGAATGGTCGGCCAGGGACTTAATAGCTTTTTTTCTCTGCAGGGCTAAGATTATTCTTGGTAGGGCGTATTAGCTAAAGAGATCTGAATTCATTGCCCACTATATTTAAAAAAGTGTCTATGGCAGGTCCACGGTGATGTATGGGGTTGAAGGATGATTTCGGATGTACATCTGCTGGAATAGCTGTGGATGTGGCGGGGAGTGGCACCACTTTGGACTGTCTTTGGTTGCCATCATTTTAAAACGTCTAGTTAATGTGAGATTACGGATGTAAGTATTAAAGGGAATGTGTTGTTAGCAAAAAATGTATTTTTTTTTTTTAGTTAAACAATTAGTGTGTAGGTGATTAAACATTGTTCTAATTTTTTTTATTTTTTTCACTAGTCAAGAAATATTATAAATTAGATTCTAATTTATAATATTTCCCAGCACTGGTCACTAGATGGAGCAATTCCCAAAATTGCAGCATTGCATGTGGTAAAGCAACCACATTGCTTTATGCTGCAAAATTGGGAAAAAATCCCTCGCTCTAGTGAGCTCTCAGAATCCCCCCCCCCCCTCCTTTATCCTGGCTAGTGCCGGGAGAAACGAGGGGATTGAACGGTCTAACCTCCTACACTGTGTGTCGCCATTTTTTGAGCTAACACACAGTGTAGAAGGTTAACATACAGTAGTAAACACACTGAAACACGAACATACACAGAAATCACTTACCTGCTCCTGCGCCGCCGCTCCCTCCGGTCCGTCCGCTCCGTCTGCTGCCGCTGCTCCAAGTGCACAAGTCCGGAAGCCGCGACCGGAAGTAGTAATCTTACTGTCCGGCCGCGACTTCCGGTCTACAGGAAAATGGCGCCGGACGGCGCTCAGTTCAACTTGGACTGTGTGGGAGCGGCGCATGCGCCGTTCCCACACAGACGGCGTACACCATAGTGGATGGAACGGGCCCCGTTCGCATTCACTATGGGACTGGGGCTGCCGTACTCCATGTCTGTATGTGTCGTTAATCGACACATACAGAAATGGAGTAAAAAATGGCAGCCCCCATAGGGAAGAAAAAGTTAAAAAATAAAAAAAAGTAACACACAAACACACAAATAAATACAAAAGTTTTTTATAAAACACTAACATCAAACTGATATAAAAAAAAAAATGTTGGCGACACTATTCCTTTAAGATCTAGAAACAATTGAAAACCATCAGGAGATGAAGATGGACAAAAAGATAAGCCTTTGGAAAGTAGTACAATTTCATCACTGTTTTGTTCAGTGTTTTTTTTGCTTTTTCCGGCATGTTTGTAGGAGTTTTTGTTTTTGCCTCCCCTGCATCCTCTATATCTATTTTTCTTTTTACTTGCGGTTTTTGAATCGGTTGAAAGAAGCATGTAATAGGTTGGCTTTTTGGATTTGTTAGCTGTGGTACCAAAACAGACACTGTGTCGATAGACGAGTGAAAGCTGGGGACAACACTGGAATGCCAACTGTGATGGTAGACCTAAAAAAGAAATTGCTCATGATGCACTGTCAGTGAAGGTGCTGTCAGAACGATTAGATAAGGTTTCCAATGTAATGAGTAGGTCTGAAGATGTTGCAACAGGGGTGACGGGGTCAGACCTAGTTGGGGACTTTAGGCTAAGTTCCATTAGTGTAGATTCATCATGTACAGTAAGTCCTGATAATGAGATGGCGGAACACACATTGCCCAGGGGACCACAAGGCTGCGATGAATAGTTTGACAGTTGTTTAGGAGATTGTTGTGATGGAGGAACTAGTCGTGCTGATGGAGTATTAACCCCTTCCTGCCGCAGCCACTTTTGGACGAAATGACAGAGCCTCATTTTTAAAATCTGACGTGTTACTACTATTTGTGGTAATAACTTCGGAATGCTTTTACCTATCCAAGCGATTCTGAGATTGTTTTCTCCTGACATATTGTATTTTATGTTAGTGAAAAAATTTGGTCGATAAATTCAATATTTTTTTATGAAAAACACAAACATTTTGAGAAAATTTGCTAAAATTAGCATTTTTCTAAATTCAAATGTATCTGCTTGTAAGACAGATAGTTATACCACACAAAATAGTTACTAGTTAACATTTCCCATATGTCTACTTTATGTAGGTATCATTTCTTGAACATCCTTTTATTTTTCTAGGACGTTACATGGCTTATAAGTTTAGCAGCAATTTCTCACATTTTCAAGAAAATTTCTAAACCCTATTTTTTTAGGGAACAGTGCAAATCTGAAGTGACTTTGAGGGCCTTATATATTAGGAACCCCCACAAATCACCCCATTTTAAAAACTGCACCCCTTAAAGTATTCAAAACAGCATTTAGAAAGTTTCTTAACCCTTTATGTGTTTCACAGGAATTAATGCAATGTGGAAGGGAAATTTGCAAATTTCATTTTTTTTGCAGAAATTCCATTTTAATCAATTTTTCCTGTAATACTGAAGGTTTTTATTACCAGAGAAACACAACTGAATATTTATTGCCCTGATTCTGCAGTTTTTAGAAATATCCCACGTGGCCCTAGTGTGCTAATGGACTGAAACAAAAGCCCCAGAAGCAAAGGAGCACCTAGTGGATTTTAGGGCATTTCATTTCTTAAATTATATTTCAGGCACCATGTCAGGTTAGAAGAGGTCTTGTGGTGCAAAAACAAAGGAAACCCCACAAAAGTGACTCCATTTGGGAAACTACACCCCTAGAGGAATTCATCTAGGGATGTAGTGATCATTTTGATCACACAGGTATTTCATAATTTCATTAGAATTGGGCAGTGAAAATAAAAAATGACATTATTTTTCAATAAGATGTAGCTTTACCTCAGAATTTTTAATTTTTTCAACAAATAAATGAGGAAAAGCACCCCAACATTTCTAAAGCAACTTCTCCAGACTACAGAAATACCCAACATGTGGTCATAAACTGCTGTTTGGGCAAGGGGCAGAAGGGAAGGCACGCCATTTGGCTTTTGGAGAGCAGATTTTTATCTCATAGATTGTATTAGAAATGGGCAGTGAAAATGAAAAATTACATTATTTTCCAATAAGACGTAGCATTAGTTCAATATTTTTCATTTTCTCAACAAATAAAGGAGAAAAAGCACCCTAACATTTGTAAAGTAACTTCTTCAGAGTAGGGAAATACCCCATACGTGGTCATAAACTGCTGTTTGGATACACGGCAGGACTCAGGAAGGAAGTAGCACCATTTGGCAGTTGTAGCGTAGATTTTGCAGGATTGATTCCTGGGCGCCATGTTGCATTTACAACGCCCCTAAGGTACTAGTACAGTAAGAACCCCTAAAATGTGACTCCATTTGGTAAACTACACCCCTTGAGGAATTAATCTAGTGGTGTAGTGAGTATTTTGACCACACAGGTTTTTGCTGAATTTTAGAATTGGCATGTGAAAATAAAATAAAAATTAACATTTATTTGCGAAAAGACGTATTTCTAGCCCAAAATGTTGCATTTTCACAAGGACTATAGGAGAAAAGCACGTCAACGTTCGTAAAGCATTCTCTCCAGAGTAAGGCAATACCCCACATGTGGTCATAAACTTCTATATGGACACACCAGCAAGGTTATAAAGGGAAGGAGAGCCAGTTAGTATTTGGAGTGGAGATTTTACAAGATTCGTTTTTTGACACCATGTTGCATTGAGCTATAGTACCAGTACAGTGGAACCCCAGAAAAAATGACCTAATTTTGGAAACTAGATCCCTCAAGAAATGTATCTAGAAGTGTAGTGAGCATTTTGACCCCACAAGTGTTTTGCAAAAATGAGTACACAATAGATGTTGCAGATTGAAAATTGCAGTTTTCCACAGATATGGCATTTCAGTGCCCAATGTGTTGTGCCCAGCTTGTACCACCGAAGACACACACCCCATAAATTGTTAAGCAGGTTCTCCAGAATACAGTAATACCCAATATGTGGTCATAAATTGCCTTTTGGGCACACTGCCAGGTTCAGTTGGACCACCATTTGGCTTTTGAAGCGCAAATTTTGCTTGGTGTTTTACTGGTATTTCAACTTATAATGTGGAGGCATATGTGAGCTGTGCGGAGTACATCAGGGTATATGTAAGCTGGGCGGAGTACATCAGGGTATATGCAAGCTGGGCAGAGTAGTACATCCGATTATATGTAAGCTGTGCGTAGTACATCAGAGTATATGTAAGTTGGGCGGAGTACATCAGGGTATATGTAAACTGTGCGTAGTACATCAGAGTATATGTAAGTTGGGCGGAGTACATCAGGGTATATGTAAACTGTGCGTAGTACATCAGGGTATATGTAAGTTGGGCGGAGTACATCAGGGTATATGTAAGCTGGGCGGAGTAAATCAGGGTACATGTAAGCTGGGCGGAGTACATCAGGGTACATGTAAGCTGGGCGTAGTGCATCAGGGCATAATAGGATGATGTAATAATGGGGCGAATGAATAATCCATGGATTGGTGTGGTACGCTTTGAACCAATACTTTATGCACAGCCGGGTTTTTGGGGTATTGTACAAAATGTCTGCGCTCCAGTATTGCCTAATCTTTGACTTCTTCACTAGCCCTATAAGCAGCACAAAGCCCTAAAGTTTTCTCATCTCCGCTGCACCTACAGGGTCCACCTGTGGGGTCCAGCAAATGACGATGTGGGGTATTTAGTGAAATTCTAATGGACCTAAAAAATAAGTCTGGGCCGTCATTTAGCATCATTGCGTTTTGAGAGTCATAACGTGTCATTTTTCGTTGATGGAGCTGTGTGAGGGCTTGTTTTTTGTGGAACGAGCTGTAATTTTTATTGGTTCCATTTTGGAGTACATGTGATTTTTTTATCACTATTTATTCAATTTTTGGGGAGATGAGGAAACCAAAAAACAGCCATTCCAGCACGGTTTATTTTTTTTATTTTTTACAGTGTTCACCGTGCAGTATAAACAACATGTTAACTTTATTCTGCGGGGCAATACGATTACAGCGACACCAAATTTATATTGTTTTTTTACGTTTCACTACGTTCCCACAACAAAAATACTCTTTTCTAAAAAAAAATCATGTTTTAGTGTCGCCATTTTTAGACAGCCATAACTTTTTTCTTTTTTAGTTGATATCGCTGCGGGGGGGGGGGGGGGCTTCTTTTATGTGTGACGAACTGTAGCTTCTATTGGTACCATTCTGCGTTACCTGCAACTTTTTGATCACTTTTTATTAAAACATTTTGAGACAAGATAACCAAAAAATAAAATGCTGTCATTGTTTATTACATTTTTTTACAGTGTTCACCGTGCGGTAAAAATAATGTAATATTTTTATAGATCAGGCTGTTCCGAATGCGGCAATACCTATTATGTATAGGTTTTTTTCATGTTTTCATTTTTTTTCGAATAATAAATGAGTTGATCAGAGAAAAAGGGTGATTATTGTTTTTATTAGTTAAAAGTTTTACTTATTTTTAACATCTGTTTTTTACCTATTTCACTATTTACTTACCTGGGGACTTGAAGATCTGGTCTTCTGATCCCCGGTACAATACATTGCACTACTTATGTAGTGCAGTGTATTGTAACTGTCATTCTTCATCTGACAGTTAGCCTATTACCGTCATGCCTCGGGCAGGACCTAATAGGCTTCCGTACCGCCAAGCAGCGGCTTCCTGGTTGCAATAGCAGCCATCGCCACACACGAACCATCGCGGGGGGGGGGGGCGGGGGTACAGAGGGAGCCCCCTCCGTCAACCACTTCAATGCGGCAGACGCCATTGACAGCCGCATTGAAGGGGTTAAACTGCGGCGATCGGCAGTAACTGCCATCGCCGGCGTTGCAGCGGGATTTCAGCTGTGTATTACAGCTTACAGCCGCTGAAGATGAAGCAGGCACAGCTCCTGTACCCCCTATTGCGGGAATGCAGTTTGAATCTGGACGTAAAGTCACGCCCAATAGCGGGAAGGGGTTAAGGAGTACATGTTGCATTTTACATGCATGTTCCAAATGTTCTAAAGCTAGGGTTAAATCAACAGCTTTGAACACATTTACTGGAATGTCCCCTGAGGCTGGGTTCACACGAGCACATTAACGTCCGTAATGGACGGACGTATTTCGGCCGGAAGTCCAGCACCGAACTCAGTGCAGTGAGCCAGGCTCCTAGCATCGTAGTTATGTACGATGCTAGGTGTCCCTGCCTCTCCGTGGAACTACTGTCCCGTACTGAAAACATGATTACAGTACGGGACAGTTGTCCTGCAGAGAGGCAGGGACTCCTAGCATCGTACATAACTATGATGCTAGGAGCCCGGTTCCCTGCACTGAGTTCGGTCCGGGACTTCCGGCCGAAATACGTCTGTCCATTACGGACGTTAATGTGCTCGTGTGAACCCAGCCTAAGGGTTTAAATGGCGTTATATCTGTCAAAAGTTCCCTGGAGGGCAGTGTGGGCACTGGTTTGCCAGCTGGTGTGTTGACTACATTAATTTTCCTAAATGTAATAGGTCTGATAGTATTTATATCACTAGTATTGGAAATAGATTTATGTCTGGATTCAGGCAGATGTATGTGTTGTTGAGCTAGCGATGTGTTAGGAATGGGGTTACATAGTTCGTATGGTTGAAAAAAGACATGTCCATCAAGTTCAACCAAGGGACAAGAAAAGGGAAGTAAAAAAATTCTACACATAAGATCTTATATTTTTTTGGTCTAGGAAATTATCTAACCCTTTTTTAAAGCCATCTACTGTCCCTGCTGTGACCAGCTCCTGCAGTAGACTATTCCATAAATTCACCGTTCTTACTGTAAAGAAGCCTTGTCGCCTCTGCAGGTTGAACCTTTTTTTCTCCAGACGGAGGGAGTGCCCCCTTGTTTTTTGAGGGGGTTTTACAAGGAACAGGATTTCACCATATTTTTTGCATGTGCCATTAATATATTTATATAAGTTAATCATGTCCCCCCTTAGTCGTCTTTTTTCAAGGCTAAATAGGTTTAATTCTATTAATCTTTCCTCATAACTTAGATTCTCCATGCCCCTTATTAGCTTTGTTGCTCTTCTTTGTATTTTTTCCAACTCCAGGGCATTCTTTCTATGAACTGGAGCGCAGAACTGGACTGCATATTCTAGATGAGGCCTCACTAATGCTTTGTAAAGTGGTAATATTACATCCCTGTAAGGTTATTCGGAGCCCAATCTCTTAATTGACCATTTAGGTAATCCTTGCGATCTCGATTAAGCCTTTTAGTCTTGTTAGTTATCATGTCGTATTCATTTTTTTTAAAACGTTTGTTTATAGATTCTACCAGTTTGAAATAATCAGGGTGTGTATCGAATGGTTCCAAATCTATCAGTAAAATATTGATAGTATCAGCTCGCTCGCGTTGTTCTCTTATTTACAATGCGTTCCATAAACCCAGAAGTGCAAGTGTCCATATACAACTCCCAATCCTCATTAAAAATAGAGTCATTTGAAAAAGGGGATTTAAAAAACAGGCGTAACCCCCTTGGCGTGATTTTTTTCTCTGAGATAAATCTCAAGAAAGCGGCAGTCAATGCTGTGGGTGGCTTCTTCTCTCAAGCAGAGAGGAAGATGTTAGTCATTAGTTTAGTTTGATCAGCAGTAAATGGTATATTCATACCTGAAGGGTCTGTTACATGACAGTCAATTCAGCTATTACGCTATTTCTTGCATAATTTCTTTCATCTAGAGGTGCAAACATCCTGTTTGTTGGTAAAGTCAGTAGGGCACAAGAAAATGGGAATCCTGACCAGGGCAGCTGATTGGTGAGGGGGGGGGGCAGAAGACGACCTCAGAGCGTGTAGGGGCAAAAAATGCCAAGAAACAAACCCGAAATGGCAAGCTTTTATATATATATATATATATATATTCACGTATATTTATATATCATTTTTCTGATAGATTCAATATTGCGTGGTGGAGCCTTATGGTCCCATTGGCCAGGAAGCAGCAGCAACTTCATCAATTGTATGCCTTCAAACAATGTTGTGCCTGGATACTGCACAACTTTCACAGGTGAGGATATTTCTTACACCTGGTTTACCCATTCACCTTTGTTTTCGGGTTCTGCACCAAACAACATGTAAAGAAGCCAGCCTAGTTCTGGAACAGCATTCTTTGGACAGATGAAACTAAGATCAACCTGTACCAGAATGATGGGAGGAAGAAAGTATGGAGAAGGCTTGGAACGGCTCCTGATCCAAAGCACACCACATCCTCTCTAAAACATGGTGGAGGCAGCGTAATGGCATGGGCATGCATGGCTGCCAAAGGCACTGGGTCACTAGTGTTTATTGATGATGTGACTGAAGACTGAAGCAGCCGGATGAGCTCTTAAGTGTTCAGGGATATACTTTCTGCTCAGATTCAACCAAATGCAGCAAGGTTGATTGGACGTCGCTTCACATTACAGATGGACAATGACCCAAATCATACTGCGAAAGCAACCCAGGAGTTTTTTAAGGCAAAGAAGTGGAATATTCTGCAATGGCCAAGTCAATCACCAGATCTTAACCCGATCGAGCATTTCACTTGCTTAAGACAAAACATAAGGCAGAAAGAACCACAAACAAGCAACAGCTGAAGACAGCTCGCAGTAAAGGCCTGGCAAAGCATCACAAAGGAGGAAACCCAGCGTTTGGTGATGTCCATGGGTTCCAGACTTCAGGCAGTCGTTGCCTGCAAAGGATTCTCTACAAAGTATTAACAAAAACACATTTTATTTAGGCTGGATTCACACAAGCGTGCCGTTTTTGCGCAGGCAAAAAACGCTGCGTTTTGCCTGCGCAAAGGGCACTTAACAGCTCCGTGTGTCAGCAGCATATGATGCGCGGCTGCGTGCTTTTCGCGCAGCCGCCATCATTATGACACTCCATTTGGATCTTTGTAAACAGAAAAGCACGTAAAAGCAGAAATGTATATATACATTTATTAAATGTATATATGTCCCCTTGTTTTTATCTGTTTTGTCTGTGCATCAGGAGCTTTTCGTTCCAGTTAGAGAGTTAGGGACTCGCAAGTCTGGGGATCCTTGTCGTGGATTGCGAGCTTGCGTCCTTTTGGCCAAAATGATCACTAATACCCCAGGTATTTTTCATTATTATGTATATTCGCTTCTTTTGGACACAGGCGGGTCTTTGATGCTGGGAGAGTATGGTGTGTTGTTGTTTGGCATAGCAAGCAGGTTAGACCGCTCTATGAATTATGAAGGCGTCACAAATAGGCTTCTACCTGGCTATACACGTTGCGCCTCATGACTTGCACACTATCCCTCCATGTTTCACACACTTGCACCCCATTATTAATTTATTTTTATTGAGGCACTTGTCTCATTACTGTCCCCTATATTTCACTTATATTATTACACTTGCACATACACTATTCATTTATTATTTCTTACTACACATCCCATGCACCACACACCACTCCCCTCAAGACTAGTGGGAGTGGCTATTATTATTTAAAGCACCTGCTCGCCCTTTCATCAGCGTTTCTGACCTGGCTGTGTCCATTTGTAAGTATGGCCTTTTTCAGTGTTTTTGTATATATGTCCTTGTTTTTATCTGTTTTGATTAAATAGTACCCGCAAAACGCCAGTGTCAACGTCTACAGTGAAGAGGCGACTCTGGGATGCTGGCCTTCAGGGCAGAGTGGCAAAGAAACAGCCATATCTGAGACTGGCTAATAAAAGGAAAAGATTAATATGGGCAAAAGCACACAGACATTGGACAGAGAAAGATTGGAAAAAAGTGTTATGGACAGAGGAATCGAAGTTTGAGGTGTTTGGATCACACAGAAGAACATTTGTGAGATGCAGAACAACTGAAAAGATGCTGGAAGAGTGCCTGACGCCATCTGTCAAGCATGGTGGAGGTAATGTGATGGTCTGGGGTTGCTTTGGTGCTGGTAAAGTGGGAGATTTGTACAAGGTAAAAGGGATTTTGAATAAGGAAGGCTACCACTCCATTTTGCAATGCCATGCCATACCCTGTGGACAGCGCTTGATTGGAGCCAATTTCATCCTACAACAGGACAATGACCCAAAGCACACCTCCAAATTATGCAAGAACTATTTAGGGAAGAAGCAGGCAGCTGGTATTCTATCTGTAATGGAGTGGCCAGCGCAGTCACCAGATCTCAACCCCATAGAGCTGTTGTGGGAGCAGCTTGACCGTATGGTACGCAAGAAGTGCCCATCAAGCCAATCCAACTTGTGGGAGGGGCTTCTGGAAGCATGGGGTGAAATTTCTCCCGATTATCTCAGCAAATTAACAGCTAGAATGCCAAAGGTCTGCAATGCTGTAATTGCTGCAAATGGAGCATTCTTTGACGAAAGCAAAGTTTGAAGGAGAAAATTATTATTTCAAATAAAAATCATTATTTCTAACCTTGTCAATGTCTTGACTATATTTTCTAGTCATTTTGCAACTCATTTGATAAATATAAGTGTGAGTTTTCATGGAAAAAACAAAATTGTCTGGGTGACTCCAAACTTTTGAATGGTAGTGTATATATTTTTTAAATGAACGCACGACGTAGGAGGTGTTTGGGTTCTGTGGGTGAACATAGGGGTTTTTTTTTTTTTTTTTTCATTTTGGGGCACACTGAAACGGAGAACATGCACACATCTTCAATCTCCACACTGACAGTAATGAGGAGAATGGAACCGCACTATAGCTTTTTGCCCTGCCTTCCTTCCTTTACATGCCATGATCAGTGAATGAGATTTGACTGACTAATCTAAGCGATCAACATACAGGGACCACTCTGATTGTTTCCCCGCCAGCTCACTTTGACTGTTGTTACCACAGTCCTGTCATCACAGATGCTATATTGTGCTAAATCCATGCGGTCCATACTAATTGTGGTCCAAACAAAGTGATTGACTACATTTGTGAAGTTCCTGTGACCAGACACTATGCCAAAACAGCCTTGGGATCCTTTATAGCAACCTGAGCTGCCTGTAAATGGGATATACATAGTTACATAGTTTGTACGGTTGAAAAAAGACACATGTCCATCAAGTTCAACCAAGGGATGGGAAAGGGGAAGTGGGATGGGAAAGGGGAAGTAAAAAATTTCTACACATAGGAGTTAATATTTTTTTTGTTCTAGGAAATTATCTAACCCTTTTTTAAAGCCATCTACTGTCCCTGCTGTGACCAGCTCCTGCGGTAGACTATTCCATAGATTCACAGTTCTCACTGTAAAGAAGCCTTGTCGCCTCTGCAGCTTGAACCTTTTTTTCTCCAGACGGAGGGAGTGCCCCCTTGTTTTTTGAGGGGGTTTTACAAGGAACAGGATTTCACCATATTTTTTGCATGTGCCATTAATATATTTATATAAATTAATCATGTCCCCTCTTAGTCGTCTTTTTTCAAGGCTAAATAGGTTTAGTTCTTTTAATCTTTCCTCATAACTTAGATTCTCCATGCCCCTTATTAGCTTCGTTGCTCTTCTTTGTATTTTTTCCAACTCCAGGGCATCCTTTCTATGAACTGGAGCCCAGAACTGGACTGCATATTCTAGATGAGGCCTCACTAATGCTTTGTAAAGTGGTAATATTATATCCCTGTCCCGCGAGTCCATGCCTCTTTTAATACACGACAATATCCTGCTGGCCTTTGAAGCAGCTGATTGACACTGCATGCTGAAATTTAGTTTATGATTTACAAGTACACCCAGATCCTTCTCAACAATTGACTCCCCCAGTGTAGCTCCCCCTAGGACATATGATGCTTGCAGGTTTTTCGTACCCAGATGCATAACTTTACATTTATCTACATTAAACTTCTTTTGCCAAGTGGACGCCCAAACACTTAGTTTGTTTAAATCTGCCTGCAATTCACAAACATCTTCCATAGTCTGAACTATATTGCATAGCTTGGTGTCATCTGCAAAAATAGAAATAGTGCTATTAATCCCATCCTCTATATCATTAATAAATAAGTTGAATAATAGTGGTCCCAGCACTGAACCCTGGGGTACACCACTTATAACTGGGGACCATTCAGAGTAGGAATCATTGACCACAACTCTCTGGATACGGTCCTATGAAAGGGATCAGCCCTTTTGTGCACAGACAAAATGTACTTATATACAGACATGACAAAACGTCTGATTAAAAAATAAAGACCAAAAATACCCTAAAGCCTCATGCACACGGTGTATTACAGATCGTTCTTGTACTGATCTGTAATAACAGCCCCCATAACCTGCTGGGGATTATATTTTACCTCTAATTTTATACAAAGGTACATAGAGGTTTTTGTCTCAAGAATTTTGCGAGGATGTAAAAGAAAAAAAACGTGGCATGCAGAATGGCTTTATTCAGACTGCATTTGAGAGCAACATATGCCTATACGTACGATATGTGTCATTTCTTACTGAATGCTTCTGTATGGGAAAGCTTTTCACTGGATGTCCTAGCTAGAGCAGGAAGTAGAGAACGGCAGGGGACCCGGGAAGTGCCGGATACCAGAGCGGCGGGGGAATCGATCATGTGAGTATAACTTCTTTTGTTATTTTCTAAATCATTTTTTTATGTGGCTGGAGAATCCTAGGCCAGACGTAGTGCTTGCCGGGACCTCGGCTGGGCACTATTGTCTGAGAGCAGTGCGTGAGAACTATTGTTTGGGGACAGAGAGCATGAGCGCTATTGTCAGGGGGTGCACTGTGTGAGGACTATTGTCTAGGGGCACAGTGAGTGGGGGCCCTATTGTCTAGGGGCACAGTGAGTGGGGACCGTATTGTCTAGGGGCACAGTGAGTGGGGACCGTATTGTCTAGGGCATCAGTGTTTATGTGGCACTATTATCTAGGGCAGGAAACTGTTTGTTCTGTCTTGGGGCATAGTGTATGAGAATAATTTTGGTTGGCACAATGTATGACTTATTGGGAGCACTGTGTGGGATTATTTTCAGGGGACACCGTGTGGCACCTATTTCCAGGGTGCAGTGTCTGGCATGAATATATTCAGGGGCTCTGTTTAGCAGTATTAGTTTTAGAGGGCACATCTTGTGGCATTATTCTAGGGCTGTGTCTGACTCGGCGTGTACAGAAATATTTTCCTCTAGAAGCAATTCTAAAAATATTTCCGTACATACGTAGTTAGATACAACATGCCCTAATTTTTTTTAAAGAAATCTCTATATGCATTCAGTATGAAAAATGAAGGGGCCGCAGTACTGTTTTAGTGCGTCATCCCCTTCCGTTTTTCCCTGCTAAAAGACACTCGACTGGGCAGAATTTGGTGTTACGAGATTGGGTTTGGTTAGAGACGTGGCTTAAAAGGTGACTTCTCATCTCGGACATTTATGGCATGTCCACACGATGCGTCATAAAGATGAACGTTCATGCGGCAGATTTTGTTGCATAACTTCCGCTGATCAAAATCCGTTCCATACATCTGAATGTGGTTACTGCCGAAGCTGGTGTATGAATTTCTGCAGGTTCCATTCAGGTGAGTGGAACTGAATTTCTTACGCGGAAATTTCTGCAACCAAATCTTTTTAACAGACAAAATTGCCGCACCGCAGCGCACTGTGCACACTGAGGAGTTTTTATTCTTTGCAACATGGTTGGTAGGTATGACTTTCCCACATAGAAGCCTCACAGAGCTACGACTGCTGGAATGTGGTTTGCCCTCATGTTACTAAGGTACGGCCGGCATAGAAACTGATAGCGTCTCTTGTTCTGAAAATGGCAAGAAACGCATTCAGCACATGGACGTCCTCAGCAGCAGACACATACACAGCCGCCATAAAGAGCATTTAACCCCCGAGAAACAGACCTCGGCTGCCACTTATAGGTAAAGCTAAACAGGCCGAACACGACCCCCTCATATAAACACCTGACACCCCACTTTCCCAGCGTGTTCAAGCTATATCAGTCCGCACACGGACTCTTCCTGCTGCCGGCCCAGTACGCGGAATAAGTCACGCGACTGCACAACAGCACGTGATTTCTACGTCATGCCTTCCAAGGCAACGGTTTCCTAGACACCGCCTACATACTTGCTCTGCGCTAACTGATGACGTCACGTGAAGCGATGAGCGTAAATCCCAGCCGGTACAAATCTACTGAGAGTATTGGTCTGTGAGTATTGTATATAGGAACAACTGACTGATATCTGCTGTTTTATAACAAGTGATAGACATTCCTTCAGAGCAGCAGTTGCCTGTGTAGGATCTGACCTAAAGAGAAATGTGTGGCTATAAATATAACTGTATATAGAAGTCATACTTTCTAACGACGTATGAATTAAAGGAGGCTCCTGTCTGTAAACAAGACTGTCAAAATATTTGGGGCTCTTTTAGTACTTGTATTAATGTTGGTGGTATTAAAAGCTGTCAAAGCTAGGCATACCTCCCAACTTTCAAGCATCGCACAGAGGGAAAACCGATGCAGCTCGCGCAGCGGCAATTTTTTTCTATTAAACCACGCCTCTAATCCCATACAATCCCCACCCATACGCACCCGGTTCAGCCCACACAGTATCATGCTCCCATAGTGCCTCCCGCACAGTATAATACCAAATAGCTGCCCCCACACAGAATAATAGCCCCATAGCTGCCACCATGCAGTATAATGCCCATATAGCTGCCACCGTACAGTATAATGCCCCCATAGGTGCCAACATACAGTATACTGCCCCATAGATGCACCCATACGGTATAAAGCCAACACAGATTGTCCCTATGCATGATAATGCCCATACAGATGCCCCCATGCAGTATAATGCCCAAACAAAATCCCCCATACAGTATAATGCCCCCGTTAGCTGCCCCTAGTGCCAGTGCCCTTGTAGATAGTCACATAGTGCCCATGTACATGCTCCACAGTGTCCCCTGTAGATAGTACCCTACCCCTATATAGTGCCACAGTGTCCATGTAGACAGTATCACACCCCCTTGAAGATAGCGCGCTCTGTAGGTAGTGCCACAGAGCCCCCCTCCCAGGGAGTGCCACAGAGCCCCTCCCCCCTGTAGATAGCGCCATTGGGACTCCCTCAAGGAGCGGAATCCCCAGCCAGAGCGTAAGCCGGGGGTTCCGCTCCTAGAGGGAAGCCCTCGTGTCACTGTCCATATATGGACTTTGACGTCAGGGGCTCCTCCTGGAGCGGATTCCTCGGCCAGAGTCGGCAACGGGGATTCCGCTCAAGGAGTAGCCACTGTCCGTATATGGACAGTAACGTCAAGGGCTTCCCCGAGCACGGTGCTTAAAGTAGTGCTGAACTCGAGTCCTCGAGTTTTTTGCAGAAAGAAAAAATGTTCCTGAAAATTCATTCAGGAATATCACAGCGGACGTTCCGCAGATTTTAGCATTGCAAAGGCTGAAATCCGCAGTGAAACTCCGCTGCTTCTCCGCAACAGATTGTTCATGTTGCGGAGTGTAAATTCCGCACTGTTATTTTCCGCAACATCTAAACTAAGTTACCTAAAAAGCTGTAGAAACCAAAGGAAAAAAAAGACTGCTGCGGATTTCCACTGCGGATAGGTGGAATTCCGCTATGTCTGAACATGCCCTTACAGGTTTAGGATCTGCGATATGCCAGGTTATGATACGTGAGCTGGATAACTACCGTACACCATCATACATTAATTACAAAAATAATGTGCACTAAGTCATACCCCTTTACAAAAACAGAAAAATAATTGCAACGTTTTCTGCTACACATTAAAGAGGATCTGTCATCTCTTCTGACATGTCTAAGTACTTGTATTCCCTATAATATAACAATTGTGGAGCATCTTTTGTGCGTTCTACCGTTCCTCTGTTATTCTAACTACACATTTATGAAAAAATTGACAATTGGGTGTGTGTGTCTATGCACACAGTCGGACACTGACCAATCAGTGCTCATAGTCTCAGATTATGACATATCCCTGATACTAAGAGAATGGTAACACCCAGTTGTCAACTTATTCATACATTTCTAGGAGGAATAATGGTGGACTGGCACAATGCAGAGTTATAAAAAAAGATGTTCCAGAATTGTTATTTTATGGGGAATACGAGCGTTCACTAAAACAGAGACAACAGGTCTTCTTTAATAGATTTCACTAAATGACACATTGGTACATGTGTGTAGTAGAGTAGAGCGCTTTCTTTTTTTTTAGATATAATTCATCCATACAGGGTCCTTGGAGAATTTATTTAAGGCGTTGTCTCAAGAACACAACCCTTTTTAAAAAGAAACCAGCACAGTGATTAGCGGATTGTCACGCTTCCTGCTTCTCTAACCTGGGCCAACCACACATGTAGCAAATGTAAATGGTGATTTAAATCAATGACCGGCCATGTAATGCATGGACACGCCAGGAGCCGCTCTTACAGAGTGGCTCTTCGTTCTGATACATAGAGGGGGATCCTGATAAGGCAAATAGACAGGGATTGTAGTGGTGAGACAACCCCTTTAAGAGCTGTTTTATACTTTCTGGGATTGCAGAATGACCACCATTCTGATTATAAGTGGCAATCGAATAGTATGCCTTATTAGGGTATATGTAAGTCATAGTATCGCTTGCGCTGATAGATCTGGCCGGTCCATGCATTACATATACAGACATATATTCTAAAGATTTATTACGCACCGAGTGATCTATTTCCAGCATTTTTTTCTTTTAATATTGACAATAATTGCTAACAGTTAATGAAAACTCAAAATTTATTCTCTCAGAAAATTTGAATATTGGGTAAAAGTTGAAGATTGTAGACTCGTGGTGTGACACTCTAATCAGCTAATCAACACAAAAACCTTCAAAGCTTTCCTAAGCCTTTACATGGACTGGTCTGTTGCTCAGTGTCCATAGTCCTGTTTTCAGATGGAAGTACATTTTGCATTTCATTTGGGAATCTCGGTCCCAGACTCTGGAGGAAAAGTGGAGAGGCATCAATCCAAGTTACGTGCGGTCCAGTGTGAAGTTTCCACAGTCAGTGATGGTTTGGGGAGCCATGTCATCTGCTGGTGTTGGTCCACCGTGTTATATCAAGTCCAGAGTCAACGCAGCCGCCTAACAGGAAATTTTCCAGCACTTCATGCTTCCCTCTGCTGACAAGCTTTATGGAGATGCTGATTTCATTATCCAGCAGGACTTGGCACCTGCCCACACTGCCAAAAGTCCCAATACCTCGTTTAATAACCACAATATCACGGTGCTTGATTCGGCAGCAAACTCGCCTGACCTAAACCCCATAGAGAATCTATGGGGTATTGTCAAGAGGAAGATGGGAGACACCAGACCCAACAATGCATACGAGCTGAAGGCCGCTATCAAAGCAACCTGGGCTTCTATAACACATCAGCAGTGCCACAGGCTGATCGCCTCCATGCCACCCTGCATTGATGCAGTAATTCATGCAAAATGAGCCCCGACCAAGTATTGAGTGCATATACTGTACATACTTTTCAGTAGGCCAACATTTCAGTATTCTAAGACACTAAATGTGGGGTTTTCATTAACTGTTAGTTATAATCAGCAACATTAAAAGAAAACAATGCTGGAAATAGATCACTCTGTGTGTAATGAATCTATATAATATGTGAGTTTCACTTTTTGAATTTAATTACTAAAATAAATTAACTTTTTGATGATATAATTCGTTGAGAAGGACTAGTGTGTATGTATGTATCATTTTCTCTTACATGATAATTAAAGAGGCTCTGTCACCACATTATAAGTGCCCTATCTCCTACATAATGTGATCGGCGCTGTAATGTAGATAACAGCAGTGTTTTTTATTTAGAAAAGTTCTGACCAAGTTATGACCTATTTTGGATTTATGCTAATGACTTCCTTAATAGACCAAGTGGGCATTGTAAAGAGAAGTGTATGACGCTGACCAATCAGCGTCATACACTTCTCTCCATTCATGTACTCAGCACATAGTGATCCTGCGAAATCACTATGTGCAGTCACTTACTCACATATTAACGTTACTGAAGTGTCTTGACAGTGAATAGACATCACCTCCAGCCAGGACGCGATGTCTATTCACAATCCCGACACTTCGGTAACGTTTGTGTCTGACTTACTCACACAGCACATCGAAATCACGCTGTGCTGTCATTCACAGCGTGATCTCGCTTGCTGTCATTAAGTCCCACACAAACGGTACCAAAGTGTCTGGAGTGTTAATAGACATCGCGTCCTGGCTGGAAGCGATGTCTATTCACTCTCAAGACACTTTATTAAGGTTAATGTGTGAGTAAGTGACAGCAGGCGTGATCTCGCGAGATAACGCTGTGTGTGAGTACATGAGTGGAGAGAAGTTTCTTACACTGATTGGTCAGCGTCATACACCCCTCTCCACAACGCCCACTTGGTAAAAAAGTAAAAACACGCCCAGTTGTACAGAGGGGTGTATGACGCTGACCAATAAGTGACCAATCAGCGTCATACACTTCTCTCCATTCATTTACACAGCACATAGCGATATATAGCTATATCACTATGTGCAGCCACATAAACACAGTATAACATTACTGCAGTGTCATGACAATGAATATAAATTACCTCCAGCCAGTACGTGATGTGTATTCAGAATCCTGACACTTCGCTAATACAATCCTGACACTACAGCAGAGGAAGCGTAATCTCGTTTGAAATGACAGGTTACATCGTAATCTCGCAAGATTACGCTTGCCTTGCTGTAAATATCACAGAGACGCTACACAAGTGTCAGGATTGTGAATAGACATCATGTCCTGGCTGGAGGTAATATATGTTCATTGTCAGGACACTGCAGTAATGTTATAGTGTGTGTATGAGGCTGCACATAGCGATATAGCTATATCGCTATGTGCTGTGTAAATGAATGGGGAGAAGTGTATGATTCTGATTGGTCACTGATTGGTCAGCGTCATACACGCCTCTGTACAACGCCCACTTGGCCAAAAAGTATAACACGCCCAGTTGTTCATTAAGCAACTCCTTAGCATAAAGCTAATATAGGTCATAACTCCGTCACAAATTATTGTTTTTCTAAATAAAAAACACTGCTGTAATCTACATTACAGCGCCGATCACATCATGTACAATATATGCCACTTATAATGTGGTGACAGAGCCTATTTAACATAATGTATTATCAATCCCTAACTTTTGTTACCCATAGTTAACCCGTTAGTGACCGCCCCATAGTGTTTTTACGTCGGTCACTAACGGGCCTTATTCTGATGCAATAGACTTTTTACGCCGCTGCATCGGAATAAATAAACAGAGCAGGGAGCTTTCAAATCTGGGCTGGGGGCATCCCTGCTCGAACGTGTGAGATCAATATTAGTATCGATTTCACCCGTTTAACCCTTCAGATGCGGTGCTCAATAGCGTGCACCGCATCTGAGTGGTTTTGGGGAAAGGGAGGGAGCTCCCTCTCATCCCACTGACTCCCGGCGGTAAGATCGCCGAGTGTCTGCGTCTCCGCATGCCGGAAGCATGACCTAGCAGATACCTGTCCGTTTTACACGGACAGGCAGTAATTCACTGCAATACAAAAGTATTGCAGTGTATTATAAATGTGATTGGATAATCGCATAGTGAAGTCCCCTAGTGGGACTAGTAAAAAAAATAAATTAATAAAAAGTGAAGGGAAAAAAAATTAAAAACCCACTTTTCCCCCTTACAAACTGCTTTATTATTAACAAACAAAATAAATTTAAAAAAGTTACACATATTTGGTATCGCCGTGTCCGTAACGACCCCAACTTTAAACTTATTACATCATTTAACCCGCACGGTGAACGTCGTAAAAAATAAAATAAAAAAACATGCAAAAATTGCTGTTTTCTGTGAATCCAGCCTTAAAAAAATTTGATAAAAAGTGATCAAAAAGTCGCATCTACTCCAAAATGGTCCGATAAAAACCACAAGTCTTCCGGCAAAAAAAAAAGCCCTCCTACAATTGCAGTGAAAAAATAAAAACGTTACGGCTCTTCAAATATGGAGACACAAAAACAAATAATTTTGAAAAAAAAAAAGTGGTTTTACTGTGTAAAAGTAGTAAAACATACTAAATCTATACAAATTTGGTATCGTAACAACCCGTTGAATAAAGTTATTGTGTTATTTATACCACACGGTGAACGGCGTAAATTTAGGACTCAAAAAAGTGTGGCGAAATTGCTGTTTTTTTTCTATCCCCCCCCCCCAAAAAAAGTTAATAAAAGTTAATCAATAAATAATATGTACCCCAAAATGGTGCTATTAAAAATTACAACTTGTCCCGCAAAAAAACAAGACCTTATACAGCTATGTCGACGCAAAAATAAAAAGGTTATAGCTCTTAGAATGAGACGATGGAAAAACGTAAAAAATGGCATGGTCATTAAGGTCTAAAATAGGCTGGTCACTAAGGGGTTAATGCATCTTAATGTTTCTTTTTAATAGACCATTCACAGAGAGTATTCTGAGGACATGATGAAGTTTGCTGAAGACTGTATTTGCAACGAGCCAGCAAATTATACAGGAGAGCTTGATGATAGTACAGGCAGCAGAAAGGAGACACCTGGAGGAATGAACTCTTTACTGGATCATCTTACTTTAATTCATATTGATTTGGATAATAACGAATCTGGGTATCACTCTCAGGAAAACGAAGCATGTTGTTCGGTAAGTATGCAGTGGCAATGGAAGATCATATGGTGTAAACGGATATTTATTTTAGTATCCCTCTTGTGATGTTGTGTTATTAGTGACAGTTTTCATGCGTCCACATTTGGGCAAATCCAACACTGAACCAGTTTCACGAAACTTGGCAAGCAGTTTGCAAACTGTAGCATGGGAGATGGGTGGTGTCGTAGGGTGTCTTGCATTGAAATCTGCTGCAATGACCCGGGTACTGCGTTCACCAGACATCAACACAATTTCTATCCGCTCCTCACGTGTTAACCTCTGCGACATGTCAATGGCTGTAAACAAAGAGAAGCTTGTAAATAACTCATGAAAGAATAAAGTAACGTTAAAACCAAGCAGACCACAGTTTTTCTTGTGAAATTCTCGATAATTTTGATGTGTCACATGACCCTCTTCCCATTGAAAAAACTAAAGTTGGATACAAAATGGCCGACTTCAAAATGGCTGCCATGGTCAACACCCAGCTTGAAAAGTTTCCCCCCCCCCCAATATACTAATGTGCCACAAACAGGAAGTTAATATCACCAACCATTCCCATTTTATTTAGGTGTATCCATATAAATGGCCCACCCTGTACTACCAAGCTAAATCTGCGCTCCAAAAGCCAAATGGCGCTCCTTCCCTTCTGAGCCCTACAGCATGCCCAAACAGCAGTTTACGTCCACAGATATGGCATCGCCATACCTGGGAGAACCCGGTTAATATTTTATGATGCATTTGTCTTCAGTAGCACAAACTGGGCATAACATATAGTGCGCTAAAATCGTACATCAGTGGAAAATTTTCACTCTGAACCATCCACCGCGCATTAACCCCTTCGCGCACCACAACATACCATGTCGTGGTGTGGGGGGTGATGCATGGAGCGGGCTCGCGCTCTGAGCCCGCGCCATATGCTGCGGCTGTCCGCTGTGTATTGCAGCTGACACCCAGGACTAACGGACAGGAACAGCAGTCGCGCTGTTAGGGTATGTGCACACGGTAGCAGGCTTTTACGTCTGAAAAGACAGAATGTTTTCAGGAGAAAACAGCTGCCTCGTTTCAGACGTAAATGCTCCTCCTCGCATTTCGCGAGGCTTCTCTGACAGCCGTAAATTTTGAGCTGTGCTTCATTGAGTTCAATGAAGAACGGCTCAAATTACGTCTGAAAGAAGTGTCCTGCACTTCTTTTGACGAGGCTGTATTTTTACAGCTGTCAAACGACGACGCGTAAATGACAGGTCGTCTGCACAGTACGTCGGCAAACCCATTCAAATGAATGGGCAGATGTTTGCCGACGTATTGTAGCCTTAGGGTATGTTCACACGGCGGGGGTCCGTAACGGCTGAAATTACGGGGATGTTTCAGCCTGAAAACATCCCCGTAATTTCAGCCGTACCGGCATGTGCAGGCGCTTGAACGCCGCGTCAATTACGGCCGTAATTAGCGCTGCTGTTCATTGGAGTCAATGAATAGCGGCTCCAATTACGGCCAAAGAAGTGACAGGTCACTTCTTCTACGCGGGCGTCTATTTACGCGCCGTCATTTGACAGCGGCGCGTAAATATACGCCTCGTGTGAACAGACAAACGTCTGCCCATTGCTTTCAATGGGCAGATGTTTGTCAGCGCTATTGAGGCGCTATTTTCAGACGTAATTCGGGGCAAAAACGCCCGAATTACGTCCGTAAATAGGCCGTGTGAACATACCCTTATTTTCAGACGTAAAACGAGGCATAATACGCCTCGTTTACGTCTGAAAATAGGTCGTGTGAACCCAGCCTCACAAGAGCCTGTAAAAGTTACAATATACTGCAATACATTAGTATTGCAGTGTATTGTACCAGTGATCTAATGATCGCTGGTTCAAGTCCCCTAGGGGGACTAATAAAATGTGTAAAAACAAAAGTAAATTATTATTAGTGAAAAAAAATTATTATTTAAAGTTAAAAAAAAAACAAAAAACTTTTCACATTTTTTCTCTAAAGTAATGCAAAAAAATAAAAACAATACACAAAATTGGTATCACTGTGTCTGTAAAAGTCCAAACTATTACAATATAGCTTTATTTAATTTGCACGGTGAATGCCATGAAAAATAAAAACTTTAAAACGGCAAAATTGCTGTTTTTTGGTCACCTTGTCTCTACCAAAAAATGTAATAAATAGTGCTAAAAAAGTTGTATGTGACAAAAAATGGTACCAATAAAAACTACAGCTCGTTCCGCAAAAAATAAGCCCTCACACCACTCTATTGACGAAAAAAAAAAAAAGTTATTGCTCTTGGAAAGCGGGGAGGGAAAAAAGAAAAAGCAAAAAATGGATCAGTCTCGAAAGGGTTAATTACTTTCTAATGAAAAAACATTTATGACCACATGTGGGGTATAGCCGTACTCGGGAGAAATTGCTTTGTAAATGTTGGGGTACTTTTTACTCCTTTACTCTTTGTGAAATTGAAAAAATTCAAAATTTTCGTGGAAATAATGTTGATATTCATTTTCACGGCCTAATTCTAATAGATTGTGCAAAAGACCTGTGGGGTCAAAATGCTCACTATATGCCTAGATAGATTCCTTAAGTGATGTAGTTTCCCTAATGGGGTCACTTTTGTGTGGTTTCCACTGCTTTGCAAATTCTACATGGCACCCGAAAACCATATCAGCTAAATTTGAGCTCCAAAAGCCAAATAGCGCTCCTTCCCTTCTAAGCTCCGCTGTGGGTCCAAACAGCCGATTTTTTACCACATATGGCATATTTCTGTAATCGGGAGAAATTGTAATTGTTTTGGTGCTTTTTATACCTTGTAAAAATTAAAAATATCTAAATTTTTTCAGAAAAAAAGTAGATTTTTGCCTTTACAGACTAATTCCAATGAATTCAGCATAACAACTGTGGGGTCAAAATGTTAATTTTCCCCCTAGAAAAATTCCTTGAGGGCTGTAGTTTCCAAAATGGGGTCACTTTTGGGGGGTTTCATTTCAAACGTGACATAGCACTGAAAACTATTCCAGCAAAATCAGAAATCCAAAATTCAAATGGTGCTCCTTCTCTTCTAATCCCTGCTGTGGGTCCAAACAACAGTTTATTACCACATATGGGGTATTTCTATAATCGGGAGAAATTGCTTTACATATGTTAGGGTGTTTTTTCTCCTTTATTCCTTGTAAAAATGAAAAAAAATTATGTTTTTTTTTTAGAAAAAAAGTATTTTCATCTTCACATCTTCTTTTTTTTACTTTTTTCACTTGTCCCACTAGGGGAAACTTAGACTTGCAGCTTTGATCGCTGCTAGAGTACATTACACTACACACGTAGTGTAATGTATTCTAACTGTCATTGTGACGTAACAGTCTCACTGACAGGAAGCCTACGACAACCAGCCTCCGGCTGGTCCTCATAGGCTTCTGTACATGGCAGCCCGGAAGCCATTTTCTGGCGTCCGGTTGCCATGGGTACCATTGCCAGCCCCCGTGATTTCACGTGGGGGCTGCCGATCGGCGCTAAAATCCTTCGATGTGGCGATCGGAATTGACAGCCGCATCTAAGGGGTTAACTGCCGAAATCAGCGGCGATGGGCCGCTGATCGGCAACGGTGAATGCAGGGCAGACACCCTGCACAGTTAACCGCCGCGGCGGTGAAGCGCCGCGTGGCGGTTAACTGTCAAAGCACAGACATAACTGCACGTCAATGTGCGGGAACTTACTGCACACATTGACGTGCAGTTACATCAAGGTGCGGGAAGGGGTTGAGGCCAAAACATGCTCAGTCTTGAAGGGGTTAAAGATTTCTTTCTATTATTATTATTATTTATAGAAGCTGTTCTGACCTAACAGAGCAAAGAAATGTTAATTTTTTTAATGGGCCAAAACAGTAGGACTGGTGTGTGTTTTTTTACACGTGCTTAGTAATATAATTTTTTGCAATTCTCAGAGAAATGTATTGAGAAAACAGAGGCACTGGGAAAAAATAGTCACAGCTAAAAAGAGTAAAAGAAAACAGGAAAAAGAGAGAAGAAAGGCCAAGCAGTGTGGGGATGCCAATGCAGGTAATATGCTTCATCGAAGACAAGGGGTCAGCAACCTGCGGCACTCCAACTGTTGTAAAACTACAATTCCAGCATACCCTGACAGCCTTTGGATTGAATCTTAAAGCCTTTAACTGTCAGTGCGTCCTGGAAGTTGTAGTTTTACAACAGTTGGAGTTAGGAAGGTTGCTGACTCCGAAACGAAGATCTTCATCATCCTATTTGAGATATGTAGGATACTGTGACATTTAGTTTTACCATTATTAGTGTTGCTATATTCTTGGATGTATATTTGATGTATATTCCAGCCATTGACACTTACTCTTAAAAATTTTTTTTATTCTGTGTGGTATACGGCTTATACTGGTCAGGTGTATGCCAAAAGGACACTCTTGCAGTCATAATGATAAATGTTATTGTTTCCTATAGGTTCTTTTACTAGTACTGATCCATGTATGACAGCAAAGTATAAAAGTTTCTGAGCCTACTTTTGTGTCAAGTAAAAGGAGTCCATCCCCACTGATCACTAGCATGAAGGAGCTGCGGCGATATGAGCACGTCATTAACTATGTTCTGATCCCCTTTGTTCTAGGTACTGACCAACAGCAACATAGCAAAAAGTTTTTAAAAGCTTTAACCAAAGAACGTCTCTTAGAAGCAAAAGATTCTGGTGCTAGACTTTGCCTTGACTTGAGTATGACCGATCACATGAGCAAGAAGGTAAACGTCAGTTTTACCTTAGGGTTCATTGTACTGCTTTTCTTTTGTAGCAGATCATAGTTTTTACTACTTAACAGACCAGAAATTATACACAGCTTTAGAATGTTTTTAGCAAAAACTTATAAGGAAATTTATAGGAAGAACGACACTGAAATCAGTAGTTTTTCATTAAACTTTTTACTAGGAAGTCTTAAGAACTTCCTAATACATCATTTCTGCAAGCTTCCTAGCCAGAACCTGGATGCGTTTTGGAGGCCGTGTAGCCACCAGCACATCCACTAGACATCCAGAATCTTTACAGACCAGGTCATGGCCCACTTTGTTACAGAAGTACTGGTGTAGCTTATTGTTGACATAACACCCACCCCCTGCATTTTGTATTAGGCAAGGACTTTTTTCAATTTAGTGTAACCTTTAGAGCAGTAATATGTTTTTTTGTTTTACATTGGTCTTTCAGGAGATAAGTCGCCTTGCGGCTCAAATCAGAAGACTTTATGGGTCAAACAAGAAAGCTGCAAAACCATTTTGGCTCTACCTGACGGGTTTTGTAGAAGACAGTCTATTACATGATGAATGTGTCAGAATGAATGACGGATTTGTCCATTATCTTGTAAGTTTGCTTCCTTCCAACTGTTTTACATCAGCACGTAGGATAGTTGTCCAACCTTATGTAAATAGAGCTTATTCACGTTCTTAAATACTTTGATTCAGTTCTTTACTGTTGTTAAGATCTCTGCTTCTTGTCAGTGAAGGAGAACATTCATTGTTAACACTTGAGTCCTGCAGACAACTGAGAGTTTATTATCTGTATCAGTAAAGACTAGCCTGCAATGTGCTAAGAAGCAGTAGCAGCACAAGTATCTGTTCTGTCCTAGACTCCAGATTAAGGCCTCATGCACACGACCCTAGCCATGTGCACGGCCGTGATTTTCGGGTCAGCCGGCCACGGAGTGTCAGCCGCGAGCCACCCACAAATCGCGGGCTGTGCACATGGCCGCGGCCATTATTTTCAATTAGCCCGGACCGGAAACCACGGTCGTGTGCATGGCTCCATAGGAATGAATGGGGCCGCAATTCTCTCGTGGATTTTCGAGCGGAATTGCGGCCGCAAAAGCACGTTCGTGTGCAAGGGGCCTGAAAGCTCTTCTCAATGTTAATACATTGTAACAATTTGTAGCTGAGTAGGCAGGGCTGGATCAGAAACCGTTTTTTAGCCTGTGAATGTGTAATGACAGGGTAGGGAGACAGACAGGTGAGCCCTAATCTACCCGCCACTCAGTCCCTGCCTACTTGCACGGCCCATGCTAGGCGACGGCGTACAACTGGGCGACGGTCCCTACGCTCAATATGTGTACGACAGACAAACAGACAAGGGTACACAGAAGCTAAGGGAAATGGGGCAGTTGCCCACGGCAACACCGTGAGCAACAGGAGTAGTGAACGAGCCGAGTCAAACCAGGAGTGTACGAGGTACCAAACGCAGAGCAGGAGCGTAGTCAGTAAAGCCAGGGTCAAAATGAAGCAAGGTAAATAATAATAGCAGGAGCAGCAGAGCCAGGAAACAGGAAAGAATCACAGGCAAAGACAAGCAGGAAATGAAGGTATAAATCAGCCGAGGGCGGGAGCTAGAACCGTCTGGCCAGGCTGTGATAGGTTCTCCCACTCCTGAGCCTACCAGCCTGTTACATAACATTAATTTAAAGAACTCCGAAGTGTAACCGTCTGGTCCTGGGACCTTTTGTTTCTGGCTTTTAAATTATTTCATGGACCTCCTGTCTTATCAGGACTCCTAACTGGTCAAACTGATCCTGCGTTACTAGATGCATATCCACATTATCAAGATATTGATTTAGGTTCCAGAGACACTTTTTTTCCTTCATATAATTTCTCATAGTAATCTGTGATAACGTGATTTATTCCCTTGTTATGTGTTATTTTCTCACCTTTCCATTTCTCAAGGCCCCTATATGGCCTGGCCCATCTCTTGTTTTTATCTGGTTTGAAAGTAATTTCCCTGCTTTCTCTATAGTTGGATTTGCTTTGTATTCTACAATAGTTTGCTTGTATGAGTTGCTCAAATGAATGAGATTTGCTCTTTGAACCTTTTTAATTTTTATTGTATACGTCATAATTTTACCTCTAAGTACTGCCTTTGCAGTTTCCCATAGAAGAATTGGTTGATCTTCATGTTCTTTATGGTCTAGCTTAAAATTTTCCCATTCAGTAAATATCAGTTCCAGCCCCCTTGGAAACCTCCACATACCAAATTGTGGTTGTTTGCCGAAACCTTCTATGCCAATAGATATAGGGGCACGGTCTGATATCATTACCTCGTGTATCATGCTACTTGGTACTTTTGATGTTAGGGAAGAGGATGTGAGAAGGAGGTCAATCCTAGACCAGGTATCATATACCTTCGATATATAAGTATAATCTCTCTCCGCCGGATTATGTATCCTCCACATATCTGTCATATTAGTTGAATCGATAAATCTCCTCATGACCCCATCCTCGCATCCCCCCCCCCCCAGATGGCCTTTAGAACCTGATTTATCTAATACAAAGCGTATAACTCCATTGAAGTCCGCTCCCATGAGTTTATACTGCGTGTTATCCAGATTTATTCAATCAGCCAGTTTCAACAAACTTTTTTTATTTTCCTTAGAATCATTTGGAGCATATATGTTATAGATCATCATTTCCTTATTCTGATATCTGATCAGAGTACGCATTGATCTACCCTCTTCCACAAATTCAGTGGAAATTATCTCACCATTTACGTTTTTAGTAAATAGAATAACCACGCCAGTCTTATGTTGTATTGGCCCTTTTCCCCTTACCTGTCCAACACAACCTTTCCTTTAATTTTTGAATCTCTTTCTGTGAAAGATGTCAACTGAAGTAAGACTATGTATGTGTTTTGCCTCTTCAGATGCGTCAATATTTTTTCCTTTTAATCGGGGTAACCATTCCACTTACGTTCCACGAAACCACATTCATCTTAGCCATTATTTCTCGCAGAGAAAGAGATTAACCATAAGGGGATTGCATCGACCCCCTCCCTCCAACCTCCCCCTTCCCCCTTCCTCGCATATCGACTTCCTTTCTTCCCCGACAGTAATTATTGATTTTAAACATACCAAACTAATTGCTCTCCAGCGACCTTACAGTAGCTATGATAAATATTGTTATGGGCCCAGAGATGAGGGGAGAAAAAAAAAGAGAAACCCCCAACACAATCATAGTGGGGAGGCGGGAGGGGATAGAGTAAAGACATTTATCTATTCCTCTTGAACGATATCAAGTTTATCCTTGCAGAATTTAACTGCCTCCTTTGATTGGTCATATGATTGCACTGAACCATCTTGCAGAAAGATCTTTAAAATTGCAGGATACTGTAGCCTAAATTTGATGTTCTTTTTATACAGTCCCGAACATATTGATGAAAATCCTCCTTTTCATACTAGTTTCCGCAGAGTAGTCTGTAAATATTAGTAATTTTTTATCTTCCCATAGGAGCTCTTTCTTATCTCTGTATTGTTTAAAGTGTAGCTAAACGTTCAACAAACTTCTGACATGTTATAGTGACATGTCAGAAGTTTGGATTGGTGGGGGTCCGAGCACTGAGACCCCCACCAATCGCTAGAACGAAGTAGCTGTAGCGCTCGTGTGAGGTATAAATCCTTTTGCTGTATCGGACTCTCCTTCCTGGTCATTAGCTACATTGCACTCCAGGCCAAAAAATATTTGTATATGACTGTGATAAATCACTCCCATTCAAGTCAAAGAGCCATGATGGTATCATATTTTTGCAAAGCATTTCTTATCATATTTTATGGCGTCTTCTATGGTCTGACTATGGTGGGAATTTTAATTTCAGAAAAAAGCAGTATGCATAGCTAACCTTCCTTTTTTCACAATTGTTACTTTTGGGGTTTATTCACAGTGGGTATGAATCATTTTGCTGTATAAGACTCCTTCCTGGTCGTTAACTGCATCCTTTCAAAATATCACGCCATCTTATCCTCCAATACAGAGGGAAAGAAGCAAGACTGAGACAGCTCACGATATTTGCAGGCGGCGTCCACCTAGTTGCTACTCATCCGGTAACTCGTTCTGTTCCTGAGGAGAGGACATCACCGCCAGGATAGTGATGTGTTTGGGAGTCGGAAGCCGAGGCCAGGATGTCTCACTAAAGCTTGACTGAGAGCGCGGATACTGCATCCCCGCCGCCATCTCAGGGAGTCAGGCTGCCGTAGGTCCCGGATAGAACGTCTCTCTCAGCACATCACATTCTGCGCGAGCTACACCCTCGGGCGGCGCCTCCGGAAGCGCTCAATCTCATCTCCTTAATTGAAACACCTTTTGCCAATTAGCTCTTGGAGAAGTCATTAGCACAGAGGTTCACTCTTTCTCCTTCCACTGTGGATGTTTTCTCAATAAAAGACCGTACAACTGTTTGTGTATTTTTCATTTTTCATTTTTTTTTAAACTCGGTTTATTGTATACAATATACACATGACAATTATAATCGTAGTAGACATTACAGAGGATACGAAAAACCGCACTAATGAATAGAAACCTGTGACAATAACAAAAACAGTCCTGCTCCAAAACATCACATCTTTACGACTTCACATGTTAGCCAAGAGTGTTACATAGATAAAGAGGAATAATCCAAAGTATAACAAACAATGTCACCGCACGCAGGCGGGAAAAGTTACATGAAAATATATAAATTATATAAAAGAGATAACTAAAGAAAAAAAAATAAGAGAATCCGGCATGAATCACGACATGAATCAGGGATACCAGGATATGGTACATCATCGGAGGTAAATCTATAGATCACACAATGATATAAACATATTCCAGGTTCACAAGGAACCAATCGGTTTAGAATCAAGGAAAGCAGGTTTGTTCTCTCCAAAAGTGTGCTATAACTGGACACAACCACATCATGTGGTCAAAATCAGCCCGTTCTTGGGAGCATCCCAAACAGTTTGAGCTAGATGCTCTGCCCACATGGAATAGCCTAGTCGGTGTAATATAATATCTGTGTATAATATACAGTTGTGTAGTTGTATTATTCGCTGCAGGCGAGACCAAAAGATGTGATGCCATAGCATCCTCCCAATCCTCCTTGGATAAAGAAAGGATTTAACTTCTCTATCTGGCCCCAACCGTGAATTCAGCCTGAGCGACCCTCTGAGACAAAAGGTAAGTATAGATGATCAACATCAACCCCCTCGGACCCGGAGTTCTGAGAATCCCTATAAGAGGTAACGAAGATATAGGGTCCTGATCCTCTCTGAATTGAGAGATTAAAGCATCCCGTAGTTGTACACATCTGAATGTATCTTTATCTGGTACCTGAAACGTATCCTGAATCTCCCTAGCAGTTAGTTCACGACTCCCCTCATTAACCAAATTCTATAAGTTGATCACTTCCAGAGCTGTCCAAAACGCTGAATCATTAAGGCCCAGGAAATGAGACAAGCCGTTATGAGACTACAAAGGCAGCTCAGTAACAGTGTTCGAATAGTTCAATACTTTTTTTGCATGGGACCAGACCTGTTTAGCTGGCTTAATTAAAGGTAAGGAGTGCCCAGGGCTGTAGCCATGAGGGAGGTTCGAGAATTGGCCACAAACTGGGGACTCTCAGAAAGTGAACTAAATGATGTTTTGCATTTGTCAAAAGAACCTCTGATATCCATAGTTTAATATACCTAAGCTGACCCGCCAGATAGTAAAGAAACATGTCCGGTAAAGCTGCTCCAGCTTGATCTTTAGGTCTCTGAAGTGTCCTAAGTTTGAGCTTAGGTCTTCCCGAACCCCATACAAAAGAAGAAAACAAAGAGCCAACCAAAGTAAAAAAGTGCTTGCGGACCAAGGTGTCAGCATGTTCCAATATGTATAACCTCTTAGGAAGCACTATCATTTTAAGTAAGTTGAGTCTACCTGCTACCAAGAGGGTAAGCATTTTCCAAACAGCAAATTTATCTTTCAAATATGTTAACAAAGGGTATACATTGAAATGATAAGATTGTGCACCTTCTCGGGAGACCAAGATACCCAGATATTTAAAACACTGAACCACCTGTAGATATGAATCCCACCCACAATTATCAGTGTGAAGAGGCATGAGATACGATTTACTCCAATTTATGCAAAGTCTGGAAAATCTTCCAAACGTATCCATAAGCGACATAGCTCTAGGGAAGGAGGCATTCGGGTTAGCCATAAACAATATTATATCATCAGCATATAGACCTATACAATCCTCGCACGGTCCTATACGAATGCCATGAAAGGCCGCATCTTGTGGGATGGGGATAGCCAGGGGTTCGATAGCCACCACGAATAGAAGAGGGGACAATGGGCACTCGTGCCTCTATGGAGGCAAAAGGAAGGGGACAAGATCCCATTAACCACCACCGAAGCTCGAGGATAGTAATCCATTTGATGAATCTCTCACCAAAGCCAAATGTACGGAGGACTGTGGATAGGTAAGGCCATTCAACAGAATCAAACGCCTTGGCCGCATCAAATGAGGCCAAGGCCCAGTTCTGTTGCTCCCACCAACCAATTTGAGTCACCACCTGAACCCTACGTAATTATCTGAAGTGGATTTGCCAGGGATGAAACCGGATTGATCCAGATGAATAATATCTGTAATAACTCCACTCGGTCTATTAGCTAACAATTTGGTTAAAATTGTATAGTCTATGTTTAGCAAAGATATGGGACGATATGACCAACATTCTTCCGGACTTTTCCCCGGCTTCAAAATAACTACTGTAGTAGCGTCTTTCAAAGTGTCAGGTAACTCACCCCTTTGAAATACTGCATCAAAAATAGATAGTAGCTGGGGCGATAAAACATCCATATATTGGAGATACACCTCTAAGGGAAGACAGTCAGGTCCTGACGCCTTCCCTTTAGCCATAGAGGACATGCGGTCAGTAATCTCTTCCACTATGAAAGGGGCATCTAACATCCGCCTAAGGTCAGATGACAGCGCAGGAAATTGAACCTCATCCAAATAGGTGTCCCAATTCAGCAAGAGAGTAGTGAGCCCTCTAGGTATACAACTCCCTATAAAAGTCAGCAAAGTGATTCAAAATTTCTTGTGGTATGATTAGAGTAGCCCTTATGAGCCAATTTACTATATTGGTTTCCCAGTTCAAAAAACGATTGCTTAGTAAAGAATATCCTACGAGCGGTTTTCTCCTGTACGAGAAGTAAATATTGTCTGTCCACTGCAAGCCAAGCTTCTCCATTAAGGGGGGAAGGGTCCCCCACAAAAGTATCCTCTAATTCCCTGCATTTCTGAGCCAGTTCAAGTTCCTTTCTAGCTGAGGATCGCTTAACATATTATATAGAAGTACGCAGACAGCCTCTCAGGTAGGATTTTAATGTGTCTCAAATCAATAGTTCATTCTGTTCCTTGTTATGTGCTTCTATAAAGACATCCAATTGATCGGGAATTCTATCGTTTACTTTAATCTGTTGTAACCAAAAAGGGTGTATTTTAAGAGATCCTCTTAAACCTTCAGTCTGCTGCTTCAATTGTAAAAGAATCGGGCTAAGGTCCGATACCCCTCTAGGTAGGTGATCAATAGTTAGCTAGGCAGAATGAATCGAGGGAGAGCCAAATACATAATCAATACGAGATAATGCGTTAAATTGGGGGGTATGGCACATAAACTCTCTTATTCCTCGATGACACACCCTCCACAAATCCAACCATCCTATCTCCTCTCTCAGGGAAGCTAGCTGCGAAGTGCTTGTTGGGGCCCTGGGCCCTAATAACAAATTAAATTGATCCATATAAGGATCCATAGTTAGGTTTAGCTCACCCATGAGGAGAACTCTAGCTACCTGGTGATTAGAAGCGAATGAAATGGCCTCTCTGAGTATATCAAGAGAGCCATGAGGTGGATTATACACTCCCAGAATGACAAATGGGGTAGAATCCACATTGGCATGTAGAAACACAAATCTTCCCTCCACATAAATTCTTGTATTAAGGGCCTCCCATCTGAGGTTTCTGAATCAACAGCGACACCCCCCTAGACGAGGAAGATCTGATGGAATGTCTCCCACATTGAATCCAATGCTTACATAACAGATGCACATTATCCAGAGTCAGATGTGTCTCCTGAAGGCAGATAATGTGTGGCATGTGTCTCCTTAGCACAGAAAAAAATAATATTCCTCTTTTCCGGCAACCCCATCCCTCTTACATTCCATGTCAATGTCTAAAGAGATGCCATAGTGTAAACAATACCGTTGCAGGAAGAACAGCCCACATGTCTCAAAGTAGCTAAGTGCTAGGGTCTCTACAAAAAGATGACATATATATTCCGTGTCAACTCTATAAAAGAGTACGATATAGTACAGGATATTAAACAGTAAACATCAGGGCTCAACAGGAGCTTCAGAAGCATACGTGGCTTATAGAACCAAATCAAAAGGGGGTAGTTTCCACTATTAAGGGAGTAAACACAGTGGAATCAAGAAAGATGAGTACACAATCCAGTAGCACCCCCCTGTATCTAGCAATATAAAATCAGTAAAGGAGACTATGTACCCATACACATAACTAAAGGAAGGAGGAGGGCAGAAATCGGACATCTAAATCCCAAGGTTTATAAACCCTGTTGAGATCAAAATGCAGAATGACCATAGCTATGCCCCCACATCCCGCTGCTCCCACATAATATATAAAGAACAAATAAGCTACAAGGGTCATGAGATCTACATATGCATTCAAAAATAAGGAAAAAAGAATATGCTTTCATTTGCAAATCTTCACATCCTATATTGAAGGGATAACGGGTAACTAGTTCAAGAGAACCACAAGTAAAAGTCCGAGAGGGGACTCTCAGAACTCACGACGACCATCTCACGAACAGGTACGATATGTCAGCGGCGAGGAGATCGTCCGATTCTGGAGAGCCATTCATTAACCGCCTCCGGGGTGGTAAAAAATACCGATCTGTCACCATCAACCACTCTCAAGCGTGCAGGATAGGCCATGGAATATGGTATCTGGCGCTCTTGTAGTCGTCCCTTGATGTGAACATATGAAGCTCTCTGACGTTGTAAAGAAATCTGGAAAAATGGAGACTGTAGTATTCTCAAACTTGATCTCTCCGTTACGTCTAGCCGCTTGCAGTACCGTGTTCCGATCTTTACAGATCAACAGGCATGCAAGCAATGGCTTCGGGTTTGCGCCAGGTGGTGGAGGTTTGGCAGGAACTCTGTGTGCCCTTTCAACAGCAAAAGCCTACGAGAATGTAGTGTCCGGAAACAAGTCTTTCAGCCATTTTTCAACATATTCATCTGGCCTAAGGCCTTCCACCCTTTCAGGGAGGCTAATAATCCGCAAGCTATTCCTCCGCAAACGATTTTCAAGATAGTCAGCCTTTTGGCGCCACAGCTCCACTTTACCAGTAAGGTCACTCAGCGTGCAAGGCATGGCTGCCGTACAATCTTCCAAGGTAGAGATTCTAGTCTCGACTTTGGTAACCTGGTCTCTCAGGTTATGAAGGTCCTGATCCAGTAAACAGACATCCACTTTCACCTCGACTTTAGTGGTGACTGATGTCCAAGTCTCCTGGATCGCCGCCAGAAGGGTCTCCGAAACCTGCTTCAGCGTCCACTCAGGAGTGGAAGGTTCCTCTGCAGAGGTGAGTATGGCAGGCTGCACAGTTTGTGCATGCGAGCAAGATTCGCCCCGGGCGCCATCTTGTCCGGAGTTTCTTGCGAACTCCTTAAGTTTTTCGGCCGCAGCTGATGTCTTAGAAGGTCCCATAGTGTTCCATAGTGGGTCTCCTACCCATTTTCCTTAAGTTGTAGGGAATTTTGGCATTGATAATTCCAACGCAGGATGAATTACAGGTATCACCACACCGAGCTAAGGCTCTGTGTGACCGCTCACATCAGTGCCTAGCCACGCTCCCATATGTTTAGTTTAGTTAGATTGTTCTTGTCTATAATTGTGACTTGAATAACATTAGGACCACATAACTAATCAATGAAAAAATTCAGCTAAGTCCAAAGAGTTCACTTACTTTTCTTGCTACTGTAATTACATACTTGTTTACTAAAATATATGCTGTTTTTATTGGTTGATCTTCAATGTTTTTAGGTTAAGATTATTTTATAAAACTATGAACATTGTATTTTCAGGTTGAATCCACACAAGATACCTTTCTTGATGTGTTTCCTTTGGAGACAATAATTTATCTCACTCCAGACTCTGACTGTGGTAAGTGGGAAGGGCTTTTATGTATTGCAGCGGAATCAGATATTGTGATTACAGTCTCCTATATTAAACGGCACCCTGCACAAAGGATAAAATATTTTCCTTGTAGAATTGCGCATAGAAAATCTGCAGCGGGTTATAGTACCAGCTATGTCGATGAGATTTGAACTGCGCTATTGATTCCGTCAGAAAAACGGAAACCTGCCGGAATGGTGACAAATGGAAACCATTAGAAATGTTTCCGTCACCATTGATAACGATGGTGATGCAAACGGAAGCTAAGGTTTCCATATGCCTTTCCGTTGAGGGGGTTCAGCCGACGGAAACCTCAGACGGAACTCCAAAGCCAATGCTGTTGTGAACAGGCCCTTAGTTACTTAATTTGTTGATGTTTCATTATTGTTTTATTTTTAAAGATTCGCAAAAAGTTAAAAATAACAAATTCTGCTTTATTTTCAAGTTCTGGAAGACATTGATCCTACGAAAGTATATGTTCTTGGAGGACTTGTGGATGAAAGCGTTCAAAAGGTCTGTTAATGAAAGAAATATTTTTTTATTTTTTTAGTGTTACTATCTTAACTGCGTCCTGACTTATGACAAATCCAGCATTTACTGTTTGAAGTCCTTCACGGTAAAGGTAAATATATACGATTGAAGGCAACATATGCCTGATTCTGCATTATGTACACAGCGCTCCTCTGACAGACCTAAGAGCACCATTGTTCTCAGGGTATGTTCACACGGAGTGTTTTCAGGCGTATTTCGGGGCTTTTACGCCTCGAAAAATGCCTGAAAAAACGGAAGCAGAATGCCTCCAAACATCTGCCCATTGATTTCAATAGGAAAAACGGCGTTCTGTTACAACTGGGCGTTTTTTTACGCCTCGTTTTCCAAACACAGCACGTAAAAAGACGCCCGTGAAAAAGAAGTGCATGTCACTTCTTGGGACGTTTTTGTAGCCACTTTTCATTAACTCTATAGAAAAACTGCTCCAGAAATGGCCGTAAAAACCGCCGTGAAAATGGATTTAAAAACTTCTGAAAATCAGGAGCTGTTTTCCCATAGTGGCAGCAAGGTTCTACTTGTAGGGTGTCTACTGATGGATTACATGCTGCTCTGTGTGTCCTTTATCTAAGTTAAATGGAGTGTGCCATGTGTGTCATTTGTTTCACACATTAGATTTAAGAGTCTCTGTCACCACATTATAAGTGCTCTATCTCCTACATAATGTGATCGGCGCTGTAATGTAGATAAGTCTTTTTTATTTTGAAAAACGATCATTTTTGAGGAAGTTATGAGCAATTTTAGATTTATGCTAATTACTTTCTTAATGCCCAACTGGGCATTTTTTAATTTTTGACCAAGTGGGCGTTGTAAAGAGGGGTGTATGACGCTGACCAATCAGCGTCATACACTTCTCTCCATTCATGGCCATTTGTACTCAGCACAGCGTGATCTAGCGAGATCATGCTTTGCTGTCACATACACCCACATTAACTTTACTGAAGTGTCTTGACAGTGAATAGACCACCTCCAGCCAGGACGCGATGTCTATTCACAATCCCGACACTTCGGTTTGTGTGGGACTTAATCGCTGCACTGCGTGATCTCGCGAGATCATGCTATGAATGACAGCAGTAGCGAGATCACGCTGTGCAGCGATTAAGTCCCACACAAACTCTACCGAGGTGTCGGGATTGTGAATAGACATCGCATCCTGGCTGGAGGTGATGTCTATTCACTGTCAAAACACTTCAGTAAAGTTAATGTGGGTGTATGTGACAGCACAGCGTGATCTCGCTAGATCAAGCTCTGCTGAGTACAAATGGCCATGAATGGAGAGAAGTGTATGACGCTGATTGGTCAGAGTCATACACCCCTCTTTACAATGCCCACTTGGTCAAAAGTTAAAAAATGCCAAGTTGGGCATTAAGAAATTAATTAGCATAAATCTAAAATTGCTCATAACTTCTTCAAAAATTATCGTTTTTCAAAATAAGAAAGACTTATCTACATTACAGCGCCGATCACATTATGTAGGAGATCGGGCACTTATAATGTGGTGACAGAGCCTCTTTAAGTATGTAGACAATAAATCTCTGTATTTTTTTTTATATGTTGTAATCTATTTATTCTTGCATAAGGCGGACTTAGAGACACACCATTTCTTTGTGCATTCTCTGTAGACAGTGCAGCAGTGTGTGTGCTGGATCACAACTGAAATGAACAGGAGCCATTTGACAGAAAAACGTCATGGCTTAATAGTCTTCAGGAAGTGATGGATTACAACCTTCTCCCCCCCCCCCCCCCCCCCGAGCTTGACAGCATATAAAGCCTTATCTGTGTGTGTATAGTGTTGCAATGTCACCTTAGTTAGGCCTCCAGAGGTACAATAATTCTGTTAATAAATCCCTCTTAATCTAATGATGAGAGGACTCTGCTCATTATCTCCCAGTCGATACAGCAAAGCTGATAAGTGAGCTACAGGAAGCCTCAGTCTAATGTATGTGTTCTAGTGGCCAGTGTGAAAACTGAAATATTTTCTTTAATGTAAAATAGTAACAAAAAATAAGTTTTGGCTGTGTCTAGTCTACTGCATTTACTGTCAAATTATTTTTAGTGAAAATGTCCATGTTCTAACAAAAATATTTTTTTTAGAAAGTAACTTATCAGAAAGCTAAAGACAATGGCCTGCTAACTGCTCGACTGCCTATACAGGAATACATGGTTAAGAAGGACAATGTGAAAAACTTCCACTCCGAGATACTGGCTATCAATCAAGGTGAGTCACAAAAGTTAATATGTTCTTTGAACAGAAGCTTCACTAAAGAGGTTTGTATGTGTATTGATGCAGATCATCCTAAGAGTTGGGCAGCAACATACTGTAAAAGACAATACCAAAGTCGTATTTTGGTATTTAAGGGTTAAAAATGTCACACTGAACTCTAAGCTGAAGGTATAAGAGATATTTCAATGGCCATGATATGGGTGCAATTTGACCAACCCATGGTCAAACTGACGCGAACTTGCACAGAATTGCCACTTTATTAGATACACCTGCCCTTTCAAGATTGGAGCTTCCCTGTATGTATATTAGACACATGACCCCGGAGTGCAGCAGAATATTAAGTGAGCATGTCTTCCGTGGGTAATTTTCAGTGTGAATCCATATTAGGGTATGTGCACACGACAACTGCAATTACGTTTGAAATTACGACGCTGTTTTCAGGAGAAAACAGCTCCTGCATTTCAGACATAATTGCTCGTACTCGCGTTTTGCGAGGCTTCAATTACGGCCGTAATTTGGAGCTGTTCTTCATTGAATTCAATGAAAAAGGGCTCCAATTACGTCCCAAGAAGTGTCCTGCACTTCTTTGACGAGGCAGTCATTTTACGCGTCGTATTTTGACAGCGACGCGTAAAATTACAGGTCATCGGCAAACCCATTGAAATGAATGGGCAGATGTTTGCCGACGTATTGGAGCCGTGTTTTCAGGCGTAATTCGAGGCGTAAAACGCCTCGTTTACGCCTGAAAATAGGTCGTGTGAACCCAGCCTTAGAATGAGTAAATCAAGCGATCTGAGCAACTTCGAACGAGGCATAGTCATCGGTGCTAGAGTAGCTGGGGCCATTATTTCAATAGCTGCTGTAACTAAAATGGTGTGATCGAGCCACAACATCCAGGAAAAGGGGAACTTTGATAAATGTCAAGGATCGTTCTGGCGGTGCAGTCAAGTAAACTGCAGCCGAATACAATGACAGTGCTTCAACTAACGTGTCTGAACGCACAACTTGTCGTTCCTTAGCGCAGATTGGCTATAACAGCAGATGACCAGTCAGAGTGCCATTGCTAATGGAAACAGAAAGGCAAGACTCTGGTGGGCAAACAAGCACAAAAATTGGATCACCTGGTCAGATGAATCCAGATTTCTGTTGCACCATGCTGATATGGTCTGAATTTGATGCAAGCAGCATGAATTGATGAACCCTTCCTGTCAGGTGTCAACAGTTCAGGCTGGTGGAGGTGGAATATATTTTCTTTGCATCCTCTGGGTTCTTGGCTACCTGTGAATAGACGTTTGAAGAGTAGAGCGTACCAAAGCATTGTGGCCGACGGTTCATTCCTTCTTGGCAGCTCTTTGCCCTATGGCAGAACACTTCAGCGGCAACTGCAAGAAGCAATCCTGTCCGCATGGGTCAATCTTCCTGCAGAACGCTTTCAACACCTAATATAATTTGCCACAATGAATTGCTGCGATTCTCAAGGCCCGGGGAGGTCCAATGCGCTACTAGATGAGTGTCTCTAATAAAGCGGCCATTCAGTGTAGATCACTATAGTAACCATACGGTGATCTAAGTTTGGTTCAGTTGAACCACAGACGGGTGGAATAATAACATGCACCATATTGCAGCATGTGCAAACGCTAACTCAATGAGACTGCAAATATTTTTCCAATTAGTAAATCTTGATTGTTTTGTGCAGGATGTTTTTATATTCTGTTCATTCAAGTACATTTTTCTGTTCTTCAGTGTTTGATATCTTACGCACTTACTGTGAAACTCGTAGCTGGCCAGAAGCACTGAAAGCTGGAGTGTCACCAGGAAAAGGCTTTGTTCTTCGAGAAAAAATTATTCCGGGCGATGAATTCTCTTTAAAACTGTTTTACAACTAATCTTTCTAGATCTACGTAATATAATTTATTTTGAAGAAAAAAAAAACGAGAATATTTTTTTTTGTTTTTAACTTTGCTTTCATGAGGCAAAAAAAATAAAAAATATTGCACTACATTCAACTTTTCAGAAGCTAAAAGAAAAACCCCAAAGTTGTATGTGTGGTTTACAGTAAAATGAAACTTAAAGGGGTCGTTAATAAATAAAAAAAGAAAATCAGACATAGTATAGTACAAGACAATATCTTTCTAACAAAGCTAGAACCAGCCCTGTATCCTACATGGATCCAGAGATCTCCCCATTTGTTGCTCCAATTTCTCCACTAGATTTTCTTCAGGCTTACAGTTCAGGGGGCGTGTCCTTTCTGCTGCAGCTCCTCCCCCTCTCTGTGGTAGGTTGTATAGGCAGATTGTTCTGTTTTACTGCCTCTGCGTCCTCTAGGAAAAGCTTTACAAATATTTAAGAAGAGGGAGAGTCTGCAGCTTACTCAGGGTCTGTTCACATCAGCGTTGGGCTTCTGTTAGACCTTTACATCCGATAAATGGAAAGTCGAACAGAAACCATAGTTTCGGTTTGCATTACCATCGATTTCAATGGTAATTGTTTTGTTGCAGTTGACTTCTGTTCTGTAAAGCTTCTGGTTTTTTTTCACGGAAACAATAGCGTAGGCAACTATGCTATTGTTTCCACAAAAAAAACCTGAAACATATCTGAGTTTTCCCTGGTTTTGAGAAATACTTCAGGAAAGACAGATACTCTATGGAAGATTTATTGATCAGATTGTACATAAGACTGAAAATTGAAAAGTCATACCCCACAGGGCTAGGTTCACATGTGCATGATTTTTTTTTTACAGTTCATTTTTAGCCAAAGCCAGGAGTGAATACAAAAGGTAAATTAGAGGAAAGACCGATACATCTCTATTTTGTAGCTACTGTTTGGCATTAAAAGCTGCATAAAATTTTTTAGTGTGAATCCAGCATCATAGCTAGCTTACAGTTTTCTACCGAATACCAAAAAGAACTCTGCTGCTATTTTAGTGCTCAAGGAGTAGACCTGTCCTTCGTTGAATCTCTGCAGCCATCCTCACTGTGAAGGCTTCCTGTTGTCTCTTTTAGGTTGAACAGCTTATATACACCTTAGCCACTAATCCTTTTACACAAGCTCTCTCTTAGGATCACCACTATATTTCAAGAATGTGAAATGTCAGAATAATACAAAAGGACAATTATTTATCTCAGCTTTTATTTCTTTCAACGCATTCCAAATGGCTGAGAAGTTCACATACACAAGTTGAAATTTTTTGGAAGCTTCCAAGCTATTAAAGTCATGACTTTAGAAGCTCCTGCTAGGCTAATAGACACTATTTGAGTTAACTGGAGGGGTACCTGTGGCAGTATTTTAAGGCCTACCTTCCTCTTTCCGTGACATGGGAGAAAAAAAAATAATTACAATTTGAAGAAATCAGCCAAGACATCAGAAAGAATTGTGGACCTCTACAAGTCTGGTACATCCTTGGGAACAGTTTCTGAATGCCTGAAGATACCACATTTATCTGTTCAAGAAATAATAAGCAAGTTTAAACACCATGGGGCCACGCAGCCATTCAGTAAGGCGACATGTTCGGTCTCCTACAGATGAATGAAAATACAAATGAATCCAAGAACAGCAGCAAGTGAGCTTGTGAAGATGCTGGCGGAAACAAGTACAAAAGTATCTATATCAACTAAAACGCGTCCTATATATGACCTGAAAGGCCGCTCAGCAAGGAAGAAGCCACTGCTCCACATTGAACTATAAAATATTTTTAAAAAAAGCCAGGTTACAACTGCAAATGGGGACAAAGATATTACTTTTTGGAGAAATGTCTTCTGGTCTGATAAAATAAAAATAGAACTGTTTGGCCATAATGACCATTATGTATGGAGGAAATGGGGGAAGGCTTGCAAGGCAAATAACACCATCCAAACCATGAAGAATAGGTGGCAGCGTAATGTTGTGGTATGCTTTGCTGCAGGAGGGACTGGCGCACTTCACAAAATAGATAGCATAAGGAAGGGAAATCACATGGACATATTGTAGCAACATCTTAGTTAAAGCTTGACCGCAAACGACCCCAGGCATGCTTCCAAGTTGTGGGAAAATGGCTTGAAGACAACAAAGTTTCACTGGAAGAAAAATAGAATACAAACCAGCGCAACCATAGGACATTACCTACATACGGTAAAAAGAAATTATGTATAGATGAAATGCTCACCTGGTGGTGTCGTGCTAGGAGCACGACACCCGTGAAGATGTAGACTTTGAAGTTGGTGGTTAAAGAGGTCAAAAAAAAGTGTTGTGCCGGAAGCCATACTTTGGACCGGTGGTGAATCAGATTGTGGAATAGTGAGAATAAAGTGTTTTGTTCTCTAATACTGCCTGAGGAAGGAGCCGGTTTGGCTCCAAAACGCATCGCTTGTATTATATTTCATTAAAGACTTTCTTACTTTACACCATGTTTGCTTCCCTCTGCTACACAGGACTAGCAACCAACTACGCTCCTAGAAATCAGCGCTGCTTCAAGGGTTGAATTTTTGGAGGTTCATCACAACCAATGGTGTTTATTCTGACTATTCCACGATCTTAAAGACAACAAAGTGAGGGTAAAGGAGTGGCCAAAGCCCTGACCTCAATCCCTATACATAGAGAGAATATGAGCACTAAAAACCAGTCACTGGATGAACAGTATACTAAAACCACACTGTAATACACTCCATATGAACGTCTCAGTTAAAATGTATAGAAAAACTTGTGGATCAATGTATTTCCTTTACTTCTCTTGCACTAGTTTTGAGCTACTTATTTTATTCATTATTTTCTGCTGGTTCCTTTTTGGAATCTATTCTGCATGTGACTTAAATGGGTTGTCCGAGATTAGAAGAGGTTTGTTCTTTCTTCCAGATACACAGCCACATGGACTCTGGTATGCAGCTTAGCGCCATTCACTTGAAAAGACATGAGTTGCAATACCAGACACAGGCCATGGAGAAGAATGGCGCTGTTTCTGGAAAATTAAGTAGGCTTTTGCTAATCTGTGACAACCCCTTTGAGCAAATTTCTAAACCAAACATTGCGAAATTAGCCAGGAAGTCAGCACAATGAATTTCACACACGTAGTAACAAAAATATTACTTTATTAAAAACAAAAGTTGCATATTCAGACCTATATTTCAACATAGAAAGTCGGCATCGATGTAGTTCTAGCACTCTGGAACAACGGTGTTGGGTTTATTTACACACTATTGGAGAACTTTCCAAAGACCTGTTTCCTCTGTGCAGCAGTTAAATATTCACAAGCTTCCAGTAGATTAGCTACAATTAAAGTCTGCTGGATAGTTTTAGCTTTAACCCATATTCTTCCATTCATGCCAACGACCAACTCCATTGGGAAAACATTCATAAGTTCCTGAATAACGTCATTCTGAGGGGTTAGAAGCCTGAAATGAAAACTATATAGGTCAGTCAACCAGATTAAAGTCAAATGTTACGTATAGAAAATGTCCTCTAATACCCTTCTATCCGCTCCACATAAATTAATGTTATAGTGGTATGGTCGCTGTGCTATTAGCCCGTTCGTTTACATTCCCTCTCTGATAGCGACTAATATATAGTTTGGCTCCTAAATTTTTAGGAACCCAAGTATTTTTATTCATTATTTTAGCCTAAAAACGCAAGATCCGGCCACGACAAGGGACTAAATAGCAGTTCCCCATCAGTAGAAACCCATGAACACAGCACTCAGAGTATCTGCATCTGGGCATTACTAGGAAAACCAGCTGATGTCAGGGATGAGGCTCGGTGTTACTGTTAGGGTATGTTCACACAGGCTATTTTCGGCCATTTTTCGGGCCGTAAACCCCGAAAAAATCGGAAGCATTATGCCTCCAAACATCTGCCCGTTGATTGCAATGGGAAAAACGTTCTTTTCCGACGGGCTGTTTTCTTACGCGGCCGTTTTGAAAAGCGGCCGGGTAAAAAACCGGCCACGTAAAACAGCCCCGTATTTTCCAACGTTTTTGAGTTTGCGTGTGAACATACCCTTAGGGTATGTTCACACGGCTTGTTTTCAGCCGTTTTTCAGGCCGTAAACGCCCCGAAAAATGGCTGAAAATACGTGGGCTGAACGCCTTCAAACATCTGCCCATTGATTGCAATGGGAAAAACGGCGTTCTGTTCCCACGAGGTGTTCTTTAACGCGACAGTTCGTAAAAACGGCACATAAAAAATAGCCCTGTAAAAAAAGAAATGCATGTCACTTCTTGAGCCGTTTTTCATGGTCTCAATAGAAAAACAGCTCCAAAAAAAAACGCATCAGAAACCGCTTGTTGCTTTAAGAAAGTCTGAAAATCAGGGGCTGTTTTCCCTTGAAAACAGTGCCGTATTTTACAGCTGTTTGTCGTGTGAACATACCCTTATGGATCTGTATACAGATCCATAATAGTGATCTAATGGGCTGTTAGTATTAGATCACTGTTATAATGGATGTTAATGGGGACTACAGGGAACACACACATATGTGTTCCCTGCTCATCTACGCCCCACTAGATTCAGATCACCAAGGGTTTCTACTAGCCTAGCGAGTGAAATGCAATCTATTGAACATTATGCAGAGCGTATTGTCCCTCACCTGACAAGATGAACCAGCTTTCTTATAAAATTTGTCCAATTTAACCACTTCCGGACCAATCAAACTATAAACGTCCGGGTGGTCCGCAATTAAATCTGCAGGGACGTTCCAGAACGTCCTGCAGAGTTAGCAGGATTGCCGCTCCCCGGCGGCCTTTAGCTCCGTGATACAGCTGACTCCAGTCATGTGATCGTTGTGGCAACCTGTCAACGATCACATTGACCCCGCACAGCAGCGCTTACGCGCCAACGGTGAGGAGCTCTGTGATACAGCTGTCTAGAGACAGCTTTCACAACTTGTCACAGCGATCACATCCATGCCGATGGTAAGGAGCTCCATGATACAGCTGTATCACCGAGCTTCGGAGTGGTCTCTGGTCAGGCGATCGCTGTGACGCTGAACCACCGCTCATTAGTGCAGCGCCAGCCACATCACCTCATGCTGACCGCGCGCGCACTTTTTGTTAGGAGTGGGGCAATGGCTGTACTACAGAGCCACAGCCCCGCTCTAACAGTGGAGATCACAGAAACCTCTCATCTCCGCCGTTATTCCCCTGAATGCTGCGATCAAAGCTGACCACAGAATTCAAGAGGAAAGTGAGAAGGGGGGGGGGGGCGGGGGGTGAGGGATGACCCTTGGATCGCATCACAGGAACATACCATATATGGGCAGACAGCCCAGGGTCCATTGTAGGACCCCAGGGCTGTCTTACCATATTTCGTGTTAGGGCATACTTCGGTATGCCCTAACAACTTTCTGTGTACTATCTGTATATAGATATATGCCAGTACAGTAAAGTTTAAAGAAAAAAAAGTAACATAAAAGTAATATTAAATTTAAAAAAAATACACGTAAACCTTTTTTTTTTTTACAATGAACATTAAAATAAGTCTCAATACATAAAATATACACGTATTCGGTATTGGCGCAGCCGTAATAACCTGCACAACAACTTTTTTGCGTCATTTATGATGTGTACGCTGTAAAAAAATAAAATAAAAACGGCTTTCTTTCACTTATTGTGAGGCACAAGATGTGATGAATTTAACCTGCATGTGCTTCACATTAATAGTAATTAACCCCATCATGTACCTTACATATTAACCCATTATGACATGATGGGGTTAACTACTAATGTGAGGCACATTCAAAATTCACCACACCTAGTGCCTCATCAGAAAATGGAAGAACTTTATTTTTATTGTTATTACGGTTGGCAAAGTATCGTTTTGGTATCGAAATCGCAATACTACACAAAGTATCGGTATCGAAGTCCAAATTCTGGTATCGTGACATCCCTAACACACAGGGCACTCTAAAACAGCGGATTAATGGCAGAGGGTCACTTTAAGGGTGCAGTCACACGCAGCAAATCGCTGCAGAATTTTGCTGCAACTGTAATTCAGTTCCATTAATCTGTATGGGGCTTGCAGAAATCCTCACACCTGCATCAAAATCACCCCCATTCAGATGAATGGAACGGATTTTAAAGGAACAGTGTCATCACAAATTATTTTTTTATATGTTAAAGATGTTAGTGCTTTATTAAAAACGTTTATATTCATTTGTGTGTTTGTGTTTTACTTTTTCTTATTTTTACACTTTTTCTTCCCTATGGGGGCTGCCATTTTTTGTTCCATTTCTGTCTGTGTCGATTAACGACACATACAGACATGGAATACGGCAGCCACAGTCCCATAGGGACTGTGAACGGCTCCCGTCCCATTGACTTCCGTGTACGGCGTCTGTGTGGGAACTGCGCATGCGCCGCTCCCACACAGTCCAATTCGAAATTGGCGCCGTCCGGCGCCATTTTCCTGTGGACCGGAAGTCGCGGCCGGACAGTAATATTACTACTTCCGGTCGCGGCTTCCGGATTTGTGCACTTGGACCAGCGGCAGCAAACGGAGCGGACGGGCCGGAGGGAGCCGCGGCGGCAGGAGCAGGTAAGATATTTCAATGTATGTTCGTGTTTGTGTGTGTTTACTACTGTATGTAAACCTACTACGCTGTGTGTTAGCTCAAAAATGGCGACACACAGTGTAGGAGGTTACACCGTTCAAACCCCTCGTTTATCCCGGCACTAGCCAGGATAAAGGAGGGGGGGATGCTGAGAGCTCACTAGAGCGAGGGCTTTTAACCCAATGTTGCAATGCTGCAATTTTGGGAACTAGCTCCATCTAGTGACCAAAAATGGGTAGTATTATAAATTAGAAATAATTTATAATATTTCCTGACTCGCGAAAAAAATAAAAAAAATTTGAACAATGTTTAATCACCCACACACTAAATGTTTAATTTTTAAAAAAAAAAACGTTTTTCTGGCAACACATTCCCTTTAAGTTGCAGAAAATGTCTGCAACAATCTGTTATGTGTGCACATAAATTGACCTGCGGTGCGGTTTCTTCAGCCGCAGCGTGTCAATTAATGCTGCGGAATCGCTGCTCTTCTATTGCGGGTTTACACCATCGAATTCAATGGGGTGCTTAAACCTGCAACAAAGTAGTGCGTTGCGACATTTGCAGTGCAATTGCAAGAAAAAACGTACTTACCCAGTTCCCTGGTTCTCCACCCCGGCCTCATGGGATGACGTTTCATTCCATGTGAGCGCTGCAGCGGTCACATTGCCTGCCATGTCATCCCAGAAGGCCGGACCATACACAGAAGAGAGGGAAGTGTGAATGTCTTGTGTTTTTCCACCACTGCTTTCCGCAGCGGAAATTCTGCCCGAATAAACGCACCACAATGTGGTGTGGATTTTCGGGCGGCGTTTAGGGCGGATATCTGTGCAGCTTGACGCAGCGTAATTGCCCTGAACACGCCGTGTGTGTTCCTAAACTACTAATTTTTTGGAATATCTCACGGCTATGCGCTGAACGTGAAGTCACGGCTATGCGCTGAACGTGAAGCCACGACGTATGCCACTAAATACCATACAGTGGCAGAGGTCATCCATAGTATGACGTATGCCAAACTTGGCATCTGTCAGGTCTATAGGGGCGTCCAAGTGCATATGCTGAACATGCAACACCGAATGTCGTCTGAACACAACCTTATAAACATCTTAATTAGACTATGTTCACACATGCACCAGGAAAACCCATCAGGTTTCCGTTACTTTTGGTCGGCAAGCAGTGCTATCCTTGTCCAAATGACGGACCCCATCAAAAGTCAATAGCGTATGTTGCACATCATACCTTCCATTATAAATGGAAGTCAGGATTCCAGTGTTTGCAGAGCCTTAGTGTGGTAGGTGTAATAAAAGTGTCAAGTCTCTTACTTTCTCACAAGTCCCAAGGAAACTTTAAACATAAGGCCATCGGGTCCAATGACTCCCATCCCGTTTGCTTTCCCAGAGCCGTCTATACACGCCATCTCTGGCTCCATGTCTTTATTGGCAACAATGAACTGTCCATAAACAAGATCTCCAACCTGCAATTCAAGAAAATATTTGCTGCATAATTATTATTGACAGACAAAATGTTAAGAAAGCATTTAAAGAGCACCTGTCAGTTCTGAGGTCTGTTTTAATGAATATGAATCCCTCATAGGGGATAACAATAACAGCAGCACCAATTCTTAGAACTCTGCATTGTGCAATCCCTCTGTTAATCCTCTAGGAAACGTATGAATAAAATTGGAAGAAGCCCCTTTGACAAAGGGAATGGTAACGCCAGTTCATTTAGTCATACATTTCCAGGAGACCCAACAGAGAACAGCACAATGCAGAGTTCTATGAAAATGTTACGTGGAATAATCTAGACCGACAGGGAATAGAATTAAAGCTAGTTAACTCAGCAAGGACGGTCATCAATATCCGTCACCGTTGACCCCACCTCAGTAATATTCGGTCAACGCTTAAAATTGTTGCTCTATTTCTTCAGTGTATTCCCTTTTCTGGACTGCTGATTTAACACATGTAGGACATTTTTATTAAGCCACTACAAATGTACTTGCCACACCAATGCTTTATTGAATACTACTCTTAAAAATGAATGTTCATTAAAATGCCATTAATCTGACATCAATGGAACCAGCTAAATGCTGGATTATCAAATATTCTGGATTATTGAACAGCCATAGGATAGTAAATAAAACGGTTGATAAACTCATGTGATAAAAAAAAAAAAAAAAAAAACACATGTTGACACAATGTGCTCCTAGAACTATCAATGAGAAGAATTTTCTAAATCATTATATATGCAATTCCTCGTTAGATTACATTCTGTGCTGAAAACTAGTGCAGATTATCCGATTTTCTGATACACTTCTTTCAACATGCTGGCCTGCTGCTGTAACCTTGCCACCACTCCGGGGAGGTTCCCAGTCTGTGTGGTGGTGTCACACCAGTGACTGATCACGTTTTCCTTGCTGCCGTTCAGGATACAGACATCGGCTGACAGTCTGCCGGCTGCTGAGTAAGCATATTTTTTTTTTTTTACCAACATAACATGGGGCCCAGAAAACAGTTTGTGTGTGGAGGGCATCTCCTGAAGGCTGCTCTGACCTTGGTCACCACATGACCCCTGACCTTTGGTGACTTTCACATGGGAGCAAAAGAGATGATGGAGCAGGAAGGAAGTTGTGGTTTCACAACAGCTGAATGGCTGCCCACATGGGGGGACCTCACTACAGTATGTGTCTATGCTCTGCAGTCTGCCTGTCCCCCCACAATCATCTGTACTCGTGCTTGGGAATCACCACCACATTGGCTTCAGACCATCTCAATGTACTCGTTTTACATATAAATAGGGGAATTCATTGAAAGCTCAATATGATGATCTGGCGCAGAGCGAGAGGTTATTGTGTGATCCACCATAATCATCTACAGTGGAAAAGACAACTTTTCCCTTTGTATTCATAAACCGATTACCCTGGTAATGCCACCAACTCCTGTTAGGGTATGTTCACACGGCAGCGTCCGTAACGGCTGAAATTACGGGGATGTTTTCAGGAGAAAACATCCCCGTAATTTCAGCCGTAACGGCATGTGCTTGAACGCCGCGTCAATTACGGACATAATTGGCGCTGCTTTTCATTGGAGTCAATGAAAAACGGCTCCAATTACGTCCCAAGAAGTGACATGACACTTCTTTGGCGCGGGCGTCTATTTACGCGCCGTCTTTTGACAGTGACGCGTAAATAAACGCCTCGTGTGAACAGACAAACGTCAGCCCATTGCTTTCAATGGGCAGATGTTTGTCAACGCATTCAAGTCGTAATTTCGGACGTAATTCCAGGCGTAAAACACCCGAATTACGTCCGTAATTTGGCCGTGTGAACATACCCTCACCGTATTCGTATGGTTTCCCTGCATAAAGAGTTTTTAATGCTATGTATTATAATTATTATGAGTTACTGCAAATTATATACTCCTCCTTGGCGAAAAAAAAATGCTAAGAGGAGTATATTTACTCTGCTGGAAAATATGTAGCGCGACCTCTGGCTGTAACGAATAGAAGTAGATTCTGAGTGGGAAATACGATTTGTAAAATCCCTTCTTTGATATTTTATACTACTTCTGCACATCACCATGCAGGACTAACTAAACATCTGTAAATTAAGACGTCTTTACCCTTGACACGTCGTATTGCTGTCAGGGCAGCCAGACGTCATTGGCCCCTATGACGGTTCTTAATCAGGAGGCTGACAATTGCTATACGCCAGTATTATGGTGTATGAAAAGTCACAAATTATGGTGCACGCCATATTGGAGCAATATACTCTCTAACTTTGACATTTACACTTCTGCCTGACAAATTCACTAGAATTTACGGCAGAAACGAACTCGTAGCTGGGATAGATCTCCTTTATCGTGCACAGATTGACAGATACATGCCTAATTTTCGCCCCTTAATAAGTTAGGCACATTTTACTCCAGCGCCCTTTATATTAAGACTGATGTATGAAAAACGCCAGTCTTGAAAAATTCCCCCCGATGTGCTTGTGTAAGGAGCAGTCCCTCTGGCTGATTGGTCGGGAGGGATCACATGACTGACTTAACATTTAGGGGGCTATCGTACCCAGTGGCATAGTTCTATTAGGGTATTTTATAGATGCCCTATATAGAGGTCTGTGTGGTGAAATTTACTTTAAAGGGTAGACTTTCAATTGAGTCCGTACAGCCATACATTTATTTCAAGGAAAAAGCCGAACAGACACGAAGCAGTCGGGCGCTCACACGAGTGTTTCTGCCGCTTCGTTTTAGCGATTGGTGGGGGTCTCCGTGCTCGGACCCCCACCATTTAAAACATGTCAGAAGTTTGTCAAACATTTAGTTACCCCTTAAGACCAGTAATAAAGCGTGGACTACATATTCCACACCTCGTATAGTTTATGAAGCGGCCATGTCTGTATGACCAATAACACATTACTGCGCTACAGTAGAAAAGATTTATTCACCTCGTAGACTCACCTTCACATTTGGTCGGTTTTTTTTAGTTGCACCTTCAAAGGCCAAAAACGATAATGACGCTTGATCACTGCCCGCAACGTCAAGCTTAAAAATATCCCCAGACCTGATGGTGACGATCCCAATAACATGGTCCGCTTTCACTGGAACATACTGCAGAAAACAGACATTAACAGTCAGGTGGGGGATTGAACAGGTGAGGATCAGCCATTCTGTTTTAACACATATGCTGCCAGAATTATTATTTTAAACAGACTTTTAACTGCATTTTGGAAAAAAATTTGATGTGTCACAGAGACATACGAAGACCCTCCCCCTCCGCTAAAACGAAGGTGCTGAAGCGCTCAGCTTTGCATAAGCCCGTCAAGGAGCGCCGATCACAGTTGAAGGTGCTGTGTAACTCTGCACCTTCATTTAAGTGCCAGCGGGGGCCTCAGCACCCAGACCCACCGATCAAAACTTCTGATACGTCTTTGTTTTTTTTTTGAACCTACAGAAAAAAAAAAAGGCCCTTTTACACAGGGAGACGGGCTGCCGACAACGAAAATAATTTACTTTTTTTTAAAACTATACGATCAGCAGATGATAGAGCGTTTGCTCGTTTATCTGCCGATCGCTGCCCTGTTTACACAGGGCAATTATCGGCAATAAGCGTTGTATGAACGCTCTGCCCGATAATCACCCAGTGAAAAACCCCCTTTACGCTCTAACTTTTGACTATCCCACACAGATGCGACTTCTCAAAACTTCATAGAAACTCAGATGCAAGGCTGACTATTCTTACCATAGACTACTTATGGGGCCACACTGCGACTTTGACCTTACAACTTTTTGCGTCTGCAAGCAGCGACCTGTTCATTTCAAATAGCAGACATTCGACTTGTCTATGGTGGTGCCACTAACCGAACTTATACTATGAAACTAAATGCATTAGACATGTAACCAAATCATACGTAGTGGATGAGATGTCATTACCCTCTTCTGCTGCGAGTCCACCCAGTACACTGCCGGCTCCCGGCATCTGAGGAGCCCACACTTGGTCACTTGCAGGTCCTCTCCCTGGCGCATAAGCCCCGGGCCACACACCACCCGCTTAGTAGACGAGGAGGTTGCTGAGATGGAGAGCTGGGAGTCCGTCGCCTGCCCTGGGAGTAAGAGCACATCACCCGGTAACACGATCTGACCCACTGCATCCTGCACTGGCACAGACGACATGCTGCTGGACTAGATGCTAGAACTTAGCTAAAGGACCTTTGATGATGTCATGACCATGTGATCAGTCACATGGGTGGAAGGTGTCGGGCAGTGCCGAGAATGAGCGGGTATTGGATGACTGACGTCAGTGCTGCCGGCCCTACACAGCTCTGCTTACATGACTACACCGTATATAGCGATATAGCTTAGTGTACAAGCCTGAGAAAGGGCTGGGTGCAACCCCAGAACGTCTAGCAATTTCTCTTATTACTACAGCAAATAAATTATATATGTTTTTGTAACATTTCGTAACCCTCAGGGTTTGTGAGCAGCGCCATCAAAAATCCTTATTATTTTTTTCTGATAACATTTATCTCCCGAGCTGCAACCCACTTTTTGGAAAAACGACTCAAGCACAACCCCATAGGCCTTATTCACACGAGCGTGTCCGCTTTGCGCACGTAAAAAACGCAGTGTTTTTCTTGCGTTGCAGTTCCGTGTGACATCCGTGTACGGTGCGTGTCTGCGTTTTTTACGCGCGCATGTCATGCGTTTTGCACGTCACCCAAAAAATTTAAAGGAGGTGTTTTTCTTTTTCTCATCATTTCTTTATAAACTGTTGCTTGAATCACGGACAATATGCGTCCGTGTGCTGCGCAAAAAACGCACAAGTATAGGACATGCAGTGAGTTTCACGCAGCGGACACACACTGCATGAAGTTCAATTGCATAGGTCCGTGTGCCGTCCGTTGTACGCTCGTGTGAAAGGTCTTATCCCCATTTTTCATGACCAGCCAGATACAACACTGCAGCAGCCTAGAATTACCAGGGTGGGGAGGGCCACTGGGTTTGGCCTTTTCCAGCCTAATAATAACAGCCTGCGGCCGCCCCAGTGCCCGGCTGTCACTACAGATGGTACTGGATCATACCCGGCTCTTCCCAGCACCCCTGGTGGTGGTGGGTACCGGGGTTATAATGGGGGTTAGTGCTAGCCTCTGCTCCGGCTAACACTAAGCCCCGGCTTAGTAATGGACGCTGTCAATCAGCCAGCGGCCATTACTATGGTGGTAGTAATAAAGTTTATAAAAAAAATACAAAGACATAGAAAAAACAGGTTTATTGAAATTTTAAAAAAAAACAACCCTCATTAAGCATTTTATTGACAATAAAAATTAGTAAGGCCCTGTTCACATCACTGCTGCCCTTCCGTCTGAGGTTTCCGTGGGGTAAGCCCTCAACGGAAAGGCAAACTAAAACCTCAGCTTCCGTTTCCCTCACCATTGATCTCCATGGTGAAGGAAAACGTTCCTAAAGGTTTCTGTTTGTCACCGTTGACAGGGTTCTGTTATTTTGAAGGAATCAATAGCGTAGTCAACTGCACTATTGGTTGCGCCAAAAACAACGGAACCCTGTCACAGCGGTGAAAAACGGAAAACTTTACCAACGTTTTCCTTCACCATGGAGGTCAATGGTGAGGGAAACGGAAGCTGAGGTTTTAGTTTGCCGTTCCGTTGAGGGGTTACCCAACAGAAACCTCCGACGGAAACCCTCAACAAAAGGGCAACGCTGATGCTTACCACACACTGAAGCTGAGTCGCTCCCTCTGCCCTATCCAGACACAGCAGTTGGCGTTGCTGGGATTGCTCTTCATCGCTTTGGACCTTATTAAGTGATAGAAAAAATAAATATATATAAACATTGTAAAGAGCTTCGTCATTAGTTCTACAGAGTTTTAAACTTTAGGGTTAACGCTTATGACGTTGAGCGTGACATCAAGATGTGCTAGATTGCAGCATGAGACCGCTGAGCAACTTAAATACACCCCAGCCAGACGCACACTGGAGCTGCTGCTTACTGGTTAAAAAGCAACCATTCAGCCCAAAAAAAAAAACAATAAAAACTGCTAAATTATTGTTAACCTACCTGCTGGGCTCACTTGCTACTGGCTCTGCTTACTCATTCCGGTCCCCGTTTTCCAGAATCCAAGATGGCTGCTGCTGTCTCAGCCTTGCAGATAGAAAGCATTGCCTGCCAGTCTGAGACATGCCACCACCTCCTTCACTGCTCTCAGAAGGACAAGCACAGATGATGTCAGCGCTGTGTCCATCTCTTCTGACACTTCTCCTGCTGGGTCCTTGACAGGGGTTCTGGCTGCAGCAACATCCTCACAGTGGAGGACGGAGGAAGACAGCGCCAGGGTTGTCATGAATTATATTCTGTATGTAAGTATATCACATTGTATGCTTGTAATGGTCTTTTATGTTTTACTGTCTGTGTTTTGTTTAAAGGTTTCCGTGTCTTGGCCAATGTTGGATTGTCGTGGAATCGAATTTTTACCAATAAAATGGTCAAAGCGGACTGTACGGGACAGTTTATTTCAATTTCATCTGAAATCAATGGGAGCCAGTCGCGGAAAAAATAAAAAGCAGCATGTCCTTTCTTGCCGCGGTTCCACCTGTGACGTCCCATCGAAATCAATGGGAGGCAGAAAATGCATTTTTCGCTGCGTTTTTTGTCTGCTGTCCTCAATCGCTGCGGGCAAAAAACGCAGCAAGATAGTGTGGGCAGGTCAGAATGAGGCAGATTTTTTCTGCCTGCAAAATACTCTGTGTGAACAGGGCCATACATAATCAGCACTTTCAGACACTTTACTCACTGTGTCAGAAGAGCTGCTGGCTCCCACTCCAGTCCTCGTCAGGCGATGTCTTCCAGGTCCAGTCTTCCAAGTCCAGTCCTTCACCTCCAGCCAGGCTTCAGAAAATGGCGGGGATCGGAGAACGCCTGCCGCCACGCTACAACTAGACTCCTCCCCCTCTCCTTATGCAGCTAGGCTCTGGAGAAGGAGGCCCAGGTAAGTTGTGTGTGCGCCGGTGTCCGCCCGCGAGTGCGAGTGGATGCGTCCGCGGGTGCGCGCGAGCAGGCAGTGTTTGATGGCCGGGCCCCCATGACGAGAGGGGGAGCTGACGACATTCTTTTGGTGAAAAGAATGGGCCCCATTGCAGGGGCCTGTTTTTTTCTACCAAAGGCAAGTCGCGGCAGTTGCTGGGCCCCCCTTTCAATTAGCTTCGGCCGGGCCCCTTACACCAGTACCCCTAGTACAGCCCTGATGGCAGCCCTGGGCACACAGCAGGGCTCAGAAGTGAAGAAGCGCCATTTGGCTTTTAGAGATTTTGCTGGATTGGTTTGTGATCGCTATGTCGCATTTGCAAAACCCCTGTGGGACCAAAACACTGGAAACCCCCCAGGAGTGACCATATTTTGGAAACTACACCCCTCAAGGTATTCACCGAGGAGTGTAGTAAGCATGTTAACCTCGCAGGTGTTTTGCAGAAATTAGAGTATACTCGATGTTGCAGAGTGAAAATGGGATTTTTTCCATAGATATGCCAATATGTGGTGCCCAGCTTGTGCCACCATATCAAGACAGCTCTCTAATTATTGTGCTGTGTTTCTCGGTTTTAGAAACACCCTACGTGTGGCCCTAATCTTTTGCCTGGACGATCGACAGGGCTCAGGAGTGAAAGAGTACCATGCGAAGTTGAGGCCTAATTTGGCGACTTACAAAGTATTGGTTCACAATTGCAGAGGCTCTGATATGCTATTTCAGTGGCAAATATGTCATGCCCAGCTTGTGCCACTGGAGACACACACCCCAAAAATTATTAAAAGGGTTCTCCCGGGTATGGTGATGCCATATATGTGGAAGTAAACTGCTGTTTGGGCACACTGTAGGGCTCAGAAGGGAGGGAGCGCCATTTAGCTTTTGGGGCGTGGATTTTGCTTGGTAGTAGTTTTGTTTTAGTATTACTAGTGTTTCAGTTTATAATATGGGGGTACATGTAAGCTGGGCAGAGTACATCAGGGGCATAGTCAGGTGGTATAATAATGGGGTAAACAATAAAATAATCCATAGATGTGTGTTACACTGTGAAGCAATCCTTTCTGCACAGGCCAGTGTTGCACTGATAAATGGTGTCCTTTTGGTCCACACTCCGCACCTATGCAGTTTGGGGAATTTTGCTGGGAAAGTGTTGTCCTGGTCTAATACGGGCACCCTCGCTTCCAGCAGATATGTTTGGGCCCTCCCCTTCCTGATTTCCTTTTTTTAGCCACTTGAAACAGAAGTGTTCCCCTCGGGCCTGTACAACCGCATATTTTTCTTTCCTGACTTATTGGAGCCTTAACTTATTTTTATTTTTTCATAGACGTAGTGGTATCACGATCTTTAGTTATTATTGGTACCATTTTGGAGTACATGCGACTTTTTGATCACTTTTTATCCTTTTTTTTTGGGAGGCAAGGTGATCAAAAAACAGCAATTCTGGCATAGATTTTTTACGTTAACCTTTTGTAAAAAGAATGTACTTTTTCTGTCGCCATGTTGCAAAAGCCATAACGTTTTAATTTTTTTGTCGACAGAGCTGTATGAGGGCTTGTTTTTTGCGAGACGAGTTATAGTTTTTATAGGTACCATTTTTGGATACATGCGACTTTTTGATCACTTTTTATTTCAATGTTTGGAAGACAAAGTGACCAAAAACACAGCAATTCTGAGAGTATTTTTTAGGGTTTTTTTACGGCAATTTCACTTCGCGGGACAAACAACATAATATTTTTATAGCTCAGGTTGCTACGGATGCGGCGATACCAAATATGTAAGGTTTTATTATTTTTTTCAATAATAAATGACTTGATAAGGGAAAAAGGGCGATTGTGTTTTATTACTTGAAACTTTTATTTTTTAGAACTTTTATTTTTACTTTTTTTACACTTTTTGTTTTACACTTTTCTTTAGTCCCACTAGGGGACTTGAAGGTCCAACTGTTTGATTGATGTTCTAATACATTGCACTACCTATGTAGTGCAATGTATTAGAACTGTCAGTTGTTCACTGACAGCAAGACGATCACGCTCCGCCTCCGGTTGGGGGCCTAATCGGCTTCCCTAATGGCAGACAGGAGGCCATTGTAGGCCATAGTAGCAGCCAGCAGCCTTGCCACTGCATGGCAGGGCTGGCAATTTGCTACAAACCACTAAGATGCAGCGATCGCTTGGATCGCTGCATTTAAGGGGATAATGGCAGGAATCGGAGTTAGCTCTGGTTCCTGCCGTTACAGCGGGGTGTCCGCTGTATCATACAGCGGGCACCCACTGCTGATGACGCGGGCTCAGCTTCTGAGCCGCCACCATCTTGCCGATGGTATCAAAAGCCTTTTAGGCCCCACCACTGAGCGAGGCATAGGAGGCTTCCGTTGCTGGCAGACTTGGAGGCCAGTATTAGGCCTCCGGTTGCCATTGCAGCCACCGGCAACCCAGCTATCACATTGTTGGTGTGCCGGTGGCTAAAAACCCCTCACATGCTGCAATATTTATTGAACTTAATCGGGTTAATCGGCCGGATCGGAGGCTAGCTCCAGTCCTGGCCATTACATCATGGTGCCAGCTATAACATACAGCTGGCACCTGGCGGTGATGGTGCAGGCTCAGCTCCTGAGCCCGCACTATCACCGCAAGGTAATAGCACTGCGCTTTGCGGGAAGCCATTCCCGACAGCGTCGTATATGTACGGCGGATGTAGGGAAGGGGTTAATAAACCTGCCCATTGTGTTAAAAAAGACTTTACAGACCGTTACTTATGTTATTTTTTAGAAAGAAACCCCCTGAGTGCACAATGTAAACAGCACCATTGACAGCCCGTGGCTATATTTCTGGAAAAAAAAAACACTTTCTAATCTTGGAAATCTTCTTTAAGTTTTTAAATATCTTTTACAACTTTCTTCTGTGAGACTCAATTATATTATTTTCAGATCTGTTATAGGCTAAGGGAAGCCAACACATTGGGAGGTTTGAAGGACCCAGAATTTAAGTCCTAGCAAATGTTTATACCAGACTTGGATTAACCCCTTAATGACCGGGCCTGAAAAGGCCTTAGGCCGGGTTCCCACAACGGAATTGTGTGCGGAAATTCCGCAGCATTTACAGTAGCAGAAAAGTGGATGAGTTTCAGAAAATCTAATGCCTAGGCTGTGGAAAAAAAACGCAGCGAAAACGTTAATAAATTGACCTGCGATGCGTAATTTAATTCCGCAGCATCTCAATTTATGCTGTGTTATTGTTGATTTTCTGTTGCAGGTTTTCCCCATTCAATTCAATGGGGATGCAAAACCCGCAACAGAAAGCCAAGTGTTGCAACTTTTGCAGCGAATTCGCAGCAATTACACAACAAAAATCACAACTACGGAAAAAAAAATTATACCCAGAACGCTCTCCTCCTGCAGTTCGACCTCCTGGGATGATGTTGCATCCCATGTGACGGCTGTAGCCAATCACAGGCTGTAGCGGCGGTCACATGGGATGATACGTCATCACAGGTGGCCGGCCCGGATGACGTTAGAGGGTCGTACTTCTGGGATTACATTACATCCCATGTGAACGCCGCTGCAGCCAATCATAGGCTGCAGCGGTCACATGGCCTGCAGCGTGGATGCGTCGCCATAACAACGGGTTACATAGTATTGTCTACCGCCGCTTTCTGCAGCTGAAATTCCGTAAGAAAAACCGCAATGTCTATTCACTCTCAAGACACTTCAGTAAAGTTAATGTGGGTGTATGAGACAGCACGGCGTGATCTCGCGAGATCACGCTTTGCTGCGTACAAATGGACATGAATGGAGAGAAGTGTACGACGCTGTTTTAGCATAAATCTAAAATTGCTCATAACTTGCTCAAAAATTATTGTTTTTCAAAATAAAAACCACTGCTGTTATCTACATTACAGCGCCAATCAGATTATGTAGGTGACATAATGTGGTAACAGAGCCTCTTTAAAGGAAGGGTGTCGCAAAAAAAAAAAAATTTATATCAATTTGCTTTTAGTGTTTTATTTAAAAAAATGTATTTATTTGTGTGTTTGTGTTTTACTTTTTTTTATTTTCTAACTTTTTCTTCTCTATGGGGGCTGGCATTTTTTTTTTCATTTCTGTATGTGTCGATTAATGACACATACAGAGATGGAATACGGCACATACATCCCCATAGAGAATGCGAACGGGACCCGTTCCATTCACTATGCTGTACGCCATCTGTGTGGGAACAGCGCATGCGCCGCTCCCACACAGTCCAAATGGAAGGTCTTCGGCCGAGCGACATCCGGCGCCATTTTCTTGTGGACCGGAAGCCGCGGCCGGACAGTAAGATTACTACTTCCGGTCGCGGCTTCCGGACGTGTGTTCTGAAGCAAGCACTATGAGCGGAGGGAGCGGACGGACCAGAGGGAGCGGCGGCAGCAGGAGCAGGTAAGTTATGTCTGTGTTTGTTCGTGTTTTACTGTGTGATTACCACTGTATGTAAGCCTACTACACTGTGTATTCGCTCAAAAAATGGCGACACACAGTGTAGGAGGTTGTACATTCAATCCCCTCCTTTCTCCTGGCACTAGCCAGGATAAAGGAGGGGGGATTGTTTGAGGACGCTAGAGCGAGTGTGTCTTCTCAAATTTTGCAGCATAAAGCAATGTGGTTGCTTTACCACATGCCAATGCTGTAATTTTGGAAATTGCTCCCTCTAGTGACCAGCACAGGGAAATGTTATAAATTAGAATCTAATTTATAATATTTCCTGACTCGTGAAAAAAAAAAAAAAATTAGAACAATGTTTAATCATTTATATACTAACAGTTTAACTAAAAAAATAATTATAATTTTCTAGCGACACATTCCCTTTAAGCAAAATAATGACTTTTTTTGGGACATTTGTTTTTTTTTCCAACTTTATTTACAACTTTATCTTTTACTTGTAATGTATTGATCACGCTACAGAAATAAAAACAAAGCGCACATCGTGCCTGAATTTGTATATACAACGAAAAAAAGAAAAGGGTCAAAGGTACTGACCTGGTGATGTTATGCTAGGAGCACAACATCCCACACGTGCATTCAGAGGTAACTCTGTCAATGTCGGTTGCAGCCACAGTTCCCAGTCCGGAGATTTAAAGGCACAATATCCGCTGAATAAATCCAGTATAAGGAAAAAAATCGGGGAAATCCAAGGGCGCAGCCGTGTCAGGATAAAATGTTTTTATTTGTACATAAAACAACAACAAAAAAATTGTGTTTCGAAGCCATACCGGCCTCTTCGTCAGGTCAAAGTACAAGTGGTTATCCTACGAAAACACACAGTTTATATAATCCAGAAAACACAGATGACTACCGGGTTAAATGAGAGGTCAGATTAAAAGGCGGGTTCAAATAAACCATTGTGATTGGAATAAACCCATAAAAACATGTATATATATATATATATATATATATATATACAATGGTATACATCCGCCAAGCCTACACAGAGTTCCAAAATATTAAAAATACATTAAAAAATGTTAAAACAATTGCATTAAAAAGGATATATCTAAAAGACATGAAAAATATATATACACACACCTCTCTTGAAAACACGAGAAAAGACCATCCAAAAGGATGTAAATGCATATATACGCTAATTGAAAATATATAAATAAATAGATAGACATAAAGCAGATTATTGCTGAAGGTTAAAATGACATTAGGAATGATCACATCATATATCTATATCCACTATATATGGATCCGACAAAACGTATTAAATAATGGTCTTATTAAGTTCGTTCAGACCTGTCGGTTTTAGTGTTATTTAGTGTTATTTAGTGTTATTTACAACTTTATCTTTTACTTGTAATGTATTAGCATACTCTTGTATGCTAATACCTTACACTGTGTCACTATAACACATGCTTCCGTTAGGGCAGAACATAGTGTGCCCTAACAGCAGGCAAACTGAACAGACAGCCTTGGGGTCCTTTTTAGGTCCCCAGGGCCGACTGCAGAGGGACTCCCCTGTCTTCGATCACGTCACAGGTTTCCATGCGACGCGATTGAAGACGGGAGTTCCCTTTGATCATGCCGCAGTCACAGATCACGGCAATCAAAGGGTTAAACAGCTGGGGTCCAAATTATTTATAATCCCAGCTGTGTTCAGGAGGCTGCTTTAAGTTCAGGAGCTGTAAGTTACAACTCCTGCTTAGAGTATGAGCGCTCACAGCCTCTTCTACAGCGACGCCAAAAGACGTCACTGTAGATGAAGGCGATGCACCGCCTGCCATCAAAAGATGATGAGCGGTCGTTAAAGAGGCTCTGTCACCAGATTTTGCAACCCCTATCTGCTATTGCAGCAGATAGGCGCTGCAATGTAGATTACAGTAACGTTTTTATTTTTAAAAAACGAGCATTTTTGGCCAAGTTATGACCATTTTTGTAGTTATGCAAATGAGGCTTGCAAAAGTCCAACTGGGTGTGTTTAAAAGTAAAAGTCCAAGTGGGCGTGTATTATGTGCGTACATCGGGGCGTTTTTACTTCTTTTACTAGCTGGGCGTTCTGATGAGAAGTATCATCCACTTCTCTTCAGAACGCCCAGCTTCTGCCAGATCACGCTGTGACGTCACTCACAGGTCCTGCATCGTGTCAGACGAGCGAGGACACATCGGCACCAGAGGCTTCAGTTGATTCTGCAGCAGCATCGGCGTTAGCAGGTAAGTCGATGTAGCTACTTACCTGCAAACGCTGATGCTGCTGCAGAATCAACTGTAGCCTCTGGTGCCGATGTGGCCGACACGATGCAGGACCTGTGAGTGACGTCACAGATCTGCACTGCCAGAAGCTGGGCGTTCTGAAGAGAAGTGGATGATACTTCTCATCAGAACGCCCAGCTAGTAAAAGTATTAAAAACGCCCCGATGTACGCACATAATACACGCCCACTTGGACTTTTAATTTTAAACACACCCACTTGGACTTTTGCAAGCCTCATTTGCATAACTACAAAAATGGTCATAACTTGGCCAAAAATGCTCGTTTTTTAAAAATAAAAACGTTACTGTAATCTACATTGCAGCGCCTATCTGCTGCAATAGCAGATAGGGGTTGCAAAATCTGGTGACAGAGCCGCTTTAAGGGTGCTCATACACACAGCTTTGCTGCAGAAGTGTGCCGCGCGGAAAAACCACTCACGGTTTCACTTCAAATTGCTGCGGTTTTGAACTGCAGTTGAAAGCCAATCCACCTTCTTTCCAACAATTCCAAAAATGATATGTCGGTAAAATGGAGTGGGGCTTGATAGATTGGGAGCACAACATGATTAATTGGAGGGGGGATTTCTAAAAACTGGCACACATTGCAAGCAGTGCACCTGTGTCTCTCCCTGTTGCTGAGCTCTTTCTATAACTCCTATAGACATTGACAGAGCAAGTAGTGGCTGGTTATCCACAAACTTTATTTTTCTGATAGGTAGAAGCTCTGATACATGCATCAGGCATTTATGGTATTTATCACATTAAAATTTTAAAAACCTTCCCGAAAGTGTAAATTTTTTTTGCAGACATTCATGAATACAGTGATTGTAAATGAGGGAGATTCATCAATAGTATTGTAAAATGCACTGAAGTGAAAATTGAACCAACATGGTGCACACTCACTAGACATGTAAGACAGGTTTCTCTTCCTTACACCAACTCATGGCTAGCAAACTTTACATATGTATTTTTTTACACCTTTAATATATTTGCACATTTTACGATTCCTTTTTACCGAACCCTTTGTTTTGACACTGAGCAAGATGCAAAAAGTGTTTATAACACATAATAAATTTGGCTCACACAATGGGGAAGCATTACTATTTAAAATGCGGTAGAAATCGGGCTTAAATTGAGCCAGAACACTGGCGTACATGCTGTGTGTCAGATTTATTAACTGTTTTTGACACTTTTTGCACCTTGCGCCCAGCAAAGGGGCATGGCTTAGCTAGAAAGGGGAGATAGTCAAGTGAAAATGGAGCATGGCTTAAAATGTGACAGCATGCACAGAAATTTTGATGCAAAAAACTGTCGTAAACTAAGTAAACCAATAGGTGGTAGGCTGTGTTCACACGGGGCAGATACGCTGCATAGTAGCACGGATCGTATCCGCCCTGTGCGCCGCAGGGAATTCCGGGGGAAAAAGCGCACCAAACTGTGGTGCAGTTTTTCGTCCGGAATGACTGCTGCGAAAAACTGCAGCACTTAGCAGGCCGGGCCACCTGGGATGACGTTTCCTCCCAGTGATGTGTCACATGGGATGAAGCGTCATCCCAGCAGGCCGGCCTTCTGACGTCATCGAGGCCGGCCTCCTGGGATGATGCTTCATCCATGTGATCGCTGCTACAGCCTGTGATTGGTTGCAGCGGCGGTCACATGGGATGAAGCGTGATCCTAGGAGGATGAAACACAGACTCCTAGGTAAGTATAATATATTTCTTGATTTCTGAGTTGCGTTTTTTGCGGCAGAATCGCTGCAAACCTGCCGCAAAAAACGCAACAACTGCTATTTGTTGCAGGATTCACCTCCCCATTGAATTCAATGGGGAAATCCCGCAAAAAATAAGCAGCGTTTACGTAAATACAATTGACATGCTGCGGAATAAAACTCTGCACCGCAGGTCAATTTCTGAGCGTTTTTCTGCTCACTATTTACGCAGCGTGTGGATGAGCTTTGCTTTATCTCATTCACTTTGCTGCTACTGTATTTGCTGCGGATTTTCCGCAACTAATTCCGTTGTGGAAAATCTTCAGTATTTACGCAACATGTAAACTGGCCCGTATAAGGAAGAGAAAAGTGTCTATAATGTTTAGCAAAATGCGGCAAATTTATCATACAGCATGCACTGTAATAAATTTGGCGCATTTTCTTACTGCCTAGTCTAAGTTTACACTGTCTTTTATTAGTAAATCGAATGTACTCCTTTTTGTTGTCATTTCCGCCAGAATTCTGGAGCAGTTTGCTTAATAATTCTCCCCTAATGAATGTATTACTTGTGTAAATATAATTGTGGTAAAAATCAGCTATTGGAACTTTATTCACCTGTACATAAACAGCAACGTTTCAGCTCTCACATTGGAGATGCCCTTACACTGCATGTGAATGTATGGAGGTGGTGAATATTAATTGGGGTTGAATTTAGGGGCACGTTTTGGTAAAAAAAAAAATTGTATGTGGACATTCTCTAGCAAGCACTGTTTGTGTGGACACTCTCCAGCAGGCAGTGTATATATAAAAGGGGGAACCCTCTGGCAAGCACTGTATATGGGAGCACAGTCCAGAAGGCACTGAGCATGGGGACTGCCCGGCAGACACTGAGCTTGGCAGGTAGTGTTTATGGGACCACAATATCATTGTGTATGGTAGGTACTCTCTGGAAGTAACTGCTTTGGGGTGCAATCTTTGGCAGGTAATGTGTGTGGGAGCACTCTCTATCAGGCACTAAATATATGGGCACAGCCTAGCACTGACTGTCGGAGAGAGAGAGATCGAGAAAGAAAGAAATCATTTGCAGAATAATTCTTAACAGCTATATCAGATTGGCAATTAGGAAGCATAATTTATGACATTATCATAGAATTAGGTATATGTTGTTCAATTATTCATGCAGCAGTGGTCATCTGGCATCATCTGTTTTCTTTGATTTAATACATTGCCTGGTTTATTCTGGATAGCATATGAGAAGCTCACACATATGTCATTGTATTCTTTGTTAGCTGCCCTGGGGCACATCGGTCGCTTTTTTTGGACACTCAGACCTCTTATTCAGCATTATTACTTTTTTTTTATGTTCCATCTTATTTTTTATTATAGAAGCTATCTTTCCGTTTGACACATAAATGTAGAAACTTATCAGAAATGGTGTAATTATTTGTTGTAACTGCGGGCACATTTGCTTTACAGATTCATATAATAATAGAGGTATTGTGATCTTTTGTGCTGCAAGGTTTTACAGTCACATGCGGCCAGTCGCTTATATCAAAAGACATGGATTTCTACAAGACAAGGCCAGAAAACGTCACAAGTGCTGTATAATGCTTCACAGATTGTTTAAAAAATTGACAGCAACATATTTGGGCTATTGAGTGCTTGCCAGATACAAAATAGGTAAACCATATCACAAGCACTATCTCACACCATCTAAAAATTATTACTAACTGGCCAAACCCATTCAAATAGACAGCACTTGTACATAGATGGAATGTTGTCTAAGATGTCGCAAGCAGGGTCGTAACTATAGGTGCCAAGGTAGCAGAACACACAGGCCCTGGTGCCTGAGGAAGCCCTAATGTTTTTATAGACACTGGTATTATAAATGGTAGGCGGGGAGTCGTGGTACAAATTTAGCATTGGAGTCCAGGATCTTGAAGATACGACTGTTCATAGCAGGCAGTATTAATCTGGTTCAGTGGGAATAGGAGAGCCTACCTTCTTGTCCGATGATCCAAACACACACTGCTACAGTACACACTGTAACAATAGAAGGTGGAGCTAAAAAGTGGCGTAAAGTACTGTTTTTACATAGTATTAAAGGGGTTTTCCCATCAGGGACATTTATGGCATATCCACAGGATATGCCATAAATGTCAGATAGATGAGTGTCCCTCCTCTGGGACCCACACCTATCTCTAGAACGGGGCCCCCTAAACCCCCTTCTACCTCTCTGTTTTCTGGCTGACTCATGTGATTCCCGACCATGAAGACAAAACAGTGTAGCTTGCTGAGCTACACTGTTTTCGTAAGTCCCATAGTAGTGAATGGCAGTTACGGTAACAGCGTAGAATGCGAGCTGCGCTGTTTCTCGTAACTACCATTTAGTTCTGGGATTTACAGAAACAGCATAGCTCAGCGAGATACGCTGTTTTCTTTTTCATGGTCGGGAATTGCACGCCGGATCACAGAGAGGTAGAACGGTGTTTTGGGGGACCCGTTCTAAAGATAGGTGTGGGTCCCAGGGTTCATTTTTTTTTGCAGAATTTTAATTATTTTAATTTTAATTTTTTTGTAACACAGAAAGTTTTACCAGAGAAATGCAACTCAATATTTATTGCCCAGATTCTGCAGATTTAGGAAATATCCCACATGTGGCCCTAGTGTGGTAATAGACTGAAGCGCCGGCCTCCGAAGCAGAAGAGCACCTAGAGGATTTTGGGCCTTTCTATTAGAATATATTTTAGGCACCATGTCAGGTTTGAAGGGCTCTTGCTGTGCCAAAACTGTGGAAATCCACCAAAAGTGACCTCATTTGGGAAACTACACACCTCAAGGAAATTATCTAGGGATATAGTGAGCATTTTGACCCCACAGTTTTATTTCAGAAATTATTGGAAGTAGGCAGTAAAAATGTAAATCTAAATTTTTTTCAAAGAAAATGTATGTATGCAAATATTTTTTTATTTCCACAAGGACTAAAAGGGAAAAAGCAACACAACATTTGTAAAGCAATTTTTCCAGAGTAAAACAATACCCCACATGTGGTCATAACCGGCTGTTTGGACACACGCCACGGCTTAGAACAGAAAGAGCGCCATTTGGCTTTTGGAGATCACATGTAGCAGGATTGATTTGCGGAGGCCATGTCGTATTTGCAAAGCCCCTGAGTGGACAAAACAATGAAAACACCCAAAAAGTGACTCTATTTAGAAAACTACACCCCTTGAGGAATTTATCTAGGGGTGTAGTGAGCATTATGATCCCACAGGTTTTTTTTATAGAATTTATTAGAATTGGGCAGTGAAAATAAAAACAATCCCTTTTCTTCAATAAGACGTAGCTTTAGCTCCAAATTTTTCATTTTCTCAACAAATAAAGGAAAAAAAGAACCACAACATTTGTAAAGCAATTTTTCCCAAGTACGGCAATACCCTACATGTGGTTATAAACTGCTGTTTGGGCACACGGCAGGGCTCAGAAGGGAAGTAGCGGCATTTGGCTTTCGGAGTACAGATTTTGCTGGATTGGTTTCTAGTCGCTATGTCGCATTTGCAAAGCCCCTGTGGGACCAAAACAGTGGAAACCCCCCAGAAGTGACCACATTTTGGAAACTACACCCCTCAAGGTATTCACCTAGGGGTGCCGTAAGCATGTTAACCCCACAGGTGTTTTGCAGAAATTAGTGTGCACTCGAGTGAAAATGTTTTTTTTTTTTTCCATAGATATGCCAATATGTGGTGCCCAGCTTGTGCCACCATAACAAGACAGCTCTCTAATTATTATGATGTGTTTCACGGTTTCAGAAACCGCATACATGTGGCCTTAATCTTTTGCCTGGACATTTGACATTGCTCAGGAGTGAAAGAGTACCATGTTAAATTGAGGCCTAATTTGGTGATTTACAAAGTATTGGTTCACAATTGCAGAGGCTCTGTTGTGAAATAATAAAAGAAACCCCTGAGAAGTGACCCCATTTTGGAAACTGCACCCCTTAAGGCATTTATTAAGGGGTGTAGTGAGCATTTTCACCCCATAGGTCTTTTCCATAAATGATTGTGCTGTGGATGGTGCAAAGTAAAAATTGAAATTTTTCCCTAGATATGCTATTTCAGTGGCAAATATGTCATGCTCAGTTGTGCCACTGGAAACACACATCCCAAAAATTGTTAAAAGGGTTCTCCCGGGTATGGCGATGCCATATATGTGGAAGTAAACAGCTGTTTGTGCACGCTGTAGGGTTCAGAGGAGAGGGAGCACCATTTGGCTTTTGGAGCGTGGATTTTGCTTGGTAGTAGTTTTGTTTGAGCATTGCTGGTGTTTCTGTTTATACTGTGGGGGCATATGTTGGCTGGGCAGAGTACATCAGGGGCATAGTCAGGTGGTATAATAATTGGGTTAAAATAAACAGTAAAATAATCCATAGATGTGTGTTACACTGTGACACAATCCTTTCTGCACAGGCCAGTGTTGCACTGATAAATGTCCTTACTTATTCCCCTTTTGGTCCAAACTCCGCACCTTTGCAGTTTGGGCAATTTTTCTGGGAAGTGTTGTCCTGGTATAATACGGATGCCCTCGCTTCCAGCAGATATGTTTTGGCCCTCCCCTTCCTGGTTCCCTAATTTTATGGCGTTGATAATTTGCCTTTTGAAACAGAAGAAATGTTCCCCTCGGACTGCACAACTGCATATTTTTTATTTCCTGATTTATGGAAGCCTTAACCAATTTTATTTTTTCATAGACGTAGTGGTATGAGGGCTGTTTTTTTGCGTGACGAGCTGTAGTTTTTATTGGTACCATTTAGGTGTACATGCGACTTTTTTATCACTATTTATCCTATTTTTTGGGAGGCAAGGTGAACAAAAAAACAGCAATTCTGGCATAGTTTTTTAGTTTTTTTATACAGTGTTCATCATGCGTTATAAACAACATGTTAACTTTATTCTTCGGGTCAGTCTGATTCCGGCAATGCCTAATTTATAGCACTTTTTTATGTTTTACAACTTTTTGCACAATAAAATTACTTTTTTAAAAAGTCGCCAAGTTGTGCGAACCATAACTTTTTAATTTTTTTGTCGACGGAGCTGTATGAGGGCTTGTTTTTTGCGAGACAAGCTATAGGTTTTATAGGTACCATTTTTGGATACGTGCGACTTTTTGATCACTTTTTATTCCAATATTTGTAGGGCAAAGTGACCAAAAAACAGAAACTCTGGTATTGTTTTTTAAGGTTTTTTTTGGAGATACCAAATATGTATGGTTTATTTTTTTTTTTCAATAGTAAAGAACTTGATAAGGGAACAGGGCAATTGTGTTTTATTTTATTACTTGAAACTTTTATAATATTTTGTAAAACTTTTTTTTATACTTTTTTTACACTTTTTTTCAAGTCCCAATAGGGGACTTGAAGGTCCAACTGTCTGATGTTTTTTTTTTCTATAACATTGCACTATCTATGTAGTGCAATGTATTAGATCTGTCAGTCATTCACAGACAGCAAGCCGTTTAGGCTTGGCCTCCCGGCGGGGCCTAATCGGCTTCCGTAATGGCAGAGCAGGAGGCCATTGTTAAGCCTCCTGTTGCCATAGCAGCAGTTGGCAGCCCTGATTGCATGTCAGGGCTGCCGAACTGCTAGCAACCTCTAAGATGCAGCGATTGCTTTCGATCGCTGCATCTAAAGGGTTAATGGCAGGAATTGGCGCTAGCTCTGGTTCCTGCCGTTACAGGTGGATGTCAGCTGTAACATACAGCTGACATCCACCGCTGATGAGGCCGGCTCAGCTCCTGAGCCGGCGCTATCTTGCCGTCGGCTATGGAAGCCTTTCAGGCTCAACCTACGGGCAGGGCCTGAACGGCTTCCGTGCTAGGCAGACCGGGAGGCCAGTATAGGCCTCCGGTTGCCATTGCAGCCACCGGAACCCCTGCAATTTGATTGCTGAGGTGCCGATGAGCTGCAAACAACTTAAATGCAGCGATCGCTTTTGACTGCGGCATTTAAGGGGTTAATGGCGGGGATCTAAGCTAATTTCGGTCCCCACCATTACAGCCGGATGCCAGCTGTAATACATTGCTGACATCCGGCGATGATGGCACCGACTCAGCTTCTGAGCTGGTGTCCACCATTTGTCGTATGGATACGGCAAAATGCGGAAAACACTAGCTTTCCATGACGTATCCATACGTCAAATTTCAGGAAGTTAATGGTAAATTTCAAGGGTTAATGGGTGTAAAAAAAATGTAAGCAAAAAATGAATAAATAAAACACATGTCATACATTACATAAAACAAAAACCTACACTTATTAGGTATCTACATGACCGTAATAACCTGAAGAATTAATTTAACAGGTAATTTAGCGTGAAACATGAATGGGATAAAAAATAAAAAAAAGCAGTGACGAGATCGCTTTTTCCTATATACATACCGTAAAAATAAATTATATAACTTACACAGTGAATTTTTCTACCGCCTAACCATGCAAGAAAAAAAATACAATTTGTCATGCATAAAACAAGGCCTCATACAGCCACGTCAATGAAAAAATAAAACAGTTATGGCTGCTGAAAGTCGGAGAGTCAAAGGCCATGTTTAGACGTGGCAGAATTTTTCCGCTGCAAATGTTGGTGCAGATTTGGGGCAATTACGCAATGAATCGGCAGCAACATTTGCATATTTGACAGGTAATTCAGACATTGCAGATATCACAGCGGACTTGCCACAGATTTCAGTTTTTGCATTGCAAAGGCTGAAATCCGCAGTGAAATTCCACTTCTTCTCCGTAATGGAATGAGCATGCTGCGGATGGGAAATGCTGCACCGCAGCCTGATTTCCGCACAGTTATTTTCTGCAACGTCTGAACTAACTTTCCTAAAAATGTATAGAAAGAAATGAAAAAAAAAAACGGCTGCTGCAGAATTCCTCTGCGGACTGTCCACAGCGGAATTCAACAGCAATTCCGCCACGTCTCAATGTGCCCTAAAGCAGAAAAATGTAGCTGGTCATTAAGGCCTTTTCATGCGCAGTCATTAAGGGGTTAACATACATTTGGTAGGCAAGCAAGGGGTAGGGGACAGACAGAAGCAGTATGCAAACATAAAAGCCTGTATAGGAGCTGGGGACACAAAACTATAGGACATTTAATTAATACTATCATTTTAAATATATTTGAACAATAAAAAAAAACGGTTGTGGGGTGGACATAGCTTTTAAATACATGGGATGAGGAGAATTCTCCCTTTCTACCTACTCAACCTTTGCTCATTCCAGTAATTCACAAACCCTTTCCCACCCTCACCCTTATCTTTTACGTTTTTTCTCTTTCACCTATCTCCTCCCGACAGTTGCTTTATTGTAGCTCACTTTCTTTATTCTTGCCAACTCCCCAACCACATTCTGGATCGCTGGGGTACTTGAATTTCCGGGTTGGTGCTGGTGATATTTAGGGTAGGTGTGGTATGTGGTCAAAATGACCTAAAGGTTCCTGACCGATAAATTAGTTTGAAAGCCAGCATGGTGCTAGTGATCATTAAATAAATAGTAAAAATATCCCATAGCCAATTGTATATTTTCTGACCAATCTTGGTGTATGGAGCAAGAAAAGGTTGGAGGAAAAGGCCGCCTTCTGTTTTTTCCTGTGTCCTCCATTCAATAAAATGATATCGGTTTATACTCTGGATCAGTTTTGTTCAGAAAGTTCTTTGTAGATACGTGCTCTGTATCTATATATCTATATACAGATGATGTTGAGTATTTATACAGTTGCGGAGTTCATCGCTGTCAATCAGTATACAATGTGTACATTTATAGGCGACATCTGACTGTATTTTAAGAAAAATCTGTTGGGCAGGATAAAAAATTGTTTTTGCTGCGATTTCTGTCAAGAGTTTTTTAAAGTTCATGTATGCAAGATCTTTGTTTCTGCCTTAGGAGGATGGCGCTTCAGTTGGGTGAATCCTTGGATTGCCCATTTCCGTATAACAATCATTTCAATACCAATGCCACTATATGAAGAGATTTCTCTTTGTTACTCCACAGAAAATCATAAAATGAGATCCCCATTACTGCCTGAGTGTTCGATTGTATACGTGTATGGGTTGGGGATGTTCCCCGTAATGGGGATTTCTTTATAACATAATCTTTAGTTAGCAGCTCGTAAAAGGTCAGAGCTCTATACGGCTATGTTAGATGGGTCTTCACAAAGATCTATACAATGGGGCTGTGTGGGAGTTCTGAACAATGAAGCTGTTGGTTTATGTAATGACGGGTGAAGTTTGTGGTAAGGTATATAGTAGGTGCATGTGGGCAATGGGGCGGTCTATGCTATACGCCTCTCACCCAGTGCCCCCTCCTCTTATTACACATTACATTGTCAGTCTCTGTGGTCATATAATGTTATTCAATTCCCAGTAGCAACCGTCGTGGTGGCTGGGTTTTGTACCCATGCAGGACAGATTTGAACAAATTTCACAGGACAATTTCTATTCATATATTGTATTTTCTAAGAGTGGACATTCATCTAATACACCTAAGAGACACACTTGAGGGGATAAACCTCTAGGGAATCCAAAGTGAGTGTGAAAGAAAGGAGGCACATCAGACCAGAATGGTGCCACCTTGGCACATGTCCACACAGCATGTAAAAAGTTACACTGTGCCCCCTGGCATCAAAAGCATAATCAATGTTAGAGACACCCATCACCCTTAACCTAACCGGAGCAGGAACTGAATGTTTACCCTGGGTGATGGAAAGTCTAACTACGATTCTGGATTACATGAATATTTAGATAATAAAATAAAACGTCTTTTTTTTTTCTTCTTCCGTTATACAAAATATTTTTTTTATTACCCATTTCTGGTTAATCCTTTCTTTGTGTAACAAGGACAAAAGATATAAATGGCAAGCGCTTACATTATAAATGTTGTTTAGAATAAATGATGGTATCATAGACGTCACGCACTTGTTTCTTTATGTTTGCATAGTTTTCTTGATATCAATTCTTGTATATTTGAGAGGATTTTTTTTCTATTGTTTATATTTAGACTGTGTTCGACTGGACCGTGTTTGATAACTGTGCCTCCAAAGCAGCATTCTGTTGTGGCTCCACATCCTTTGTAAGCTCTATTGTCTTCTCTCTGCTGCTATTCAATGAAACCAGTCAGCTTGGAGGAGGCTTTCTTTCTCACGAGAAGCTTCTAGTGAAAGTGGTATTATAGCCACTTGGCTACAAGGCGAGGAAGATAACAGAACCCACAATAGCCCTTCCTAGAACATCGCTGTATCTAATCTGCTGGGTTTATCTGTACATGGGAGCTGAATGAGTGATGGAAAGAACTGTCCTTTTTCCAAACTTCTTTGGCACATTAGTGATCCAGGGGAGTGGCTACTAAGCCCCAGCTGTCCATGGTTTTGCTGTCAGATCCCATTAGCACTCGCAGTTTGTTTGGGATAACAGACGCAGACCGTCACTGAGCACAAAGTCAGTAGTAAGTTACCAGAGACATGCAGAACCTCTTATGTTTGCTACCATTATTTTTATGTTTGGACCAGATACATGAAATTGGTGCAGCTGACTGTGGCCCTTGTATCAAGAATGTCTGTAGATCTGTCACCTGTGCAGCTCCTGAGCTCCTCACCAAAGATGATTGTGACTGCTGCGACCGTTGCCTCAGCGTAGAAGGAGAAGAATGTGGTGGACGAGATGAGACCAGAGCCCGTTGTGCTCCTGGTATGGTCTGTGTAAGCCGGTCAAGTTTAGGAAGTGGATCGTCCTCTTTTTCCGATGGAACAGGGTTCTGCTTGTGTGAAGAGGACGGCGCTGTATGTGGCTCTGATGGAAAGACCCATGCAAGTGTATGCGCCCTACGTCTGCACAGCTGGAAGACACAAAGCCAAGGCAAAGGTTCTGTCCACAAGGTCCATGATGGAGAGTGTACATTTGGTAAGTTTTTTTTTAATTTATTACTAGGATTGTCAAATCCAAGAATACTCACTACTTGTCCTAAGGCTGGATTTACACATGCAGTTCTTGTTGTTTTAGCCAATTCTTGGATACAAAAAAAAGATGAGCAGTATAAAATAAATACTTAGATTTGTATCAACTCATGTGTCTGGCTCTAGAAACTGCATCAAAAATTGCATATTATTCCAGCCTTACAAACACAAATAATTAAAGGGGTTATCTGAGAAAAATAAGGGTGTTAAATATGGCTTATTTACGAGAGCACACTACATGCGGAAACTTTGTAATATAGTATGTGAGTATGTGCTTTATTTTGGTCCCAAGTTCCCAACCACTAATCTGAGGGATCTCAGCTAAGGGAGCTGCAGTGTATGTTTATATGTAGTACGTTCAGAGTTCACCAATACCCACCTAATCCTTTTCAAATAGGACCAAAAGTCACTATGCTGAACTATCATATATTTTAAGTTTACTTTTAAGGTATATGCTGTGAGAAATATAGCAGCTCTATTTGATATTTGTTCCTATACAGCTAGTTTGACCTTTATGGTAGATTTTAGGATTTTAACATATTGTACTGGAGTGAGACTAAAGGTGGCATTACACGGCCTGACGTGGGCCTTGTAAACGAGCGTCGATCAACGAGACAGCTCATTAATCGGCACTCGTTTGCTCCTTTCACAAGGAGCTTTGTATGGGGACGAGCGCTCGTTACCATTTTTATCAGCACATTTCCCGGTTTACAGGGAGATGTGTTGTCGACAACGATAATAGTTTCGGCATTAAAAACGGCATAATAGTTTCGGCATTTAAAACGACGCAATCAGCCAATGAACAAGCCAATGAACGAGCAATCTGCTGATTGCTGCCCTGTTTACACAGGGCAATTATCGGGAATTCACAGAATGCTCGTTTGCCCGGTAATTGGCCGGTGTAAAAGGACCTTAAGGGACTCCTTGCCAGAGGACGCTGTCATGGTTAATTCTTTGTGTTTAACCCCTTAAGGATACGGACAATTTTGGCCTTGAGGACCGAACAATTTTTTTTATATTTCCCTCTTTGCATCCCGGCGCTTATAACTCTTTTTTTTATTTTGGCACAAACGTAGAAAAAAAAGCAGTCCCGCTGCTTTATTTTTTTTTACACCATACACCGATCATCATAAATAACATTATACATTCATTGTACGGGTTGTTACGGACGTGGCGATACCAAATATGAGTATATTATTTCATGTTTTGGGACTTATATTTTGAAATGTTTATTGTAAAAAATTTGTATTTCTGTGTATTTTTTTACAAAACTTTTTTTAAGTAATTAAACTTTTTTTTTAAATCCAATAAAGGGATTTTTCATTTAGATTTTTGAACATTAATGTACTGGCATATATCTATATGCCAGTACATTAGCCTGTGTACTGATTGTACACAGGCAATTGTTAGGGCATACCTAAGTATGCCCTAACAGGGAATATGTCAGACAACCCTGGGGTCCTTAAATGGACCCTGGGCTGCCTGCCCATACCAGATATAGCCATTGATCGCGTAACAGGCATTTCCTGTGACACGATCAAAGGGGAGACCCCCTTTCACTATAGCTTTGAATGCCGCGATCAGCTGTGATCGCCGCATTCAAGGGGTTAACGGCGGAGAGAAGACGTTTCTCTTCTCTCCGCCGATAGAGTGGGGCTGCGGCTGTGTATTATAGACGTTGCATCCGTTGCCCCGCTCATCATGGCGCTTGGACACTGGTTGTCACACAGGACGAGAATACTCGTCCTGATGCGCTAAGTACCCGCCGCTCAGGACGAGTATTCTTGTCCTGTGTCGGCAACCAGTTAAAAGCGGCCTGGATGTCTTTCTTGAGTATAATAATATTACAAGTTATGGGTACTAAATTACTGATCTGATATTCAAGAGGTCATTCAAGCATACATAGAAACATGGTTTGTTAGCTTTTTTTATGAAAAGAGGTATTCCTAACTTAAACATTAAGGCCTGATTTACACGAGTGTCTGCGTTTTGCTCACGCAAAAAACGTGGCGTTTTGCGTGCGCAAAATGCACTTAACAGCTGCGTGTGTCATCAGTGTATGATGCGCGGCTGCGTGATTTTCGCGCAGCTGCCATCATTATGACACTCCGTTTGGATGTTTGTAAACAGAAAAGCACGTGGTGTTTTTCTGTTTACATTCAGAGTTTGACAGCTGTTGCGCGAATCACGCAGTTCGCACGGAAGTGCTTCCGTGTGACCTGCGTGGTTTTCATTGACTTCAATGGGTGCGTGATGCGCGAAAAATGCTGAAATATAGAACATGTCGTGAGTTTTACGCAGCGCACTCACGCTGCGCAAAACTCATGGACTGTCTGCACTGCCCCATAGAGTAATATAGGTGCGTACCACACGCGTGAAAAGCACGTGCAAAATCACACCAAAATTGCTGTGATTTTACATCAATCGCTACAATAAATAGCAATTCAACCGCACTGTGTGAATATACCCTATTGCTTGATAATGCCAAGCTAGTATTCCTTAGGGCATGGCCGCCACTGCCCGCATCAATGCCCGCATCAATGCCGCACATAATCTGCGTTGCAGATTCTGTTGCGGCTTTGCCTAAATTGGGCAGGAAATTGATGCAAATTAGCCGTTGCGTCTTCGCAAGAGTACTTCCCTTCTCTCTATCAGTGCAGGATAGAGAGAAGGGACAGCCCTTTTCCTAGTAAAAGTCAAAGAAATTCATACTTACCCGGCCGTTGTCTTGGTGACGCATCCCTCTTTCGACATCCAGCCCGACTTCCCTGGATGACGCAGCAGTCCATGTGACCGCTGCAGCCTGTGATTGGCCTGTGAGTGGCTGCAGCCGTCACATGGACTGAAACGTCATCCCGGGAGGCCGGACTGGAGGAAGAAGCAGGGAGTTATCGGTAAGTAGGAACTTCTATTTTTTATAGAACTTCTACCCTGGACAGTGACTATCTCCTGACGTCGCCTAGCAACGCTCCCGTAATTACGTGTGCACACACGTAGTCACCCGTAATTACGGGAGCCCCATTGACTTCTATGGGCCTGCCCGTGCCGTAATAACGACCGTGATTACAGGCATTTTTACGTTAGTGTGCATGGGGCCTCAGTCTGGCTATAGACCTAGAAATACATAGGTCCAGCCAGAATGAAGAAATATCATGTTCTTAAAACCAAACCGCAACGCAACACACATAACATCTGCGGATTTCATTGCAGCATTTTAAATCTCCATTGAAGTCAATGGAGAAATTCCGCAATGAGTCCGCAAACAAGTCAGCTACACGTCCGCAACAGCCAGTGTATGCTGCGGACACCAAATTCTGCACTGCAGCCTATGGTCCGCAGCGGAGTTTTCTGCCACGTGTGCACGAACCTAACTAAAAAGCAGTGGAAAGCAATGGAGAAAATGTCCACTGCAGATTACCGCAGCGGACTGGCCGCAGTGGAATTCCAGAGTAATTCCGCCACATCTGGCCATGCGCTTAAATTCACATGATCATGTGGGTATTTCATGATTCTGATGTTGTGCTGTCTTTGGTGCTCCATGTTATCTTTGCACATGGCCTTATGATGGCTTCATACAAGCTCCAAGTTGTATGGTGCCTAATACAGTGTAGCATTTTATATGAAGGATTTTTTTTGCGGATTCGTACGGAAATAAATTGTGACATGCTTCATTGTATTCCGTATGTAAGGTATTTTTCCCTAAAAGAATTGTTACTAGGGGAGAATATTTCTATACGTACGTAACCAATTGGAGCCTGTATGACAGCCTATGGATATTGCATTGTCTGAAGGAACAAGACAACAGTGTTCTCAATAAAGGTAAAAGTGAAATAGTTAAAGAAAATCTGTCGTGGAGATGTACGCTGCAATAATCACGCAGCGGGCACCTGAATCGACAGCAAATACTGAGGACAATTTCTAGAACTTAGAGCTCTGGAGGTTTTTGCTCTCTGTATACAAATGACGAGACCACTGTAATGATGCCAGTGGTGGCAGGTATGAAGGCACCTTTACATTTGTGCCATTATTTGCATTACGGGAGCAAAAAAAAAGGCCAGCGGTTAAAGATCTGAACACTAGCCAATGTACAAGTGGTTATGGCTGTGCCTAAGCTATGCTCTTTTTCATGCAATTTATTTATGTCTGCATTTAATAGTTTGGGTTGTAAGTGATCACTAATTCTTATGATATTCAACAGGAGAAGTATAATATTTACAGTGACAGTGTCTAATCATTGGACCTAAACCAGTATGGAGAGATATGTTTGTACTAGATCCAAACACAATCATCATTTTATGGATTATTTCAGCTAAACTGTGTCACTCTGATGGAAGGAATGACATTTTACTGAATTGAGAGATTTGTCTGATTGCTGGGACCCCCACCGCCACTTTATTAAGGGTAAGAATATATTAGGCTGATATACTGCGTAAAAATACACCGCGTATCCAATCTAGAACCCGCAGCACATTCCATCGAAAAAAACGCACCACATTGTGGTGCAGTTTTTTGGGCAGAATTTCCATGAGACCACTGCAGGCTTTATTAGCTGCAGCAGTCACTTGGAATGAAACGTCTTCCCAGGAGGCCGGGCTGCGCTCAGAAGAGCCTGACGCATCGCCATGGCTACGGCCGGGGTAAATATAAACTTTATTCATTTCACATAAACAATAAAAAAAATTCAGTTTTGTTTATTTGCAATTTTTGCGTCAGAATCGCAGTGTTTCTGCCGCAAAAGTCGCAACACATAGCTCTTTGTTGCAGGTTGTACCTCCCATTTGAATTCAATGGGGGAAAACCCGCAGCAGAAAAGCAGCGATTCCACAGCATAAATTGACATAAAAAAAAAAATTGCACCACAGTTCAATTTATTAAAGTTTTTTTCAGCTATTTTTTCCGCTGTGAATGTATGATTTGTTATTTTGATTTTCCACAATGAAATTTGTATCGGAAAATCCTCAGTATTTACGCCTAGGGTATTCCTACCCTTAATGTCTATGGAACTGATGGAAATTGGCACTGTACTCAGTTGTTTCTGTCATTCACATAGACTTTGAATGGAGTTCCAGCACACATGCTTGATCGCTGTTCCATTCAATGTCATCCTCACTGTGGTTGAGCAGGGAGGAGGAACAGGGGGTTTGTGACCTCCGTTCCCGCGATCGATTTCGGTCCCAGCTGGCATCATGGTTTCTGTTTTTAAAGATATCAATGATCATTGTTACAGATCCTAGATGATTCTAACAGATCCCATTGACTAATAATAGGAACATGCAACAGTTCAAATTACGCAGGAGTCTTTGACAAGCAGACATAACATACAGATTGTGTAAGTATATATATTTAAGGCTCCCACTTAGGGTAAGCCAATCAGTACGTACAAAATTAATCCCTTCCCCTCAAGTATGATTATACATGAGGGATATAGATAATTTCAGTACTAGATGACCAGGTGTGCCCAAAATTCAAAACACGTAAAGCATTAATACAACTGAATAAAATGTATGCTAGATGGATCCATATGGGGTCAGGACAGGACCTGAGCCCAGAGTGTGCTAATGCGCATGTGCTGGCATCCCATTAAGGTTATTGTGCACACTCAGCATGCCGCGATTCATACAACGTACTGACACCGGGCAGAATCCGAACATTGTGTGTAACGCAGCACATTGACCATTGTGTCACAAATAAGGCTCTGATGCTGCTCGGCATCAGGACCTTGTATAGGCCACAGCATTCTTAGAGGACACAAAGCGGATCGCGAAGAGGAGCAGTGAATATAATTTATTTTATGTCAGATGGGGAAGCAATGATTGGCACACGGCCATCGGAAAGATGCAACATATTTTTTAAGAGGCGTGTGTTGCATCTTATTCCAGCAGGACAGTAAGCTAAGACTTGTGTATGAAACGCCAGTCTTAGTAAATCTGCCTCTGTCTTCTGATCTTTTTGTGGCATTTGTCTGCCCGGCAGACTTGTAAATAGAAGCATTCACAGTAGAGCTCTCACTAACTAGAATTGAACTCTTTTTTTTTTTGGTGGAGCATGCCCTCCGTAGGACATTTGCACACAGGCACACTTGTAGAAATTGGATCTGGTTTGTATTGAGCAGGATCAGCATTAAAGGGAACCTGTCACCAGCATGTCACCTATTGAAGTCTACTCACCCCTCGCTGGCCGCTGCTGTCAAAAGTTCATTGCCATTATCCACTCTCCTAAACTACTCCTCCGACTGTAAATAACGATCTGCAAACATTTTGGACCTCTTATAGTAATAATCTGGCAGTCTCGTTCATTCCTCTTCTTGTACGCGCCCACCGTCGATAACTGGCCCGACCTGAATGCCGAAATCTCGTCTGACATAGCGCGCACGCGGCCATCGTGTAAGGTCTGACAACCCTTCCTTGCTTCGACCTGGCCTCAAATCTAGTTACTGCGCTGCTATGGTGTCCCGCTGTACCCATGCACCAGAACAGGGCATTGATGCGCAAGCGCAGGATTTTTTGTGTGCTGAGGGGAGGCGAGGGGCTGTCACTCAAAAGTAAGGAGACGGCCTGTTAACTCGGAAAGACTTGAGGAATAAAGGTATGACTCTTTTCAAATGAAGATTTGACTCTTTTCAAACTAAGATTTGGCTCTTTTCTGCTCATTAGCATACAGCTCGGGAACACTAAAAAACTGAATACTGAAGCTACAGAGCCGACTAAGAAGACAATTATAGGTTATATAGAAATGTTTTTTCACCCACTACCACCAGGTATTGCTGGTTTAATAGGTGAAATGCTGGTGACCGGTTCCCTTTAACAGGCCTACAGAACAAAAGATTTTGATGTAGTGTCAGACTTATTACCGTCTGTCATTGTGCCACTCACAGTGTTTTGTTTTTCTGCACTGTAACTAAGAGCTGGTATAAAGTATAGTCTGATACCATCTTGCAATAAGCATCAGTTCTTAATTCCACTGAGAACAATGGAATACAATAGCAGCCGAATGCACAAAGAGCACAATACCGGGCTGCCATCACGGCTGATACAATAACCCTTCAATACAACTCCAGGAATGTATTTTAGACTACATCCTTTGTCAGTGCATTGGGACTGTATGTCTGGGATATAGTCGAATCTGTGGCATTGTTCTTATATACACGCATGGCTGTAATGCCCAGTAGTTTTTCTTGCCTTAGGCCATGTTCACACGGCATATCATCAGGCTGAAAAATACGAGGTTAATTTCAAGAGAAAACAGCCTCTGAAATATAGGCGTGTTTAGAGACTATGATTAAAGCATTTTTGATTTTTACAAGCGTATTTTGAGGTGTATTTTCATACCATTTTTTTGAAATGTCAATAAAAAAAACAGCTCATAAAAAGTGACATTTTTATAAAGCATATTTTTACGAGGCATTTTTTAATCAAGCAGCTTTAAAAAAAGCCTCCATATAGGAAGCTGTTTGCTGCCTTATTTTAAGTGTATTTCTGAGCGTAAAACAAGCATCTAATGCTCCGAAGTTTGCCTAAAAATATGCTGTGTTAACATGGCCTAAGTGTTGTAGGTTAAAGTTCTCTAGATCACAAGAAGACCAAATCACATGGGATAGCCATAGTACCATTCATTTTGCTAGTTATCCTTTACACCAGTGTCTTAAATTACGTAAGTAAGGTTGGGTCCACATTTGCGTTTAGTTTTCTGATGTTCTGCTCCGTCAAAAAACGGAGGCACTGGATCCATCGCATGGCAAATACCAATGGCACCCAACAGAAGCCATTGACTTTAATTCACTCAATAGCACTGCATTCTGCGTTTTTGATTTCCGGCACTTTTGACCGTATCTGCGACTGAGGCTCCTAACCGAGCCTCCAACGCAGATGTGAACATACTCTAAAACACTTTAAATAGAGGACTTTCATCCGTATTCAGTATTAGGACCGCAGTCAGAGACAAAGAACTGCTTATGTATGCTAATTTAATGAGTGTACTAATTTTGTAAGCACCCTTTGGGAGATGTGGTCAAAACACAGTGAACATGGGGTTATGAAACATGCCATCTGCCTACTTATTAATGCCTGCAGAAGCAATGACCTTCTCCCCTGGCACTCCCATTTGATTTATGGTTTATAAATGACTCCAAATCCCAAGAGATAAGACTAAATACTGCATTTTTTTCCAAGTCTGTTGCTGAACATGAATTTGAGTGCTTCATTTTTATGGTATTTTTAAAACTGGTTAAAAACTGTTGGAAGAGCAAAGTGATGCATGCCAGGTAAATCAATGTGCCAGAGTGGCATTTCTAATGTTTTTTTTAGGCTAAAATATTACATTTTTGAGTAATTAAAATAGTTTATATAGTTGTCATCACTCACATTAGTCTCTGTTTTCAGTGGTCATTTTCATAGGAAGCCAATAAACTATAAGAATGTTTTGGAAGTGTGAGAGGAAACCCAGAAGAACACTGGGATAACATACAAACAGAGGCATAACTTGAAGCTCCTGGGTCACAATGCAAAATCTCAAAATGAAAAAAGGTTTGGACC